>NC_048894.1:110992988-111303912 GCF_011077185.1 Oxyura jamaicensis | reverse complement strand
GAGGGAAGGAGGGGACGGCAGGGGAAGGAAGGCGGGCGGAGGGCGGGCCCGGGCCGCCCAGCTCGCCCTACTGCGGCGGCGCCCGCCCGGGGCCGGCCCCGCCGCCCCTCGGAGCCCCGCGGCCGCCGGCCGGGCCGGGGCTGTGTCAGGGCGGCGAGGCGTGCTCGTCCCCGGCGCGGTGGGGTGTCGGTGCGACCTCGAGGCGGTTTCAGTGGGGTTTGGAGGCGGTCTGTGCACCTGCTCCTCTGTGCCCCTGAAGCTGGAGGCTCGCGGCTCGTCTGGCCGCGGTGGGAGCAGCGGGACTGCAGAAATCGAGGCCTGGTGCGCGGTTCGTCACAGCAGCACGAAACCCACCAAATCCAGCAAAGCGTTGGCAAAAAGTTCAATTTCAACGCCTCTTACACGACTTACCCATCTCAACCATGTTTTGGGGTAGCAATGTGCACAGGAAATACAATTAGCTGAGTACAAGGTGGAAAACTAAAAAAATACAGAGCAGTACAACTCTGCTCCATGCCCTGACAGATAGCTCCTTGCACTGCTGCTTATCACTCGGCCACACTGCAGCAGGAGGAGAAACACTCCTTATCTTGCCCATTTCCACCACAACCTTGCTCGGTTTCAGTATAAGTGCTTTAAAAGGCTGTCAGCAGCAGCTGAAATGGCAGCAGAGCAGGAATCACTTGAGAACTGCAAGCACGTGGCCACAGCACAGGTAGCACAGGTAGCCATAGCTGCCCAAACTTCACCGGTACAGACGGCAGCAGGCTCGAGGACACATCAGAAGGGTTACCTGAATACGTGCCTCAATTTTTATACGCATGTCCAGCTCGATCTGCCACACTTTCACCACTATTGTTACACTGGTAGCTGTAACAGATTGCGGAAAGTCCTTCTATCCCACCTTCATTTCAACATACCAGCTAACAGAAACCACACCAGAGAGACGTATTCCTAAATCCAGGAGCCTAACAGAACTATTTAGGATGCAAACACAGTGCTTGCTCTCTTGCACAGCATCCCCTCGTCCTCATCACCACAGCTCGCCTTTCCCTTGCCTCAGGCATTCTCCTGCCCTTCCAGAACAAATTCGGTCCAAAATCCCGGAGAGGCAGCACCAATACTTAGTTTCAAAGTGCAAGAGTGGGCTAGAAACACTCTGGAAGAGGAGGCCATGGGGTACGGCAGGGAGGAGGCACTCTCTGCACCCCTTCCAGATCTGCCAAGTCTGAGTTAATTAAATTACAATTACTTACGTGTATGAGCCTATGTTACACGCCCAAGGTAACAACCAGGGTATTAGTTACCTCCCATGTGCCCAAGGATGCTCAGAGAACAAAAAGCAGGGAAACCTCTTCCAGAAAAAAAAGAACGACAGTGACTGATGACAGGAGTTGGATGCACAGGAAGGCACACTGCCCTCAGAACAAGCTCTGCTCTTCTGGGACTGGAGGGAAGAATGGAGCTGGCCCATTACTTAAGACCAAGTTTCGTCTTCTTGGGGCCATTCAGCTTCTGGAGGAATCTTTGAGACTACTGTGAGAGTCCTCAGAAGGGAAAGCATACCTGGAAGAGAAAAAGAAGCAACTGAAGTGAAAGAGTATGCACTAAATCTGGGAGGAACCACAGTGTGCAAAGAGAAAGAAGAAAATACAGCATAGTGGGAGAAAACATCCTGAGACTGCAAAGGAGCAAAGAGGGTGATATGAAAGACAACACAGGAGAAGGTATAGCACAATGATAATAAAGAGGGGGAAAAAGCAGTCCTTAACTCTTTCAAAAACAGACCTTGATAAAGTCCATAGATCTGAAGGCAGTTTCACATCTAACACCATGTTTCAACCCTATAAAATCCATCTATAATACGCTTCCGGGTATTTAATCTGTCAGCACTCCTCTTTACAAAATTTTAATTTCTCTCTGATTGATAAATCATCGATTAAATGCAGCCAGCAAATTAGCTGGAATGAGAAACTTGTAATATTTGCCTTAAGCTTTTCTTAAATGACAGAGACTTGTCAGCGCTATAGAACTAACTTACACATGGAACTGTGACATGAAGGGAAGAGACGTGTGAAGATTTAATCTCGTTAGTTAAAATAGACAATTTTAATGGGAAAAATGAAAAGGCCATAACTAGGTTTATCATGAAAAGTGTTAAATAGCAACAAAGAACATGAGCTCTTCTGGAATAGATGCTGAAAGAAGTGAGATACCGTAGATTAGAGTAATAAACATCAGGGAAGAGAAAATTTCACACCAAATAAGAAATAAAGGAAAAGGAAAAGGAAAAGGAAAAGGAAAAGGAAAAGGATGAGTTGGCTGGAAATGAAGAAATAGAAGATATGACCAAAAAGATTAAACAATGGGAACACAAATGCAAACATGAATTTACTAATGAAAATGGACAAGTAAAATCATGACTGGCTGTTTAATATCCTCGGGAACCACACCTCTACATTAAGTTTGCAATTTGAGTAGACTTTTTAAAATTCATAGTCGGTGTCACAATCTGCCCTGTTTTTTCTTGACTGATTGTCTTTTATGGAAGGAACTTTTTCTTTTTGCACATTCAAGCTGACAGATGCCAAAGCCAATATTGCACATACATAAGTCAAACTCTTTGTTCCGTGAGGTACAGGACACTGCAGCTTCAAACCTTACAAAACATTCACAAGTAGAACAAAAAGGTAGAACAAAAGGATTGGGCATATACTTTTATTTTGTTCTAGACTACAAAGCTTGCTTGACTGTCCTGAGCCACTAATAACGAGTGAGGTTACTGAACACGGAGCTTGGCCATTAGGTGAGCCACATTATGCAGAAGAAAGCCTACCTGGATGTGCACCTGCTGGTCTGGGAAACCCAAAGCTACGTTACGAAGCTACAGAAGTGATGTGATGCAGCGTGAAGGTCAGGCAAGCATATGCATCTCACAAGCGAGATTTTAAATGAGGAAAATGGATCAGAAAGCTAAACAAAAGGAGAGAAGGGAGGGATACGCACAAGCAATAGAAATGGGTACCTGAAAATATGCAGAAGCAAGGAAGAGGTACAATTAAAATGCCCCTGAAAGAAAGATTCACAGAATTAAAGACTTAGTGATAGGGCAGAAATATATACTTCATGGAACGCCGAGATAGATCAATGTTACTGTTCTTTTACTAAGGCTTAGCAGTGTAAGAATTAGATATCTAACTGTATTAAGGAGTCATGCAGGATACCACTTGCTTTCTGGTAAAATTCACTAAGAGAAAGAAGTTTCCATCAGCTTCTGGAAAACATCTTTTTTTTTTTTTTTTTTTCTGGCAAATATGTGCAAGCAAAAAAAGAACAGGTGAGTGTATGCCTCTTTGCACAGCGTACAGTAGACAAGCATCTTAGGCTCAGCACAACTGTAGCTCCATCAAGTTTCAGGAAAACTACAAAGCTCAGCTTGGGAAGAAACAAGTCCATTCAGCAGCTATAGGCGCTGTAGACAATTACTGTCTATTAGAATTTCAAAAACATTATAACAACCATCACAACTGTTCTGTGACTTGGGGATTTTTCTTCTTTTTCTTTTTGGATTCTTTTTCACTTTGCTGTTTCTGAAACTTGCATTTCAGCATCTGTTGTCCTGCAAACTTGGAATGAGACAAAAAAAACAGTATCACTGATTTCCATATGTGATGCTATAATCTATTTATTCAATTATGTTCCGTTGCAAAAACTGTGCTGATAAATATTTGTGAAGCATTTCAAAGCAAAACCAACCATCAGGATCATATTTCATAGAATCACAAATTCATTAAGCTTGGAGAAGACCTCCAAGACCATCTACTCCAACCATCCCCCTACCACCAGTATTACCCATTTACTTGATTCTGACGTGAAAAGCGGATGATGATCAATGAAGAGATTACCTGCAAAGAGCAGTAGGGTCACCAGAGGGACTGAACGGGACTGTACCTCCTTCCTACCATTTAACACCATGCAGCAAGCATGGTCTGTGTTACGAAGCAAACCGGTAGCCACATTGCTGAGGATCATCCTAGCCACAGTAAGGCTAAGCAAAGGCTGTAACACAAACTACTCCAGTGATATCTCAACTCCAGATGCAGACAAATCAAAACTGGCACTGGCGTTCACCTACATCCTTGAACAGAGACCGGAATTCTGCTGTAGCAGTTAGGGTGTCTTCCTGTGCCCGAGTATTAAACAAGTTCAGATGTCAGTTGGAACTATACTCTACTAGTCACTTTCCAAAACTTAAAAACATATACTATATTTAATTGTGTCAATCAGCATTTTATAAAAACACAGGCAGTAATTCCAGCTAAAAATTAGACATTTTTATTTCTAAATGAAAACAGAACACTCGATAATTAACATTCTAATGAATATTCCAACTTCACTGTGAAAATAAGTCTACAGCACAAAGTTATTTTTTCTATGACAAAAGAAAAAAAAGGGGGAAAAAACACCAGTGATCAGAATAAGGATTTAGCAAATCAGTTTTATCAGGGTACATCGTGAATTTTCATTCAAAAGACAAGTTTATGTCCTTTTTTTCCTGAATCCTCAGAAATCTGATGTTGTAGGAAACCATTGCTGGAGTGCTGCACTCATGTATTCCACCTCCTTATGCTTGAATATTGTCTGGGATTAAGCAGGTGCATATTTTTTAGCTGAATGTGTTTTTTAGCTGGCCTTCCACTGGCAATTCGTAATTTGATTCACCCTTAATGCGTACAATACACAAAAGCATGGAAATACCCGATTTCTGAATCTGAACTGTGATCTTGCTTCCTCCTTTTAGTTCCATGGATGTTTTGAACAAGTTGGCTTACGTGATCAAACATAAAAAGAACACATGGATTTACCTTTTTAATTATTTTGGTGAATAATAAAAATAGAGATTCTCCAGGAGCACCAGGTCTCTGTTGTACTGGGGAGCCCCGAACTGGACCCAGCACTCCAGGCATGGCCTCACCAGTTCTGCTGGCAGCACTTTGCCTAATGCAGCCCAGGATACCATTAGCTTTCTTTGCTACAAGGACACGTTGCTGGTTAATATGCATTTCTCTTAAATAGTTAAAATATTTTGTTTATCAAGACCCATCTCTAGAGCTGGACTTCTTTAAGATACGGGAGAAATAATTGTGAGCTACAAGAGTAGTCTTTTAATTTGAGACTGATAGCATTGTTTCATAGCTTAATAAAGTCCTGGGTAGCTCAGCTCAGAATTTTATGTATTTTGTTTCTGTAACACAGTGTAGTAAGTTTTGAGAATACAGCTGTTCAAAAGAAGCAAACAAAACAAACAAAAAGCCTACTGCATTCTGATCACACTTTTAATGTGAATTTTTGTATATACTTTAAAGCCTGTATTTTTGACTTGCGAGGGAAATTGAAGCTATTAAGCTATGAAGGGACCACAGCATGTCAGAAATACTGTGATAAGGATCACTACAGGATAAAACATTCCTAGCACTTTCATCATTTTCAAAAATAATGATAATGTCTTATAACCAATGCAAATGGTATGTTGCCATGCACCTTCCTACACGGCTTTTTGCATGAAATGTTCCCTGCAGTGTCTTACACTATTATAAATTAGCAGCAATCACTATAGCTCCCAGCACTATCAATCTACAGAGACACTACAAAAGTTACCTAACCTTGTACCACCAGATGTTAGGGGAGATTTCATACATCAGGTTGAATGCACAGGTGTCACCTGGAATAATTTGTGAGATTTTGTGTAAAGTTTTATACTTATTTCCTATAAAGCCATTAACACATACCTGTGGTGGCTCATTTCTCCTTATTATAGGAAGTTCAGTGTTTTTTCAACCAGATTTCACAGCGCAATGTACAATAAAATTATTAAAACAAGTGTGTTTACCAAGCATTTTACATTTTCACAACGGAAAGAAATCCAGGCTTTTCTTGAAGCATTTATCACGCTCATTGTACTGGATCATTTACTTCTAGCAACGATGATGGTGTCCTTTTGAGCTTTCTTTTCAAAAAAAAAAAAAAACCTGTTACACAATTTTAGCATCACATTGGCCTATTGAGTACAGAAAGGAAGTTATACATTCTCGCCACAACATTAACTAACTTACCTGCTGAAATCAATCTCATAAAGGCTTGTATACATTTCATACTGGGATTCCCTGAATATCACTATGCAATATGCAGATCAGAAATTGCCTCTCTGCCAGGCAAGATTTCCCCTTGCTACTTCTGCTTGGAGTCTGATAATGTTTCAAGATTTGATCTTATGTTTATGTTCCCAGATACTCTATTGGAACAGCAGTTCTCAATCTTTTCATGCCACACAACTTTTTCTTTACATTTATTACACTAGCATCTCTGTGTTTGCTAAAGCAGCTTCTGATACAGAGCAAGAGGAAGGGGATAAATTTCAAAACCCTTCAACGCTGTCCTGTGAGCAACAGTTGAAGAAACTCAGTCTAAGAGAAAAGCATTCCGAGTAAGCACGATGTAGAACCAATGTAGATCCATATTCAGCATTTTACAAACACCTTTTTTTTTGTGTGTGTGCAAGAAGCTGAGAATTTTCGTTTTGAAGAACAGCTAAAGTTTGGTACCTATTTCTTTACATCTGATAATATATATATATGTATATTAACAGGGTTTCCCTGAAATGGAACTCAAAACTGACTGACATCTAAATTTTTATCATAGTCTTCTGGTGGACATCTAGTGGACAATAGCGTGGACATATAAATTACTATCACAGATATTCTCACGTGGTTTGGTGTGCAAGACTGGCTTCTAGTGCTGAAGCTATAGTCCTTTCTTGCAATATCTAGGGAATAAATATTTGTAGCAATTCAAGGGCTATCTTTCCCACGGTGAAGTTTAATAAAAGATATAGCATAATAAGAATAGTAAAACCCTAGCACTTGTTCTTTTAAAAGAAAAGCAGAAGGTGGGCAGAAGTTTAATCTGGGTTTTCTGAGGAGCTGATTACAACCTGACCCATGACATTGTCAACTAACCATATCCCTGTTGGCCCCACTGCTAACGCACCACTGCCAATCCTGTGGTCAAGGTTCCATCGTCATTTTCTCAAATTATAAGGAAAAGGGCAAAATTGGGTTTTGCATTGTTTACAGTACGCTCAGAAGGGATCTTTTTCATGTTTACAACACTGTCATTAGTAAAACAATTGTCAGATTCTGTAAATCCTCAGTTTTTCAGAGGCTCGTTGCTTGATCTATTTAATGTCTATCTGTAGGCCCCAGAATTCTTGCCCAGCTAGCTCAAAAGCTCCTTTGAAGTATTATGGTAGCTCATGAGTACAGTGGTCTGTGTTTTGGTCCGAGTTCATTAGAGATGAAAGAAACCCACAGGACGGGGGAAAAGCAGATGGTGGCTAGAACTTTCCTGCTTTCTGGCTCTTGGGAATCAAGCAGAGAACATGAGCTGTAATCCAATTAACTACACCCTTGAGGCAAAAAATAGGGAATAAGAAGCAACTACAGGCAGGTCCCAGCAGGACAGGGAACCAAAAGAAAGCATGATGGGAATATCACAGTAAAGAACAATAGAAGATTGCAAAGCAAAAACAGTACCACTTGCATCGGTAAGTTATCATCACTTTGATTCTCTACACCCACCTTTGGAAAAATAATAATAATAAAAAAATATGCAAGCAGAAAGAAAGAAGGACTTAGGACTTTTCCTTACCTTTTGACTGTAACATCCAAGGAGGTAATAGTAACAGCAGGAATAGCTAATACCTGACATATTAAAAGTGGGGGGGGGGGAGGAGTTACCTTTTATGTTTCTTAAACAATGACAACACAAAATGTTTATTTACTTGCCAATACTAGCAGCTACATTAAATCCATCAAAGGCATTAAGATGTGTTAGGAAAGGACAAAAATATCAAATTGATAAAACTAGCATTTACAGAATCAAAACAATAATGAGAAAAATTACAGCATTAAGACTATCCACTTGGAAACAAAGATAGGCCAATACAGAAGTGATATTCACATTTCAACTTTCTCTTTTGATTTTTTATTCTATTGGTAGCAAGAAATTCATAAAATACACAGAAACCTATGTACTACTAGCATAAGACTTTAAAGGATCATTATGCCTTTCAGTCCTTTGCCTCAAAGGAAACATGATCTTTGATTTTCCCTTCTCAAAGGCATATACAGTTCTAATCCATTCTGAAAAAAATTGTTCTGATTTACGAGCAACCAAAACACGGAAGGTATTACAATGCGTTGGCTTACTGTCCTCTTGTACTATGTGTAGAAGTAACCTGCATCTTACTATCACAGACAATTAAACCAAGCCATTCTGAATAATAAAGGTGGACACTACTCCTGTCTGCGCTGGAGAGATCAGCCCACTGCAGCAGCTAAGGTGCAGTCACCTCAGCTGTACCTATGCCAGAAAAGAGCAGTTGTCAGCGCATGGGCCCAGACACTGGGACTGGATTAACTCTATTGCTACAACGGTCTGTGGCAGTCTTGAAATACTTAAAGGGGTCTTACAAAAAAAGATGGAGAAGGACTCTTAACTGAGTAGATAAGGATAGGACAAGGGTGAATGGTGGTGGTTTTACGCGGGTGGGAAGTTGAGATCCACCTCAGCCACTCTCTCACTCCCCCTCCTCAAAGAGGAAGGGGGAGAAAATACAACACACAAGGCTCAAGGCTTGAGATAAGGATGGGGAGACCACTCAACAATTAAAATGCTGGGCAAAACAGACTCAGAGTAGAGAGACAGTAAGATTTATTGCCTATTACTAACAAGCTAGAGAAGTGAGAAACAAAGGAAATAAACCAAAAACACCTTCCCCCCATCCACCCTATTCCACCTCCTCCCCCTGAGCGGTGCAGGGGAAGGGGGAATGGGGGCTGTGGTCAGTCTATAGCACTTACTCTCCACTGCCTGTTCACGGTCACTCTCTGCCCCTGCTCCCCGTGGGGTCCCTCCCACGGGATGCCGTCCTTCCCGAACTGAGCCTGTGGGGGCTGCCCACAGGCAGCAGCTCTCCAAGAACTGCTCCCACACGGCTCCATACCACGGGGTCCATCCCCCAGGAGCAAACTGCTCCAGCACGGGTCCCCCACGGGCAGCAGCTCCCCCCAGACCCCTGCTCCTGCGTGGGCTCCTCTCCACAGGCTGCAGCTCCGGCCCGGGGCCTGCTCCTGCGGGGGCTCTCCATGGGCCGCAGCCTCCTCCAGGCCACCTCCACCTGCTCCACCGGGGGCTCCTCCATGGGCTGCAGTGTGGAGATCTGCTCCATGTGGGACCCATGGGCTGCAGGGGGACAGCCTGCTCCACCGGGGGCCTCTCCACAGGCTGCAGGGGAACTGCTGCTGTGTGCCTGGAGCACCTCCTGCCCTCCTCTGCACTGGCCTGGGGGGTTGCACGGCTGGCTCTCATTCCTCTCACTCTCTCAGCTGCTGTGTAGCACCATTTTTTTTCCCCCCCTTTTTTAAATCTGCATTCACAGAGGTGCAAATAACATTGCTTACTGGCTTGGCTCTGGCCAGGAGCGGGGCCCTTATCTAACATGGGGCAGCTTCTGGATTCTTCTCACAGAAACCACCCCTATGGCCCCCTGCTACCAAAACCTTGCCTCATAAACCCACTACAGTCTTAAACTAAAAGAATATAAATTTAGATTAGGCATCAGGAAGAAATTCTTCACTCAGAGGGTGGTGAGGCCCTGGCACAGGTTGCCCAGAGAAGTTGTGGATGCCCCATCCCTGGAGGTGTTCAAGGCCAGGCTGGACGGGGCCCAGGGCAACCTGATCTGGTGGGTGGCATCCCTGCATATGGCAGGGGGGTTGGAACCAGGTAATCTTTAAGGTCCCTTCCAACCTGAGCCATTCTACAACCCTTTGTTTCAGCTTAACCAGAGCTCATGCATTGTACGAGCCTTCAGCAACCACTAGACACAAAGCCAGCAATGAATTTAATCCAGCAAGTTAAGGTGGTAAATAGCCAAGTACAAAGTACAGACTGAAACAGGTGAAACCACTTCTTCAGCCAGGGTACTTCCTCAGCCCTGCCTCAATGTGTCTTCCTTTAATAATAATAATAAATAAAATAGATACTCTTGGCCATAGCTTCCATGATCAACCAACATATTCAACAGTTTCTCTGCAGTTGGACTGGAAACCTAAGTATAATCATCCAGATGAGTTCTCTCTCACTGCTGCTTCCAGTGGCACAGCTGCAACACCAATAAGGAAATCTTTTAGTTTAATCAAACACTACACACAAGGGAACCCACACCATATGTCTTCCAGTCCATCTTGAGTCAATTATAAAGCCCATGATCAAGAGCAAGATGTGACTCAAAATCCACTTCCACAAACCTTCTTGTAATGTCCTCTTAGTTGCTGTTTGTGTCCCTTCAAGTACAGTTAATGCGAGTTTTCAATAACTATAAAGAAAAGTTTCTATAAAAAGCAGTAACTGAGCAAAAGAACCATAAAGAAACACAAGACAAATTTCAGATGGAATCCACTTATTTTTTGCTGTATCAACAGTCTACCATTTCTTGAGGCAAGTATCAAGAAAAGCTTTGTAAAGCTTTTATATCTATTCATGTATCTTTGTTGTAGGTTATTATAAATGTATTTCCAAAACCTAGTATGCTTCCACAGCTCACTCAGCTTGAACTTTCTTTCTGATCCTGTTGGTGTTTGGTTCAGAATTCAACATACAACTTTTGAGAAATGCACTGACTATGCAAATACTTTTGTTGCATAGAAGTGATTGTTCATATGGTCCATACATGCAGTACGTACTTACTATATATGTATGTATTAAGTTGACACTGACCTTCCAAAACTGTTAGCTACCCAACAAATCTACCCAGTACAGCCCAGGACTCCCACTGCTATCAAAACCTTCAATCAAGGCAGACACACCAAAAAGTCCACAGCCACTCTTTTGTGTCCAGCACTGTGAAGAGGCTAACCAGTACTGGCACACAAGAAAATTAATCATTTTACAGAGGAAAACCACAAAACTGAAAAAGCTGGATACAGGTATTCACTGCAGAGCTACTCATTTCTGATAACAAATTATTTTGAGTCTTCAGAGGTTGGTTCATGGTCAGCATTCCAGTTTTGCCCTTCCACTCAAGGCACAGAGAAATAACCAGGGAAGAACTGGTTCCATAGTGAACTATGCATTCCCTGTTAAAATCACACAGACCTCAGGAATTAAGGCTTAATCGTATTATCCTTTAACAGGACCTCAGGCACAGTTGTGAACAGATTCAAAGGAACATCTCAGATGGTTGTGATCAATCCGCTAATTTACAGGTGGTATGCTAGTCTTCAGCATTGGAAATTAAGAATCTGTATCTACTAGCTTTCCTTTCAGTTTGGCCGTTCACACTGCTCTATTCTGATCGAGATTTTATCGTTGTTTTAAGTTTACAAGTTTAGCTCAACTCTTTTATGTAGTAATATTGTTTGGTGTCTCTCTGCATTGTTACGTTCAATTTAGACAAGAAAGTTATTCATCAGATCTATATACAAGGAACAGATAAGTTTACTGATGCTCCTTAAAAGACCTAATAATAATTAAATATATATATATTGTGAAAAGCAGATATTTTTCTCAAGGGATATTTACATTTTTAAAGTCATGCAAAGAGAGCTTAACCTGACTTCCTCTTTTTACAGGTAAAAATAGAAGCAACTGGTTTGTTTTCTATGCAAAGGATCATCTGAGGCTTTTACACAAGTCTAAAAATGTCAAACTGCTTACCTGCTACAGTTGCAACACCATGTAAGGAGTATTTGACTCTTTCTGGACCCTGAAGAACCTGTTAATGGTTCTGTTAATCACTGCTCTGGCATCAGCAGTCAGGTCTGCATAAGCATAATGCTAAAGAAATCACAGTGACTCTTTTGTTAGCTAACAACAAATTAATATTCACGAAGGAGCAAACTATTGCAAGGATTTATTTAAGTCAGAACCTGCTGAAACAGCAATGTAGGTGAAGTCAGAAACACAAATATAAAAAACTGCACAGAAGTAACTTTCCTATTCTAACTGAAAAACTGCAATTTAAATAAGTTTCAGGCCATAAAAGATTTTTAAGTTTACTGAAAATTAACTTAAAGTATGGATTTAGACCCTCCAAAACCATGTTAAAAATAGCCAGCTCCCTACTATACCACACATCATGGCTGTGGCGCTGTACCACTCCCTCCACCCCACAGCACCAGGAAATCGGAGTGACAGCACCATTACAGTGTATACGAAGAGAAGGAGAGAAGGTTGCTGAGGTACATCCTTGTTCTTCTTCACTACAAGGTACTATAGAAAATCCAAGACAGTTTCAGATTGTAACTTTCCTGACAGTAAAGCCAGCTGAATATGTTTCTGATTTCTCAATTTTCTAGTCAGTTATCCACTCACAATGGCAAAGTTCTTCATCCTCCCATTCTTCTCCAAATCCACTTGCTTGTGTGACCAGTGAAAACACCTGGCTTCCAAAAGGAAAAAATAAGTTGGTTCATTTTGCTGAGCTGGTTGTTGAAACAGCTGAAAACTTCTTCTAGCACTTGGAATCCCCTTCCTGGGGAGCAGCTCGGTCAGTATCAGCCAACCTAAGACCACTTTTTTGAGAGGGGTCTCAAAAGAGGAGATTCCCCATCTCCTGACCCTCACTGTATCTTCTCCTTTTCTCTTGTGCCAGACAAGCTGTTCTGCAGCTGCTAACTCAGACCAGTGTGTTGACCCAACTCAAAACTGATTTATTTATTTAGTTTTGACAAGCTGAGTTTAGTTTTCATCCCTTTTGAAAGCAAGCTAAGAGGACAGTTTCACGTCCTGGAAGCACATCCTAACGAGGGATCACCACAAAAAGCAGCAGTTCTGTTCTTCCCAGCCACTTCCATACATACATTACTGCAATTTCTCTTGAACTGGGTTTAACAATCACACAACCTTGTGGTAACTCACCAAATAAGAATTCACTTTTTCTGATGAATCAGTGGGTTCCGGACTATTTTCTTCAGCAGCAGCAGCTTGCATGCGCAGTGTGTTAGGTGCAGCATCAAATTGCAGTCTCAGGGGGTGGCAGTAATCTTTTGACCACCATAAAAAGCAGAGTTCCCACCTTCTTCCTTCACTCCCCCCTACCCTCACAGAACATATTGTGGAACCCTAACACTAGGAACAATACCCCCACGGGCCAAGCAGACACGATCATTAAGTGTATACATTTTCCTTACAGTTCTTTCCTCGTGAAGGTTGGTGACAGATTTTTCTCTATGCACCCAACACAGCTGTATACAGCCCTCAAATTCCAAACTGCTAGATGAGAATAAAGAAATTTTTCTTATTTCCAGTATTAACTTTATTTATATTATGAAGAGGAGGTGTGATGATACTAAGCCTGTTTACAATGACGCAGACAAACAGCTCTGGGAAGGCCATGTCATCCTCCCCAAACAGTAACTAATAATGTCTGACAACTGTTAGGAAGGAAAGATGATACGGTGTGGTAAACATCGCAGCAAAAAGTTTCACAGTTTCAAAATTTGTGGTTTATATATGCACTACGGAGAGGCAACCCCTGAACAAAATGCTTACAACTAAAGTAGAAGACAAAGGAAATAGGGTGGTTACAGGCACACGGGCCCAGGGAGATAGCAGATCAATGTGATAAGCAGCATTCTCGGTATACTAGCTATTTATAGTTGCAGTCATGGCTAAGCTGATCTAAACGCTAACTTCTGACAAAGAAGGGTGATTCTGCTCCACTTTTCTGCCCCAGTAATTGCCTTCGTTTGCTTTGACACTGAAACTCATCTGCTCCCAATTTGTGAAATTCAACGGGCAGAAAACTACTTGTAAAGAAAAGTAATTGTTTTTCTGCTAATTTAGCTTATTTACCCATCTCACTGCAAGATCAGACGAGTAACAGTGATGGCACAGGAGGCAAAGTGGGAACGTGTGGCCACAAGTGAGCGTGGAGGGGGCTGAAGGGAAAATCATGGCCTTTGAAAACAGCTAGCTGTGAGGTTTTATTTAGCTATACGGTGATGCCAGACTGTGACTTAAATGCTGTCACTGGTTTCATAGGTATTTCAGTGGGGAAAAGTTTTAAAGGTGACAGTAATGTACAGTGGACATTTATGAGAAGCTTCTTCCATATATGCTGGTAGAAGGAAAGAAACATGAAAAACACTGCTTGGAAAACTTCTCAGAAAGACTAAGGGAGAGGATGAGTCAAAGAGTTGATAAGAACCTTGTTTCTCTAGTGGTTCTTCAGTATTTCCCCTCATAAAACCTTTTTCTTAGAACACATAAATCAATCAATGATGAAAAGAAAGAAAATTTTGTTCAGTGCTTTGTCAGATCCAGCAATGGGCAGAAGAAAATGAATGATGTGAGTGAATAGTGATAATTAAATGAGGATTTTAAGCTGAAATTCTCAAGCTTGACGGAAATAGCACATAAGCATCCCTTTCTTTGCTTTCTCAAAGTCTTCCGAAAAGATTGTCTCCCACCAACAGTACTGAATTGACGAAAAACGGAACTTACAAGAACACATGAGTAGCCCTTTCATTGCAGAAATTTATCTTCTGGTCCAGCACTCGAGAAAGAAAACCTCTTTTAGTACCCTACATACAAAACTCATCCCTTTTTCACACGGCTTCCTTTGATAAATATTACCTGTATCACTTGACCAAAACCAAAGCTTCACTACATCACAACGTTAAACTTCTCACCATTTCTATTTTATATCGAAAGCGCTCAATGTAAAGCACTATATAAGTGAATGCAGAAAACTGTACGTTACTTCGAAAGATATAAGTTGGTATCTTTTCACATTTAGGAAAAATGCAGACTGTATTTTCATACCATAAAATGTTTGCTCTTAAAAAAATCCAAACCAACAAGTACTTACAATCTAGCCATCAATTTCATGTGTTTTAGAGCTCATACAACTTCCATTTTAAATAGGCCAGCAAAAGCTTCCACAGGCAAATTTTTGATACATTTTCAATCCATTACAACATTTCTCCTCTGTTCTAGCCCTACAATGCATTACTTTGCTCATTAACCAATAAATGCCAATAAACACTCATCTGCTTCTCTTCACCAGATTCAAACACTGTCTCTACCACTTGGCTCTCCTGGTCATAATTTCTGATGAATTTCCATCTTTTATTTCCTATTCTCAGAGAGCAAAATTACCCTTACCCTTGATACATGGGTTAAAATTTATTGTCTGTGTAAGTGTCTAGTTAGATTTTCAAGCTGATATTGACCAAACACTACGAGAAATTCTGGGAACGACAAGCATCAACCAAAAATAAAATCTGTATTTAAAATTTTCAATAAATATATAAACCCTGAATCCTACAAACCAGAATTGTTGCAAACTGAACTGTTCCCCATGGCTAAATCACCAGTGTAAAATGATGCATCACACATGGCAGAATGAAGACCCACTTGAAATGAGTAAGAAAGAATGGGGTGTTTAGAAAACTGCATAATGAACTTCTGTGAGCTGCAGTACCTTATTCCTGTAAAAATATGTGCATAATAATAGCCAAACTGTGAATGTATTTAGAAAGCTATGCAAAATCATATTTTATCCTTATCAGAAGACTAGTAGTCTTTAATAATAATGTTTAAATTATGTTATTGAAAAAAAATACTCCTTTTTAATGCTATGGAATCAATATAAGAGAGGCACAGGTGTTATTATTGCTCTCCTTCTCTCCAGCAAGGCTTCTAATTAGTCTTTTAATCTATGATTTTTCTTACTGATACCCAGAGCAAACTCAACTTGATTTTCCAATTGATTCAATAGTAAGATAAACTGCTATTTCACCTGCAAAAGAATACACAGCAATTATAGAATAACACTGTGATACTTTTCTAAAGTATCTTTTTAGACTAGAATCATGTTTTAAAATTTCATGCAAAATAAAGGGAAAAGATGGGGAGTGGTGAAAAGCATTGCTACATCCTTAAAGCATGACAAATATTAGAAATCAACACAGTTACTATATTTTTTTCCATTTTTGTATGTTGTTTAGAGAAAATTACAGTCAATTCCTGCCTGTATAGTAGTTCAAAGGGCATTTACCTCTTTCTAGCATGCATTCCTTATTGCCCGTATTTTAAGACAAGGGAAGACCAGGGCCCATAATAACTACTTTGCAATTTTTCACCTTGATGCAAGCATCAGCTATCGACATTGCAATTAAAGCCTATTTGTGTGTGCTCCCTGCTGCTCCTAGAGCTCAACCTCCCCACCACCTTTTGGTGTGCCTCCTCCTGTGAGCATGCAGGGAAGTTCTCCTGGGCAGGCAGGAGGACACCTCACATGCTAGGGGAATACCCAAACAGTTTGTCCTCATTAGGATGCAATGAAATGGCCCCAAGTTGCACCAGGGGAGGTTTAAATTAGATGTCAGGAAGATTTTCTTCATGGAAAGAGTAAAGCGTGAAGAGAGGCACTGGAATGGGTTGCCAAGGGAAGCAGTGGAGTAACCATCCCTGGAGGTATTTAAGAGGCCTGTGGATGTGGTGCTTAGGGACGTGGTTTAGAGGTGGACTTGGTAGTGTTAGGTGATGGTTGACTTGGTGATCTTATGGGCCTTTTCCAACCTGAATGATTCTATGATTATACATGCTGGGATTGGTTGCACATCTGCTTTCCTCAGTGTCTTAACAGGGAAAGGGCAGCGTTCCCGCAGCCACTGTCCTCATGGTCCCAACTTCAACCCATGAATGCAATCTCCTGCAATCTGCAGCAGGCCTCCTGTACTCTGAGACCCTCTTCTCACAGACTGCACACTCAACACGAAGCATCTTCCTTCTCCTCCCTTTTGCTTCTGCTTGAAAAGAAATGCACCTGTATAGATAAGTATTTTATATATATATATGTGTAACGCAGGTTAGAGACACTACCATTTCAAGCAACAATTCCCTGAACATGCACAGTCTATGTTAGAAATTTGGAGTGGAAACATTTCAAAATACCTCAGTCATCTTTCCTAGTGATTTTTTTAGCTCTTGAAAATACATACCTACTCTGTTTCCACTGATGATGGGACTACTCAGGACAGAAAGGTATAAACGAATAAACTTTCACAGGAAAGGAGTTTTGGCCTTCAGTGAGCCGTGTGCCTTATGCAGTCCTGGTGGCTAAATTACTGCACACATATCAGATACAGAAATGGGGACAAAGAGAAATGGAGCTGGAAGGATGAAGACCATGGTACAAACAATGATGTGGTATGTGTCCTCAGCATAAGCTTATCTAGATTTCTTCTTAAACATTGTAAAATCTGAATATGCTGTACCTCTCATTCCAAGCTAAGGGTAAAATGTATACACAGTGTGTGTGAGAAGTGTTGAAAGAGCCTCACCCTGCACCTGGATCTCCAGTCAAAATTATTTTATCCTTGAAAACATTTGGGAAGTAGAAAAAAGCAAGCAAGAAGCAAAAATCCCACAGACGTTGAAAGTGTCAAACAATAAATGTACATTCAATACAACAAGATTTCAGTTAGCGTATATTTTCCCAAATTGGTTTCAAGCACAGTAATACTCACAGATCTTATTTACAGGAATCTGAGTATATTGTTTCTTTGCTGTGTTTTGTTGTCACCAAGGTGCTGTATAAGAGAAATGGCACCACTGGTTATTAACAGTGACAAGACTCTCTCTGTAATCTATTTTTGAACAAACATAACTGTATTCCCTGATTTATATTTCATTTTATAATTTATTATTTTTTATTTATCAAGAGAATAAATTTCAAAGACCTTCTGATAAAATATACGGTGACTTTGAGATACCCTACGTATAGAAAGTTAAAGAACACAACGTTAAACAGCAACGCTGTTCTTCTGTGATTTAAAAAGCAATACACAGAGTACATAAACAATGAGCAGACAGAGGAGAACAAAAACAAATGCCATTTATGTGTAACAACAGCAGAAATGGTGCATGAGGCTCTGCCATGGGATGGATGAGGAGTCAACTCAGTTATATTTGTCCAAAAATAGAGTACAGAGAGAGCCTTGTCACTGACAATGACCACTAGTGCCATTTCTTCTACACAGCACCTCAGTGAAATCAAGAGGTGCAGAACAACACTGGTGGAGTTGTTCCTTCTGATCAGGAAGCAGATGAGGCCTTCTTCAGACAGCTGGAAGAAGCCTCATGTTTGCAGGCCCTGATCCTCATGGGAGATTTTATTTGTCCTGATATCTACTGGTGGAGCTACACAACAAGGCACAAGCAATGCAAAAGGCTGGGAGAGTGCATAGATGGCAAATTCCTAAGAAAGATGAGCAATGAGACAACAAGGAGAGGTGCTCAGCTAGACCTCAAGCTTACAAACAAGGAAGGATTTGTCAGGGAAGGGAAAGTCCATGAGAGCCTTGGCTGCCATGACCATGAGATGTTGGAATCTAAGATCCTGAGAGGATGGAACTACAAAGCACAATCACAACCCTAGATTTCAGGAGAGCAGAGTTTGGCAGAGCCCCATGCGATATGGCCCTGGAGAGAAGAGGGATCCATGAGAGATGGTCAGTTTTCAAAGATTAGCTCCTCCAAACTCAATAATAGTCCAGCCCTACATGTGGGGAATTGAGCAAGGAGCCTCCTTGGATGAACAAGGAGCTCCTGACAAAACCCAAACATAAAAAGGGTGGAAGCAAGGACAGAGGAGGAGTCCTGGAGGAATACAGAGATACTGCAGGGATGGGGTTAACAAAGCCAAAGCCAATTAAGAGTTGGATCTGGTGAGGGATGTGAAACACAACAAGAAAGGCTTCCACAAATTTATCAGCCCTGATTGGGGCAGGGACCTGGTGAAAAAGAGCACCATAAAAGCTGTAGTACTGGATACTTTTTGTGCCTCAGTCCTTACCAGTAAGACCAGCTTTCAGAAATTTCCACTCCATGAGACACATGGAAAACTCTGGAGCAAGGACAACATGGTAGAGGAGGATCAGGTCAGGGAATATTTAAACTAACACAGGTCCATGGGATCTAAAGGGAAGCACTCACAAATGCTGAGGTAGTTGGTTGATGTCACTCTAAGACCACTTGATTATCTCTGAAAGGTTGAGAGAGGTTCCTGAGGACTAGGGGAAAGCAGGTGTCACTCCTATCGTCATGAAGAGCAAGAAGAAGGACCCAAGGAACTATAGGGCATTCAGCCTCACCTTGATCCCCAGGAACATGGTGGAGCAAATAATCCTGGAAACCTTTTCTAAGCATATTAAGGACAAGAAGGTGATGGGGAGTAGTCTGCATGGATTCATGAAGGGAAAATTGCACTTAGCCGACTCGATAGCCTTCTGGTTTGGTGGATAAGGGGAGTGTCGTGGTTTTTTTTGTTGTTGTTTTTGTTTTTTTAATCTCACCCTTAGTAAGACTTCAGACTGTATTTCCCATAGCATTCACATAAACAAGCTGCTGAAATACAGGCTGGGGGCAGGCTGACTGGAAAGCAGCTTGGCAGAAAAGGATGTGGGAGTTCTTGGTGGACAAGGTGAGTGTGAGTCAGCAACGTGCCCTCGTGGCAAAGAACAGCAGCATCCTGGGCAGCACTGGAAATAGCACGGCCAGAGGAATGAGGGAGGCCTTCTTCAGGTCATGGGATCAGGCCGTCTGAAAGAAAACGGCACTTGATATAATTACCTTTCTGTATTCCCTCAGCAAGTTGTTGATTAGAATTCTGATGACAAGGTAGAAGTACTACCCTGTAGCTGCTCAGTCATTTCCTCTCTCCTTCATATGGCCATGAGTCTTCGAAAGGCCAGGGATGATGCAGAATTGAGAGCCCCCAGGAGCATCTCCAGCATACTACACCTCTCCATTGCAAACTCCTAACTCCTTGCATTTAACAGACAAGAATATTAAGTTATATTCAAGTTCATTGATACCTTTTCTTCAGCACTGCTTGGCAGTGCTTTCTCAGGTTTATCTTTTCTGCTTTGCTTTTGACATTCAAAAAATAATCGGTGAACTACAGTACTTTGCTTCTGTGTCCTAAAATAAAATATTAACCTCCAAGAATTCTCGAAGACTCTTCAGCTCCATGGAGGCTTAGATTAGATTTTCTGCTATTCTTTATTTATTGCATACATTCCTTCTAGCTGGAGATTCCCCTTTGAAGAATAAAATCAGGACACAGAAAGATTTTCTCACTGCAGCTGCTGCACTTACTCCCATTAGTGCAAACTGCTGAACATGGTGTGAGTACCTTTATTCTAAATATTTGTATTTTCTCACTAAAATGACAGATACAAGAATAAAAATTTAGCATCGTGTTGACTTTTTCTGGTTTTGTTATTGCCCCTCTGGAACATGGCAGAGCCACCAATTTCCCCGTAGTGTGCAATGCTGTTTGAGTACTTCACTCTATATCAGAACATGTAGGCTTGCATTTTAGGTGCTACTTCTTATTAATATTCTAAACAATAGCCAGTGCAAAATATACATGGCAAAATTGAAAGAACCAGACAAGAAGCTGACAGAATAAATATAAGACAAATTTACCCTGTTATTACAATCCCTTTTAGGAAGCAACAAGCATAATTTACCCTAACAACAGTTTGATATTGTCAAGTATTTTGATAAAGAATTACTGTTCATTAAATAGAATCTGAATCATTTTTGAGACTCAACCATTTAAATGGGCAGGTGCTAGCTTCATTTTCACAGAATCACACAACCACAGAATGGTAGAGGTCGGAAGGGACCTCTGGAGATCATCTGGTCCAACCTAGAGCACATTTCCCACATATTTTTGGAACAGCATAACATCCATGGAGACTGGGCATGTAGGAAATCCCACTGAAGTTACGAGATCAGTAACTGATCATCAAGATCAGTTGGTAATGACATACTAAACCAAAAATAGCAGTTCTTCCTTTTGCTATTTTCCTTTTTCATCTACCAGAAGAAGCTACTTCCTTGGGATTTGCTATAACTGTTACCTGGTTGTGCTGCTGATGTTACAAAACATATGCAGAAATGCCCTTCTTTTCAACTTGCAAGATGAAATGGTCTGCGTTGGAAAAAAGAGCCTGCAATTCACCCTGGCATCCTACTAGCAGAAGATCCTGAGCTATCATACTTCCTAGAGTAAGCAAAGTGATTTTTATTTATTTATTTATTTATTTTTGTCAATTGGAAAGGAATGCAGAAAATGAGGTGCTGTCACCAGCATGTTAAAGGCTTTATTCAAGAAACATCCAACTCTTAGGAGTCATTCTCAGGAAACATTCTCAACTGAGACCTTAGTCAAGCAGTTGTAAACAGAGAAGGCTACCGTAACATTCTGTGTTATTATCATTCCTGTATATAGGTTGGTAAATACCAATTCTGACGTCTGAAATTTAAATCTAAGTTTGAAAATAATGATGAATCAGCATTCTGTATTTGTCTGCTTGTGGAAGGGAATGGCGGCCAATTCTTTCTTGTTACCGTCTCATCCAGACAATTTATGGCAACTCAGATAATGACAGAAAACACAAGCAGAACCACAGATATATTTTTCTTCAGATTATTGGAAGACTGGGTCATTCCAAATATTACAGGTTTCTCAGGAACTAACTGAAATATAGACCTCTGCAATGAGGAATTTTGATACAGTCCCAAGGAGACTAAAATCACTCTACTTTTATGCACTTCCTTTCAGCTAGATAGTTATATCATGGAACCAATTGTTAAAGCTTTCCAGACCCTAGTCTCAGGGACTTTATCTTTACCTACTACTTGTCATTAAAAAGTGTGAGTTGGAAGCATGGGAAACAATCTCTCAGAAAAGGGCCCATCCTTCTCTATGCATGTTTGTATCTCTCCAGAAGATGCAACATACTCAAATACACATTAACAAAAAAGAAAATATGCTGATAAAATTAGAACAGAGGTGAAAGAAAGATCAGGAGGAAACATATTTGTGTTTGAAACCCTTGGTGATGACCTAGATTTATGCATCTAAATTACAATTAAATAATGTTAAGGTTGTAACTCACAAGAGCAAAGAAATGTGCAATTAAAGAGAAAATACACCATATGTCCTTTGATATCAAGGCATATTGCTGTGCATAAAGAAAGTCATAAAAGAGACACCCTGTTGTGGTTATGTGTTCTGAGACATGTGGCACATTTCCATTGTAGCTATCTATTTCCCTGCTTGTATGCATCTGTGCCATTATTTACATGTTGAAATGGAGTTGTGGAGTCTTTTTTTCAATATTTCTTTAGAACTGTTGCTATTTATGAATGTGGAAGTCCAACATTTTAAGCATATGAATGAAAAATCATCATGAAGAAAAGGGAAATAAAGGGATTTCATTTAATTGTCAGACAAAGCCAGGAAAAAGAGATGGTTTTAGTTATTACAAATTACTCCTTTCATTTTAAAGTTCCTTACATGTGGAATCCCACAAGCCTATTTTTTCCTCTACTCATCATCAACCAGAAAATGTGGGGGAACATAAAGCAACATTCAGGTTTTAAAAGCAGTATTTATGTGGCTGACATCTAACCAATCTTGTCCCCAATACTGTGATCACCAAGTTACCCCAATGCAAAATATTTTGCAAACAGTGGTTGGGTAACCAGAACAAGAGAGGAAGTTAAGTTATACTTGTGGGGAAGCATTCTGCTGAATTCTGAGTGTCCAGACTACTTGATGAGAGTGTTTGCCTTCTGGTTACTGAAGGTGCCTGCAGCTTCAGGACACTTTCAGACACCTCACCAGTTCTCAAGAGCCAGGTGCGTACTTCTGCTGAAGAATTAAGTCCTCGTTCTGCTATTTGCAAGTGGCTAGGAGATACCACCTCCTCATTACACTCTGATTTGGTCACAGTTGTCTTGCCTTCTTCACTCCTAGGATTCCTTATTGCCACCTGTGATATCTAGAAAAAAGTATCAATTTGAGCACAGAGCTATTGCAACCATTTTACTATGAGTTTACTTGAAGAACATTGAACGATAACCACAAATCACCATGAAGCCTATCAACTTTAGGAAAACAGGTTTCTTCGACACTTTCTCTTTTGTATTTGGTTTCCTACAAGCATGATAGTGAGGATGATGATAAACTGTGTGGGAGACAAGAGGAAAAAAAATCCAAGTAAATACAAGCAAAGTAAAATGGGCCCAGATACCACGGTGATGAGTGAAGCGGTTAGAAACAAACAGCCTAATGGATATGCTGGCATCACTCCTCCTCCTTAGAATGACCTACAGGGAAAGGACTGGGCCAGAGACGTTTTCTGGAGAGGACAGCAAGCCAAATTACCCTCACATCAAGCCAGGGTCCCGTGTAATCAGGGGCAGCAACATTCTGGGCACAGAGAGGAAAAGGCCTAAAAACGGGGCCTTGGAGAATGGGACGCTGTGGGAGTGCAGCAGCTTGGAGACAGCAGTCTGGGAACTGGTTGTCCCAGGGGAAAAAGGGTGACGGGCTGTGGCAGGCAATGCCAGGACAGTGGAGCCAGCAGGAGCAATCTGGACAGGGCTGGGGAAAGGAGCCAGCCTCGGAGCAGCCCGAGGACAGAGCACACCCGTCAGGAAGCAGCTGTACGGCCATGGGGTGGCCAGCGATGATGCCGGCGAGCTGTGCTGTAACCAAAGGGCTGTGGCCTGAGGGACGGGACGGGGGACCTCCGCCAGAGGCAGCCGAGGGGCCGTGTGCCACACGTCCACCGTTGTGTGGCGGGGTGTCCTGTCACGGAGCCGTGTCCTGCCAGCCGCCAGGGCAGGCCCTGTCAAGCCCAAGCACCGCAGCCAGCTTACAGAAGGCCATGGTGTTGGAAGGGGACAGCACTCGTAGCCCATAGCTCAGCACACGGAGAAGGGGATGCGCCTGGAGAAAAAGCATTTTCCAAACACTTTGGCTGTGCATTTTCTGCCTTGCTTTGCCACCACCCTCTGCAACTCTCGGCCCTGCCAAGAACTTTAGACTTGGCAAATCTGCACAGGAGGATCTGTGGTGAAACCAGAGCCCCTCGAACAGTGGGCAAGTGGGGCTGATGCGGGTGACCTGAGTGCTAGCAAATTTATTTCGACCCTCAGCAGCCATCACTTCTCCTCGACCCATTTCCTTTGGGCAAGGGGGAAGCCAGAGAGGCCGGTGCTGAAACCAGCCCCACACTGAGGAGCTGGGGGCACGGGGTGCCCGCTGCTGCTCCCCCAAAACTTTAATTTTACTTTAGTTTACCTTACTTTACCTTACCTTATTTTGTTTTATTTACCTTATTTTATTTTACCTTATTTTACTTTATTTTACTATTTTATTTTTATTTTATTTTACTATTTTATTTTATTTTACTATTTTATTTTATTTTACTATTTTATTTTATTTTACTATTTTATTTTATCCACCTGTCAGTTTTGGCAACGGTTCGGAGCGGGCACTGCGCTCCCCCCGCCCCTGCTCCTCCTCCTCCTCCCCCCGCCCCGCCCCGCCCCGCCCCGCCCCTCGCCCCTCCTCGCCCCGCCCCTCCTCCCGAGCGGGCTCCCCGGGCGCGACCAAGTGTCGCGCGGGGCAGAGGGGGGGGAGCAGCGCGGCTCTTGTAACGTGAGCGCCGCAGAGCTCCTCCCCCCCTCAGGCCGTACCACTTCGCCGCCCGTCCGGCGCTAGGGAGACTTGGGACGGAACGTACCATCGGCGCGGGACGGGAGGGGGGAGCCGGGCAGGCGGCGTGTTTCGGAGCGGTAGCGTTCAAGCAGCGCACTGCCGGCTAAACCTCGGAAAGCTTCAATGAAGCTTTCTGAGACAACCACGGGCGCTCCACGTCCCCTCCTCGCTGCCTCAAAGTGCGGGGCAGCCCCCTTTCCTTCCCCCTCCCCCCCTCTCGGTCCGGGGATGGTCCGTCCCGCAGGCGCGGGGCGCCCTGAGGGGCGGGGGCGGGCTGGGGCCCTCCTGCCAGCGGCGCCGCCGCCATGTCGGTGGCCTTCGCGGCCCCCCGGCAGCGGGGCAAGGGCGAGATCACGCCGGCGGCCATCCAGAAGGTGAGCGGGGGGCGGGGGCTGCCCGTTTATGGCGGTGAGCTCCGGGGGTGGGGGCTGTAACGGCTTCTGGCGGAGCGTGAGGCTGTCAGCCGGGCGGGCGTGGGGATCGGCGCCTGCTGGGGGCAGGCCTCCGCCTGGCGGGGGTCAGCGCGGGGGGAGCGGCTTGGGCGCAGCTGGGTGGAGCGCTCCTTGCAGCCCCCTCTGGGGTACGGCTGTGTCCCTTCTTGCTCGCTTCCCTCCCGGCCCTCCTGTTTCTGATTTTCTGCCCGGCGTACTTGGCGACAGTGGGGAGTGCCACCACCAAGCTGGCGGCTGGATCCGCCTGTGAGGCGGGAGGTTTCTGAGGATAGCCTCGGTTCAGGCTTTCCCTCACAAATGCGCTCTGTATCAGACTGGGGTATAAAAGATGCTGCCTCCTATTCCCCTATTTTTTTTTTTTTCTAGTGAAAATGGTTACTGTATTTCTTGTACAACTTGCTGTTAGCACACGTGAAGGTGTATGTGAAGTGTGTTGGCATAAGAGTGTGTTCATGATCCTCTCAAAAGCCTACAAGTATACCTCTGCATAGTCTCAAGTTCAGAAACTCGGGATATTACAGTTCCGTCTGCCTTTCCTGTTGAAGGACAGTGTTTCCAGGTCCGGCAATTTCAGGCAAGAACAGTTGCACACTGATTGTTCCATCTGCTGCTGGTGTGAATTTAGGAAGACTTGGCTGGTTGGCTTATTCTTGCCTGGCTGTAAGTCCTGAGTAGACTGCGTAAGGTTTCTGACCTTCTTCATAGTAAAGATGAATTGGTTGAAAGGAAAAAAAATGTTAGTCCTTAGTTCTTTTTTTTCGCAGGACTTGTGTAGGTTGGATTCCAAGGGAAATGGAGGTCATGGAGTCATGAGCCTTCTGGTTAACACCTTGAAAATGATTAGCCCCTGTTAGTTTTGTAAAACTCATTAGCTGGATAGGGGAAGATCCGAACGATCTTTCCACTGAAAGGAAGCAAAGGGGAAAAAAAATCAATGTAAAATTTTCCATTTCGTAGTAATTTTTCCCTTCAGCTGAGTAGACACGGGTAGCTTGTCTGGTAGCTCAGGTTAGCTGTGGTTCTACTGCCTCTTGTCTCTTGTGCTGGTGAGTGTAGTTTGGAAAAGGCATGGGTAGGGGGATGCACAGCTCTAGGAAGGAGGCTCTGTCTTTTTCCCTGTGTATTAGCATGAAATGTCTTTAATTCGTGAACTTTTTGAAGGAAACCAGAAGATCTGCAATTTCCATGGTTTTGGAGCTTTTGGAACTCTTTTTTTTTGCCTGAGAAGTAATTCACATATGTTCATATTCCTGGATACTTCTGTAGTCTTAGGCGTCTGTTGTGCCAGTTAAGCTATGCTTTATAAGAATTGTGTACAAGAGATTTGTAATGTTCCAATGCATTTCCTTCAAACAAGTTTGTATGGCAAGCACGGTTCCTATCAGTAACCATTTCAATGCCTTTTATAACTAAATTTATGGACAGCTGTGGGCTTTGGAGAAGGGGGAAATAAAATTGGGGAATACACTTCTAAGTAAATTTCTTGGTAGAGGTTAAATGAAGAAACTGAAAACTTCCTATGAACTTCTTGTAGATCAGGCACAGGTATTTGAATGGGGAATTTTACAAATGTCACTAAAGCAGTGACTTAAAACCCGTAAACTCTAAGCCTTAAAAGTAAGGGGGAAGGTTAACAGGGTGTTGTATAAGTAGTTGGTTAAAGTAGAGCTGTCTGGAATGCTAACTTTTTTTCTTAAAAAAAAAAGCTCTGAGAAGAGGAGCAAGGCTCAAATTTATCTTCAGTTTTCCATAAAGAATGTCAAACTTAATTCACACTTCTTTATCGTTTCAGATGTTGGATGAAAATAACCACCTTATTCAGTGCATAATGGACTATCAGAACAAAGGAAAGACATCCGAATGCTCTCAGTAAGATATTAATCCAAATCCTGTGGACAGGATAAATTTGCATCTAGATCACGGTTGTTGATTCGTTTAGCTTATGTTGAAGGAAAACTGTGCTGGGAGGAATAGAAGAGTATTGCCACAGATCCTGCGCTTTGTTTTTTTGCTGTATGACTATCTCTTCTGTCAGTTAAGTGTTGCAAACTGATTACTGCAAGTTGATAGTACGATGATGCTTATAAAAACAGGGGCTGTATAACTGAGATAGTCTCCTGTAGCATAATTAAGGTTTGGGAAGGAGGTACTCCGGCCTAAGAAAAACAAGATTTATCCTAAAAATCTGGCTTGCTAAAATATCCCCTGCAGATTTGTTGTCTAGTGGGGTTTCTGGAGAGTGATCAGGGAGACAGCTGCGGAAGGAGGGAATTATTTTCCCATTACTTGGACAAATATTCCATCATGTGATGGCAGCTGGAGTATCGCCGTATGGCTCTTGAGGCCCTTCTTAAGAGAACTGGCGGTCTAGGGGGAAGATGGGGTCGTATGTGGTAGGTATTTTGGCTTTAAGGGAATGCTTTTGTTGATAGGAGTAGTGTGTAGCACAGTTACTTTATTAAGTGGCATGCAAGCATGTAGTCATATATTTGTACTCTGTTCCTGCTTTCAAAGCTATTCTTGCAACTGTGGGCTAGATGTTGAGATTCTGGAATGTGGTTCGGTAGCAAAAAAATAAAAATTCCACAGCAAACTTCCAAAGTTCACAGTCCTGATGAAATGTTTGCAGCGTTCTTGGTCATGATTCATATTAATGTGATACCTCACATCTGG
Organism: Oxyura jamaicensis; assembly: GCF_011077185.1. Classification (NCBI taxonomy): domain Eukaryota; kingdom Metazoa; phylum Chordata; class Aves; order Anseriformes; family Anatidae; genus Oxyura; species Oxyura jamaicensis. Next base: position 111,276,126 of record NC_048894.1, on the reverse strand, counting down.
GGACACAGGGAAAGGGAGCTTCTTTTTCTAGTGTTTCTGATAGAAATTACACCAAACAGCCACACTGATCCTCTGTCTGTCTCCTGGTGACTTAGTTTGAGGCAGGAAGTGAAACAGTTGAGAGCAGTATCACCATGTTTTAGACTTGCGCTAGCAAGACAGGAGCTGTAGAGAACAGGCACAGATTTGGCAGAAAACCTGGGAAAGGTGGGGAAGGAGGGAAGTGTGGGGCAAGGGTGTACGATGCCTGATAATGGTACCCTTGTAAGTCTCTTTAATTGTGCTTTATATAAGTAGCTTTCTTGACATGCATAGAGCTGAGGTAAATGCTAACATTGTCTTCCTGCCTTAATGTCTTTTTTGCTTTGTTCTCTTGGGTAGGTACCAGCAGATGCTGCATACGAACTTGGTGTACCTAGCCACTATCGCTGACTCCAACCAGAACATGCAGTCTCTACTACCAGCAGTAAGTACAAAATGGTGTAAAACTGAGGGAAGAGATTTATTTGGGATAGTGGGGTGGGTAAGAAAAGGAATTTGAGGTACTGACCAAACATTTAGCCTGCAGTTTACTGTATGGTGAATACAAGCTGCAGAGTCTCTTCGTGCTCTTTGGAGTCTGATGTTCTCACTGCTTCAGTCAAGCTCACAATCTGACTGGTTTCACTGAAGACTGATATTCTGGGATTAAACATTGAAAGACTAGCTAATAAGGCAAGCCAGACAGCCTGTGTGTACTGCATTTTCTCACCTGAGAGTTCTTGTGTGGCTCTTTGTCACCTCACATGACAGTACAGTTTTTCCCCTCGCTACTTTAGGGAAAGGTTAGGAGTTTGGGGGATTTTTCACTTTTTTATTTTTTGCTGAAATATCATCCATTCTTCCACCTACATGGAGCAAGGTGGTTGGGTAAACATCTGCTTTGTAGTTAGTATTTTAGGGAAGTCTCTTAAATTCGTTGTCTCTCTCCTTTATCTGAAACTGACCTTTTTCATGGTAGATAGTGATAATATGAAAGAAATAAGGTCATGCAGACTTATCTTGAAACATTGCATAGCTTTACAAACGAAATGTTTGTTGGATTTGCCTTTTGTTTAATCTACAGTTTCTCTGAATCTGTATTTCTGAACTTGTATTTCATAACACACCACCAATTTTCCCCTCCTTTCCATTGTTTATGGAATGGTATGGAAAGATAACAACAAACATGAAAATAGCTTGCTATCTTTTTGTGTGTGTGTTAATCAGAAAGCTTGGGGAGTTCATTGGGAGTAACACGAGCAAGTTCTTTGCTTTTTGGTAATAAGACTTTTCTTGAATTAATATAGTCTTGATTCATTTCTGTAATATGAAGCTAAAAAGAATGTCTATAAAACAGCCATTCCTAGATACTAGTTCTCACCAACTGAAATTGAATTACTTTTTCTTTGGTCTCTGGAGGAGTGTTCTCCAATCATTGCTACTAGCGAAGCATCTTTTCAAGTTGGTACCTAGAGGACTATAGAAACCAGTGCTTCATTACGTCCAACCTGTTGTGCCTGCAGAGGCTTCTCGTTTTATAAATCCAAGCTTGTAGCTGTGGGGGAAGGGAAAGAAACCTTTGTGCATTACTCAGCTAATATGTTTTTTGGGGGCTTATATCCTGGTTCTGATGACAACTGGAAATGAATTTGACCTTATTGTAGTCCCTGGTGCACAGCCCTGTTCTTACAGTTGAGTATGGTGACATTCTCTTAAGAAAAAATGAAGACAGGGCTGGGAAAGACTCTTGCAGAGCAGGACTGAGTACGTTGCTGATGTTGAATGTGAGGTATATTCTGTAGTAATGACAAAATAGGTTTTTTCTTCTTTGGATTACTTGGTGTGGGGGATACGAAGCTAGCTTCTTAGTTTTCCTTCTAAGATAAAACACAAAATGAAATTTAGATGTTCAGTCTTACTGAAGTGTAAAGACGCTGACCTACCAAGTCAAATCTTTGAAAATCTGCCTGAGATTTGGAAGTTAATCAGATAAGCATGACTTTTAAGTGAGGTATTTGGAAAATCATTCTTTACAGTTGCTATCTTCCCTATGAATTTTAGCCAGAGAAATTTGGGAACATGCAAGCTACTGCCTTTTTCAATATAAGAAACTTCCTCAGGCTTCATTCGTTATCCACTTCAGACCTGAAGAAGGTTAAGCTGACGTTGAAGTCACTTGGCACGTGCTTCTGTATCAGCTGTCGAACCATCTTCCTAAATTCAAGGCTTGTGGCTGGCAACAGTGAAATGTGGAGTAAGATACTGGGTGTGTAAACACCTACTTTTTTAATAATAGAATACATAAAGTTTATGTGGGAAGGTACTGCAATGGTAGTAGTAACAAGAGGGCTAGAGTCTGGATAACTTCAGAAGTTGACAATATCCAGTCTATTTGTACCTGGAAGGTTGTTCTCCTGTAAAATATAGTTCTTGTTTGAATTTTATCTTGTTTTCATTTTAATCAAATAAATACACTCTCAGGAAATTTCAGAACTTATATATTGCTTTTTATAAATTATTTTGTGTGACAAAATTAATGAAAAGAGGATGCTGCTGTTAAGAGCATTTTCACTGAGCAAAAGACCTAAATGATCAGGTTAATGAAGATTTTTAATAATTAGGTCCAAGTCATTTTGGCTTATAACTTAATTTTATCCTCTCTCAGTAGTCCTTAGACTTAACGGTTCATATTTTTGGGGAAAAAATGTTTGTATTATGCTCTCTTTCACACTTTTTGTCTGTGTTATTCAAGGTAGTTGCTGGTAGTTTCAGTCTCTTGTGTTGGACAAGTGTTGGATTTTAAATAAAAAATTAAAGAAGTCAGTTTCTGTGCCCCTGGTTCATGTCTGTCAGAATGCACTATTGTAATCAGATGATAGTGCATCCTTTCCAAAGTGAGTTTGATACTGCCTGTGGGGAACAAGATAAATCTTAAACTAATCAAAAGTGTAGTGAACCAACTGTGTTGTGCAGAGAAATGCTTTGATGAAGGGCTTATCAGAAGAGGTGAAACTAAAGTAAGCATTGCAGGCTGTGGATGAAGAGATCTAGGAAGACTCCAAGCTCCAATGTCACAACAAAGTTTTTGTTGTCTTTGTATGCACTGTAAATGTTGAGTATTTTATTTAGACTTCATATCAGAAGACAAAGGAAATGTGAAGTTCATCTCCTTGAGCTGACCAGTCTCAGCAGTGTGAGCAGCATTGTTGCTAAAGGTAGGGCTCTTTTGGCCTGTTTTCTAAACAGGATGGGAGCAGTGGCTAAGTCTGCAGTTGGTGCAGCTTTCGATGCCTCTTAATTAGTTATGACGGATGTTTTCTTAGACAGCAGTGGAAAGTCTTATTTACTGTTAGCTTCCCAAAAAGGGTTTGTATAATTGAGGAACTCAACACACGTGTTTGATTTACATTTGACTGCTTTTAAGGGAGGCAACAGCAAAATACCAGTCTCCATGAACTGTAGAGAACAAAGATGCAGTTAAAGGTGGCTACTGGGATTTCCAAGACCAACCCCCCAAAATAGTAGTGTGCATAGAAGCAGCATGCACATACAGCATGCATTCCTAACTATGTGGTATCTCAAACCGCAAAGTAGGCGTCTTGTCCTCTCCAACTTTTAATTCTTATTCTTGAGAGAAAACTTTAGTGACGTTAAACAGTTACTACCTCTTCAGGCCTTCTATGTTCCCCATACTGATTCTTTCTACCAAATATTTATAAGAAAACAACCCATGGCTGTCACGTTTCTGGAAGAAATAGAAGGAAATTTTTGTATTGCATTTGAACGTGTTCTTTTTGGCATTTTTATAACAGGCAAATACGGAAGTTTGCAGGAATTACATGATAGGAAAGGTGTTTTTCTTCTTAAACACAGAAAAACGTCAGACTTTCTCATGGAATGTCACTTGCCTTTTGCCAGTATGTGGAGCACTTGATTTCAGTGTGTATTTCAAGAAAGATGAAGATAAAAGGGTTATGATTATTATTCACTTCTGTAAGATACTAATGATCTTATAAAAAGTGCCAATTTATTCTACCAGCAAGCTGAATTCTGTATGTGAAGTGACTTGTAAGAAAACTCATTGAGTTTCAGAAAGATGTATGCATTAATTTTTTCTTTTTAATAACCTTTCCAATATTATGAAACTAAAGTTATTGAAGTGACTTTTCTTGAGAATTTTCTTTAAGTACAACTTCTTATAGGACTTATGTCATCCCTTCATCTATACTCCTGTCTAGTCTCCGTCTTGTCACAGAGTCCATGTCATTACAGTTACAAAACACTTACACAACGGTGATAGGTGTTTATAAAAACCAAATGTCAACAAAAAATGAAATACTGGTTACTTCCAAAGAACCTGATTCAAGAGGTAAAAATAATTACACAATCTTAAAAGTACTTTTGTAATTTTCAAATGGGTACCATTCAGTCTGTACTTCCAATGGACTTGTGATGTGATTAGCTTAGGGAAACAATCTTGTGTCTTAGGAGCTGAAGAATGTGCTTTACTTTTTTAATCCTTCTGAATACAAAATTGTTTAAAATATGCTAATTAAAAAAAAAGAACCAAGTAAATCCAACTATGACTCAGTTTCAGTAACTTAAAATAAAATTTGCAAATACCTTATTCTTACCAAGAATGAGGAATCCTAAATTAATGAAGTTAATGTCTGATTACATACTAAATGCTTGATAAAGTATGGTCTCTGTGATACTACCGTGGAAAGTCTGTTAGTGGTACCTTCTTTCCTCGTGATCACAGTTGGCATCAGTCTTTGAACCTCTGGCTTAATTCTTTATATAGTGAAGAGTAGGGTAAGTGTTGATCACATTATTTTTAAAACAGATGGAGAAAGCAGTATGGCATACTGTTCTGGGTTAGCCTTTCTGAACACAAGTCCATGCCAAACTCAAGTTCCAGTATAAAGCGAACTAATAAGGAACAGCATAAAAGGAAGGTTGAATGTTTCTTGCCATAAGGCAAGTGAGCTATTAGTCAGAAGTGGAATGTGAATTTTGAAGAATAATTGCTTTGATTAAAGGTTTGATAAACAGTTTTCAAAAACTCTAATAATTTCTAGAACACTTCTTGAAAGGCAGACACTCAAGAGGAGGTGATGACAGGAGCACGAAACACGCTTATGTTACTGAGAAAAGGAGGAATGGTGTTGGCATTCATACCCACCATGTTATGCAGGTATACTCCAAGGAGGATTTCTGTCACTGTCAGCAATTGTGCTCTTTAAAACAAGAAATTTAGACACTTCATTTTAATGTGGAGTTTCATGTTAGAGTAACTTTAACAAAAGAGCAGTTTTCTGGATGCTCTTTGAATGAGAGGCAAGTGGAGCAACTCTGGGAGAGGTAAAAGAAATAAAGCTTTGTGTTCCTGTACTGTTACTGTAAATTATCAAGCTAGTGCAAATCCTTAATGGATAAAAGGTAACCTATTTGTGTCTGCAGTCTCTCTAAAGAATATTATTTCTTACATTATTTCTTCCTTCAATTATTTTTTTTCACTCTACTTTTTTTTTCTCTTTTGTGCACCCGAGTTACAAGGGGTAAGGCTCCATCAGTAATATTGTCTCTAGTAAACAGGCTATCTTTGTTGCTAAGGAATGAGAAATTTAGGACACTTATGTTCATTTTGTAGTACCACAGTTCTAATAACATAGCATTAACAATGTGTTTGAATGACTTCAGAATCTAAACACTTCTAATGGAATGGTAAAGAAGATTTTTCCTGAAGTTGTACGGTTCTGTTAGAGATGAGATGTAATTATTTCTGTCAGTAGACTAGTTCCTAGGTATGACTAAAAACCAGTCCTAAAAGCAGTGCATAATGGTGGAGCTGTGTAAGTCCTTACAGAGAGGAACAGTGTGTCTGTATCAATTAATTCTTTGCTCTGTGGGCAGCACATGATCTGCCTTATCTGTTTCCTTTGCTTGAGGCTTTGAGTGCTATTTTAATTGACCTCTGGATGAACACCTATTGCCTCCACATTCATGGTATGTAAAAATGTGGTTGTGGCATATTAACCAAATGAACTAGTTTTACAAATAACTAGTCAGATTTTGTGTATTTATTATGTTAAGCAGAACATGGAAAAAGGCATTTGTCACCACAAAACTGAGAAGCTTCTCTTTATTAGGAGATCTTGTAAAATTGTCGATGATACAAGTTTTTTTTTAGAAAACTTATGGGCAAAACAAGTAAATTTCCTTTAAAATAGGGTATGTGAGTTGCTACTTGCTTAGTCTTTTGCTGGGTGTCTGTAACAACACCAGTACGTGCATGGTTTTGTACCTTTTTGGGACTAGTAGAGTCATCCTGCTTTAGCAACAGTGAATTAGATATGATGCATTAAAAAAAAAAAATCAGATTGCGGACCCTCAGGTTACCCATGTGTGTTGTATCTTGTAATAAAAATTGCTTTTCCAGGTTGATTGTTTTGCTCCAGAGAGGCTTTTAAATGTTGGAGAGAAGTTTGGCTGTTTGACAGGTTTCCCCTGGTTAAGCTGACATAACCAGTGCTGTTCTCTCATCAGCTGCATTTTTTTGCCGTTTGCTGTTTTACTGTTTCTGTGTGATGAACCAATCTGGAGAACCAGCCCAGGTTAATTAGGGGGAAAGGTGGATATTTTCATTGTGGGTTAGTTCAGATTAACTGCAGCGCTGTTTAAATGGCTGTGTTGGTACGACTGAAGGGGAAACGGTGAGCAGCTGCAGGGAGACGCTTAAGCCAGTGCTTCAACTAAAAGAAATTCTTACCAGAACATGGGATTTTAAGGTGTTACCATGTAAGGGGTGAATTCATAAACCCAGTGTACTGCATGTAAAATAGGAGAATCACTCCCAACTCCTGTAAGATGTTTTGCCAATCTTGTTAATCAAGTGTGTCCACATGGGGAGCTAGTGCACTGTACGCAAGCAACTATTTATGGTGCCTGATAACTTCTGAAATCACTAAAAAATAACAGCCAATTTGAATAGGGATTATGCTCCAAAACGTAATTCTTTTGTACTTGAAGGTATGATTTGCCTCTTTAGTACAGGATCTGTACAGTACGTGTCTGTTTCAGCCCTAGACAGTTTGCCGAGAGCGGTACCAGTCCCTCTGGTAGCATCAGTGCCATTTATACAGATACCGGTCCTTTTGACTGTACCATTTTGCTGTTTCCCCAGTGAAATGTGCCTCAGCTTCTGCAGGATTCTTTGTGCCTTAATTGAGTTTGCTTAAGGCCTTCTGGCTGGAATAGAGGTGGATTTTTTCTCCAAGGTTACTGAATGCAAGCAAAACCTGTAAATATTGGACCAGATATTAAAGCATCTTAAAAGCCAAAGAGGCAGGATATAAATGGCTGTGGAACAGAAAGCTCCTGCTTTTGAAAACTGATATGAACTGTGTTTTATGAAGCTATAGAGTACCTTTAATTTGTCTAGCTCCTATAGCTGAGGGTTCCTCAAGCTAATGCCCACAGTTGACTTATTCCTAGCCTCTCACAACAAAATCTGAATTTGTACCAGATCATTGAACTTGATTTAAATAATTTCTAGCTGTATTGAAAGTTAAGAATTCTGTGTGATGACTTTTAAGTATGAGAAGAGCTATTGCTATGGAGACATTAAGTAATTTAGGGTCAAATCTTTGTGTTTCTTAAAATGGTTTTAAGGAATATTTGTACAGTGAGATAACTTTTGTGAAGTCATTCGTATAGTTTGAAGCAACTAGAAGATTCCTATTACTTCTTTGAGTAAAATGCTTAATTACTATGTTACAAAATACTGTACCTTTTTGTTAAGTATCAAGTCAAGAGTTTTTCTGATTATTGTAGATAGTGATCTAAATCAAGACTTAGGAACTGGTTGTCGTCGTAAAATTAGAATTCCTTACTGCTGGTGTCACAACTGGTACTTCTGATAACGGTAGCACAAAATCCATTTGAAACTAACATCAGTACATTAATTGGTAGACACCATTGTAAATGCTTTTCACATAGAAATCCCTTCTCCCAAGTATTACTGAGAAATTATATAGGTTGTTGGTTGTTTTTTTTCCATTTAAGATGCTCTCAGTACAAGGTACCCTGCACCTGATAGAAGAAGAGTCACAACCCAATTACGTGTATCTTGGTGCTTTCAAATCTCAGAAATGTATCCCTTTATGATCTTATTTCCCACTCTGACACCTCAGTAAGTGCTCTGCAGGTGCCATCACCATCTATCAACAGGGTACTGTTCTCTGAGACTGGGGCAGGTGCTATGATATTAGCAATGTGATATTCGCAGGGCAGGATACCTCCTGGGATGGGATATTTTGCTTTGTAGAACAAGGTATTTGAGAACTGAAAATAAAAATGACTGATTAAATTCTGCGTTAGGGCTTCTCTTAGAAAGATTAGAAGGCTTTTATGCTTGCACCGCATGTCGTTTCTAATTGTTATTCAAAGACAATTTCAATAAAATTATATTTGTGGTAGTGTACTTTATCTTTTGTTATATGTATTGATTAGCAATACTTTTGTTTTAACGTGCTGAACAGTATTTCTTGTATTTTATATTTTTACTGCTTTAAGAATGTTGACTACTGAGTTGGTATTCCGCCTCAGTTTCTGTAACAATAAATTTTCCATAAACAAATCTTTCAACCTGCTATCGATGGTAAGAAAAATCTGATAATTTGACAGAGGGCATGGAAGAGATGATAGATAAAAGTTCCAGACGTACAGTTCCACTATAATAGATTTTTATTGTTTGATGTCTTGCATTTGATCTATTTTATAGCTTATTCTTACAAGTTTATGCTTTCAAATAACTTCGGGGATTTGTAGGATTTTGCTGAAAATTGTCAGTTAAAAGCTAATGTTTGTTTTTCTTGTCTCATTTTTTTTTTAATTTATAATTGCAGACAAATTTCATTCTTTATCTAGTTTGGCTTACCAGAATTAGGCAAAATAGTGTGTTTTTTTTTCATGCTCTAATAAATTTTAAATGCTTGTAGTAGCAATAAATTGTAATCTGTGTGTCTGGGGAAGTGAGCCAAAAAGTAGTGTTTAGCAAGTGAAGCCATGTCTAACTCTACCTTACTTCTAATTCTTTAATTAACTTTTTACTCATAGTAAAATATTTCAAATTTTCTACTTAACTGGAATAAAATGAGTAGAGATTTTAACTTTGATTCCTTTCTGTCACTTAGCCAGCAAAGTAAGGGAAGTAGCCTTTCCTCTGGTTCTGTCAACCCACCTACATGTGGATGTAATCTCATCTGAATGACTGAGTGTATAGGATTCATGCTGGGTCACTTTGCTTTCACAAACCATGTGGGTTTTCTTTTTTCCTTTTTAACTTAGTAAAAAGTACTTGGCTTTTGAATATTATGTGGTTATTTTGTACTTTAAAAGGTCTTCATTGTGCCTGGTGCATATTACCTGGGATAATCAATTTCCTGAACTTTTGTAAAGAACAAAAAAAAAAAAAGCTAAATGACCCAAGTTTATACTCCTTTAATTAAAGGTGATTTCAAAGAAGTTTATTACCTCTAGAAGCATGAAATAACTATGATAGAAATAGGGAAATTGCTGTTTTAAAATATTTTTTCTTGTTTTCTTCTGGGTGTAGCCAGTAGAAGAATGCTCTGGTGGAATTTCACTGGGGAATAATTATATCTGCAGCAGACACTTCTTTTTAATTACTATTGGGTAGTGATTGGTTTATGACCCTGACATAAAGGCTTATAACATGCTTAAAAATATTCTATATAATGTAACTCTGTTTCTATTGCATATATGTATGTGCAATTATCTCCAAATCCTATTTAAACCTTGCTCTCGTGTCTTGTGTTGATGAATTCCTCAGGTTTATGTGATTTATATGGTGTCTTATATGTTTAATGTTATTCCTCAATTTATTGACTGTTCTCCTGGGGTTTTCTTTGTTGTTAAAGCATAAATTGGATGATCTACTTTTTCTGTGGATCATACATTAAATTGTATTTCTGTCATATCCTTTTACGTTCATTTCCTTTCTATGTTTTAAAAAAATGTCCTTTTTGACTTGTTTTGCGTAAAAGGCATTCAGAATCTTTAATTGCTGGTTGCCTGTCTTTGGAGTCCTTCTGCTTTTATAGTATCTTTTTGTGATTGCTTTCCCCAGACCAAACATGTACCACAATCACAAATACCATAGCATTTTATTTCTTGTGCTGTGTGCCTCACTGTTGTTATATCAAGCGCTGCAGACTTGTAGCTTGGAGAACCTGGTTTCACAGTCTGAGAGGTTTGTGATTCCCAGAATCAATCCTGCTACTTAAAAAAAAAAAAGGCTACAGTGTTTGCTACCTCCTAGTTTTCTTATGGGATAGTTTATATTAATGAAAGATTACATTTATTAGCAGCTTGGATCTTTTTCTTAACATTATTTTCAAGGCTCTGAAATGGATTTGCACAGGTCTTTGGCCCTTTCTATATCCAGGAACTCCTTTTGCTAAATTATCTGGTAGTACCTTTTTGGGTGCTTTAATTACTCCCTCTACTCTCAGTTCCCTGTGGTTTGAAGTCTTTTACAGGTTTTTGCACCTACTGGGGTTTTAAAGATCCTTAATGTTTTTTTTTTGTTGTTGTTGTTGTTTTTTTTTTTTCCCTTGTCCTTGAGAGTTTGTTCTCTGAACACTGTTTGTGATCCCTGCAACATCCATCTTAGTATTTAACAATAGTTAACCTCAAGTTAGAATAGATTTCAGAGTTGGAGTATGTAGTTTTGTCTCAAATAACCTTTGGAGGTTTTTAGTCTTTCTATGCATAAGGGCATTCATGTGTCTATGCAGTAGCACTTGCAGAATAACTAAAACCTAGCTATGAGCTATTTTTTTCAGTACTTTACAGTATTTTTCATTATCAACATGTTGTATGGACATTAGATTTAGTTACAATTTGTAATTGGAATCTAAGAAGTTCATCTTAATTTTGACAAGTGCTAACAGGACATGCTAGCATTCAGCTTGGATGCATTTTTAGCTTTGATCTGTTTGCTAGTATTGGGCTGTTGTTACTCCCTGAGCTCCAGCTCCTCATGCAGAAACACCAAGCGTTGGTTTTACTGGTATGCTAAAAAATACTTTCTAAATAAAATCTAAGTTTTTGTTTTCATTTGTTTCTCTGTATGTTGGTTTTACATATTTGTTAGATGCAAAGGTAGGATGATAGTGGACTTTGAAAGGTGAAGGAAAGGAAAACTTCACTGATGTGGCCTTACTCATGCCTTCTGCTGCTCACTAGTGGAGGACGATGAAGCAAAATGGAGCTGCATTTCATTTACACTGTTCACAGCTGCCTTTCACTTCTACCTTCTTCACCTTCTGCTGCTTCTATTATAGGTTGAGGAAGAAGCTTGCTTATGGAAGGTCATTCTCCTCGTTACAGAGGGGCGGAAGGCATTTAATAAAAGAATTCATCCACTTGCATTTTTCTTCATCTCCTTCCTTCCTCCTTCTGAGAAAAAGCCTTTTACTAATTTATTGAGGTATTTTTAAGACTATTGCTGGGAAAATAATACCTGCTTGAAGAGTCTGAAGGAATGTTGAAAGAATAAACCAGTACTGCTCCCTCCTCCCCTCGCCCCAAGAAGTGAATACATGTCTGTATTGCACACGCGTCTTAGAACCATCAAATATCCTGAGTTGGGAGGGACCCCCAAGGACCATCAAGTTCAAATACTGGCTCCACACAGGACCACCCAAAAATCAGACCATGTGTCTTGAGCATTGTCCAAATACTACTTGAGCTTCAGCAAGCTCAGTGCCATGACAGCTTATCTGGGGAGCCTGTCCCAGTGCCCGACCACCCTCTGGGTGCAGAACCTTTCCCTAACCCCCAGCCTGACCCTCCCCTGTCCCAGCTCCATGCCGTTCCCTCGGGTCCTGTCGCTGTCCCCAGAGAGCAGAGCTCAGCGCCTGCCGCTCCTGCTTTGTACTCCTGCTGCACGTGTTACACATTGCCATTACGAGCCTTGTAATGAGGAGGGGTAGTGGTAAGGGGAGCTGCTCTAGACAAGAATTTAGTTCACCCCCTCAGTTCTTTCTGTTAAGAGAATTTCTGAAAAATAGCCCCATCCCTGTGTCCCAGGAAGGGCTTTTGCATGAATAGTTACAGCTTTTTAGGCAGGGTCCTCAAAAGCCAGAACCCCATGCTTTCTCTTTTACAGAGGTTATTGTTATTCCCCTGAAAGCGTTTGGCTAAGATTCGTGAGGAGGCTAGCGTGCTCTCGCAGGAGTTGTTAATAGGAAAACGAAGCTGGCTACTGGCCGTTGCTTTGCCTCCCTCCATTGCCAAGCGTAGAACCTAATAGCGAATTCCCCCTTGTGTTTGTTGTTTTTTCTTCCTCTCCCTCTTTGAACTCTCAAGGTTATTCAGTTATTTTCCTCACAATTTCATTAGGAAATTTGCCAAAAACATCCTTTCTAGGCAGCTGTCTCTGGACCTTTGGAGGCCAGCACTAATGTGCTTCCAGTCTGTAGGGGGTGTTTGGCACAAAATTATGAACTAGGCCTTCGGTGCTTCAGGGGAGAGAGGAGAGATCTCAAACATTTTACCACACCCAGGTGCAAATTTCTGCTGGTCTACGAGCATTTAGAGGCTTTCATCTCTTGCTGTACCTGTTTTGTCCTGGTGCAAGGTCTGTTAACAGCAACAAATTGGTGATAGGAGAGGATTGTGATGGAGGAGTTATTTTTCTGTTGAACAAACGTTGCCTTGAAGGAAAGCTTTTGTGTGGGAGGGAGTAATTCAGGCAATCTTGAACTGTTCAGGTATAATTTTTTAATGAGGCATTGATCTGTGTTTTTTTAATTCTAAAGCAATGCTCGAAGGTGCTATAGCGCTGTCTGCCTGTAATACCTCATGTAAAATTGATAGAAATATTAAATGTTTGGCGAAAATTAATACCGAGTTAAGCGTGTCGGGGAAAAAGCCAGAACCGCTTTCCCGTGCCTCCTTTTCGTCCGCTGCCTAACAATATAGGCAACCAACCGCCGTGCCATATGTACGTATAATATATTTGTCAGCCTAACTGCTTCCCGTGTTTGACTAAACTGTCTCCTTTCAGCCACCCACACAGAATATGCCTATGGGTCCAGGAGGGATGAGTCAGAGCGGCCCTCCCCCGCCGCCGCGCTCTCACAACATGTCTTCAGACGGGCTGGTAGGTGGGGGCCCTCCTGCACCACACATGCAGAACCAGATGAACGGCCAGATGCCTGGTAAGTTTTTCTCCTCCAAGACATTAACACCAGCGTCGCTTAGCAACGGGAACGACATGGGGGCTCAGGGGATACTAGATTGTTGATGACAAAACTGCTTTGAATGCCCCCGAGTACGAGCTCTCTTAGAGTTTGTTAGCTACAGAGCTACGTGACCTGTATTCAGTGTTTATCAGGCTGCCCTTGGGCTTTGATGTAGCTGACACACAGCATTCCTCTGATGAACAGAACTGGCTAAATTTAGTCTGTTTGAAACCATGCAGTACAGCTGGCTTTAGAAGGCTTATTGGGGAAAGGTATTGGCCTGTGGCTGAGCGAATGCAAATCCTTCCATAAAAAGGTGACATGAAATCGTCACGGCTTAATAATTAGATAATAAAATACATACATCTTAAAGCATGAATTTTGGACGTGGGTAAATATTTAAAAATAAAAAGTAAAAAAGATTAGATCACTTCTTAGCAGCAAGTCATCCAGTTGCCGCTAATCCTCCGTGTTCTTTATTATTGAAGACGCATTGAATGGTAAGGGATTTGTAGAGAAATGGCCTCCAGATTATTGTTCTAGGTATAAATTTTGTCAGTTTTTATACCATCCTATTTTGCAATAAAAAGAAAAGTGCTTGAGAAGTCAAAAACAAAGCAGTGAAAGAAGACGGTAAAATTCCACATTGTGCCTTCTGGTACTGGCTTTGGCGTAACTACTCCCTCCAGCAGTCAGATCAGAAAGAAGGGAGCCCTGGAAAAGCACGCTTCTTTATAGAAAGGCTGTTTTCTGGAATTTCCACTCATAAAGTCAAACTACCTATTTCGTGTGAATTGGCTTTCAACTTAAAATTGTATTCACAGGATTCCTTTTGTTCAGGACTCGTTCATTTTTCTCTATGGAGGAACTTCTCATACAAAAGCTCTTCAGGGTATTGATCCTTCTAGGGAAGGAATCTGTGGTAAAAGGATCTTTGATAATTCACCTCTTAGTGATCACGAGGATAAGCCCCGCGATGATAAACACAGTAAACAATGATGCAAAACTTGAGCTAAAATTGTAGTGACTGCTGTAGTTTCTAATTTGTGTTCAAATCTTGATAAAATGGACCTGATAACGACAGCTTTTCTAAGAAGAGTAGCTGAATACAGTCCAGCGGCCTTGTGTAAGAAGTATAGTAAAAGATCTAGAGAAGGTGTTAGTTTCATCATACATGTTGGTCATGGTCTGCATTTGGAAGAAAGAGCGATATATACTGCTCCCTAAGTAGGGCAGAGATTCTCTGGTTGAGGAGTCCTCTATCCATCTAAGATCCATCAGCTCCCATGGAGAATAGCATTGCTTCTCACAAATCAGTCTCTTTGACCCTCTAGTGTAATCATATTATTGTTATTATAATGATCTTTTCCAAGGAGAAGGATTACTAAGTCACAATGTGAGCATAATGACTTCACTGCAGAGCCACAGGGGAGAAAAGTCACTCCTTAAACATACATATTTTGTAATTAGATAGAATAAGAAGAGTGCTTATGAAGATACGTGAAAGGTAAATAGATTTGTTTGGGTATTCACCTAGACAGATACTTAAATAGGGTTTCCAACTAAGCTTTAATTTAGCCTTTCTTCCAACGTATACCTTTTTTGAATGTCTGTTCCTTCCTTTCTCTGTTTAAGGTTGTCTCTGAGGATGTGAAGATAAACAGCTTAGGATGAGGGCATCTCTAATATCGGGAAGGCATGCTAAAATCATTTCATAGTTACACTCTGGAGAAGGGGAAAGAGAATCGTCTTGTTAAGTGGATAGCTGAATAATTTTTCTTAAGTGTTTGTCAGCTTGCTTCTTTGTGAGCCGTTCTGTATTTCATGGATCCATATTTGCAATTATTTATTCAACCTGTGCATTTGCTTTCTCTTTGTAGGGCACTTAGTGTAAAATTGCATAGATACTTTGTCATAGGAGCCAGATACAAAACTTTAAATATCTGAAGAGATGATCTGTCGAAAAGGAGTTAAGTCACTAGTGTGTCAGTGAAGAGAATCTGGGGTCAACAACCTCAAGTTGGCTAGCCTGGAAGAAGTAAAATGTGTGCTCTTAAAAATGCGAGCTAAGGATTTCTGGAAGACCTTATCCAAGTAGGGGTTCCCCAGGCCTGTGTATTGGTGGAAGGGCTGACGTAGAAGGGCCCCAGAAGGGCTGTAACTAGACAGCTCCTCTTCAGCTGATCAGAAGAGCTGTCCAGTAACACTCTGTGCACGAGTTGCTAGAAATTTCTGCCATAGACCTCTCCCCTTACATGAAGGGCAAAGATTTTTCTCATGTTTGTGTTTTGGTTAATAGAGAGCCCGAACTACTATTGAGGCCTTTAACTGCACCCCATGACACATGACAGGTGCGTGTCTGTATCCTCTTGCTGGGGAAGACAGTCATGAAGAGCATTTTTCAAGCTGTAGTGGAATTCAGTGTTATCTCTACCCGTGACAGATGATGGGTTTTACCTTTAAAAAAACGAACAAACAAATCTAGTCTGAAGAGTTGCATTCACCGAATTTGTGTGATGTCAAGAGTAAGGGCGGTCTGGATTTGCAAGGAGATGATGAATAATGTCACAAATGCACATGTTGTCTCAAATGCACGTAGGCTGACTTACAACTTAGTCTCAGGGCTAATATACTGACCATTAGTGGTGGAGAGGAAAAAGGACTTCCTGTTACAGTTAGGTAAGATTCTTATTCCACTAATCTGAGGATAACACAGAATCTAATTAATACAGTGTTTAAAGCAGTTACTTTAATGACAGTTCTGCGCTTCATGTGTCATTCATATCCCATTCTTCATTTATATAAAAAGAATAATTATTGTGTCCTTATGCAGAAGAACCTCTTGAAATATGATGGCAAACTGTATTAAAAAATTCTTTGTCAAATATGTTCATACTATTTTTCATTTGCAAGTGTTTTTTTCCATACTGTGGTATTAGCTTTACCTCTATCCTTGTCTCTAGCTAACCACTAACAGACTTTCTGCTTTAGATCCCAGAACATGCACAAGTCTGATAGTACCACTGCCCGCTTGTTCTTAGGAGTGCTTTCTCCTGTTTTGGTGCTACCCTAGCCATGAAGTGTAAACCAGCCCATTAGGGAAATTAGTCTGTGTGTTCAGCAACTTCTTTCTTGTGGTGCTTTGTATCTTCCCTGTTTTGCTTCACATATTACTGGTTTTCAGAAACTTACTCCACTGTATGATTGAGCTCTCTTAATACCTGTTAGTGACAACTTCTTTAAAATACAACAACAAACAACTAAAAAATCCCACTCTCAGACCCCGACTTTCTGGTACTAATCCTGTGTCTTCTTTCCTTTTCTTAGGAAAGAAATTGAGCGAGTAGTCTTCTCACAGTCCTGTAATAGTTGCCTGGCACCACAGTCTGGAGATTTCTTCACCTTAGTTTTGCTTCAGCACATTAATGATCACATTGTTAGAGATGAGCTCATTTTTTCCTAATTGAACTGTCTCCCTGTTCTCTCTATTACAGGGTTAGACAGTGTTAAATTGAAGAAGGGACAATACTGGCAACCATACTTCTCTGTCATGGTCATAGTCCTATTCACTGTCTTTTTTTTTCTTGTATTTGTGGAGGATCTGCCTCTGTACAATTCAGCAATCTCTGCTTACCTTGTTTTGCAGGAACAGACAACTGCATGTATGATACCTTTATTCTCCTTTTCACTTTCCTCAAT
Organism: Oxyura jamaicensis; assembly: GCF_011077185.1. NCBI lineage: Eukaryota > Metazoa > Chordata > Aves > Anseriformes > Anatidae > Oxyura > Oxyura jamaicensis. The sequence goes on along the minus strand of NC_048894.1, from coordinate 111,259,129 downwards.
ATAATAAGCTTATCTATTAATTCCTGTGAACTGTCTTAAAAAAAGTCAAGTGGATAAACATATTCTTAAATGTATTTTCTTTCTTCATGTTGGCTTCTAGTAGCTGTGCTCCTTAATTTGTTACCTTTTGTCATTGTTACCTTTTTATTCTGCATGTTTTTGTTTTCAGGATAGTTGGTATTGCCTCTGTGACCCTGTGTACAACTTTTAGTCTCAATCCTTCTTTTTGCTTTCATTCTGTCCTAGATTAGCTCAGCTATTTCCTCAGCAAGGGCAGAACACAGGAGCTGTTCACATGTGAAGGCAGATGCTTTTTTTTTTGTGTGGAGATGCATAACCACATCACTATCCTCCTGCAGCTCTATTGGAATAGTTTCTTTTATGTTCTCTTAAGTTTTCTGTATTTCTTAACTCTTTGTTAATGAGAAAAGTCTGTGGCATATTTGGCAACAATGGTGCCTTCTTGGTGAACTCTGTGTGTGTCAACACTTGCCTTGTTTACAGTTGACCTCTTCTGTGTCACGTACTCCAGTTGTGTGTGTCTTCATAAACTCTTCACGTGATGCTTGTCATACGCATAATCCTTGCTTTTCATTTACTTTTCTCATTTCTTGTGTTTATATCTAGTCATACCTCTGACTAATTTTACTCCTAATAGCTGTTCGCTTTTCCCAGATGAAGTAATAAGAAAACGGCTCAGATGGTATTGCAGCATGACATCATGTTTGTACTTTTTGAAATATCCATTAAGAGTAGATTTAAGTCAGAAAACAGTCTGGTTCCAACCTGGGTTTCAGGAAGAGAGGGAATAAAGGGTAAAAATACGTAGTAGGCCTTGTGGGTATACAAACAGGTTGCTCTTCCTTTGAGCACGAGAAGTGAGCTGATAATTTCTTGGCTGTCCTTCCAGTCATCATCTCCCACCCTAATAATCTGTACATACAATTGCAGAATGTTGGCTGTAGTTTTTATGTTAAATGTGACCATGACCCTTTTTGTTCTACATTTATTTGTACCATATCAATGTTAACGCCGTCTGACTTTAGAAAAAATGTTAACTTTCAGAAGTGTCTAGTTAGTATAGTTCATTTAAATAAACAGAAATGTTAGAGTAGTTGTAACAACTAAGCTGCAATATAGCTACTGAGCTGGCTATTAAACTGATCTTGTGCTGTTAAGGTTGAAATTCTGGGTGTCTTGTGCGAGTACTGAAAAGACTAGTTTTGCATATGATGTGAATGTAAGATGAGCTGTAAGATAATTTACACCTTTGTTTTAGTAACTTCAGCTGCTCTACAAAAGAAAACATATTTCACGGTAGAACTGCACTTTGTTGTTACCTTTTTTTTAAGTTAAAAAGGTGGGGATGTTGTGAGCAACCACTTAGCTCTATGTTAAAGTAATTGTCTTTAATAACTTTTATTTAGTTTTGTGATTCAGTGTGACTGTATTTTTTTCTGTAGTGCTTAATGTAGAAACTCTCCTCCATCCCTGCTTTTCTTTCCGAAGGACCTAACCACATGCCTATGCAAGGACCTGGACCTAACCAACTCAATATGACGAACAGTTCCATGAACATGCCTTCGAGTAGCCATGGGTCAATGGGCGGCTATAATCACTCGGTGCCATCCTCGCAGAGCGTGCCAGTGCAGAATCAGATGACTATGAGCCAGGGGCAGCCGATGGGGAACTATGGTCCCAGACCAAACATGAACATGCAACCAAACCAAGGTAAATGAGGAGCTTGCTTTCGCAGAAAAGTGTCGCACTCAGACTTTTATTAATTGGTCTTTTTCTTGTAGATTTCCTTCTCTAAATGCCCTTGTCTCATGTTTGTAGGACCCTACATTTTTGTTCTGCAATGTGCCAGTGACTTTTTATGTTTGTGGACATTAAACTGTTTTCAGGTGTTGTGTGGGAATCTGGGATTGCATCTGCTTTCAGGAGTTGTAAATTTGAACTACTGTTTATCTTCCTCAGACTTTACGCTTCTAAGTGTAATTATTGCTTGAGTTGATAAAATATATCACTGTACTCTTCAGTCTCTTGGGTGAATTGAAAAATTAAAGTCAGGTAGCCCTCAGATTTTTGTACCTAATTAATCTTTGTTCTTTGCTGCATGCTGTTTTAGCTTGGAATGTCTGTTAATCTTAAGAAATAAAATTCAGTTCCAGGACCAAATCTGCTACTCCCTACTGTTCTCAGTAGATGTCTTGTGTATGTACTAAAATTCAAAACTAATTTTGTATCTAGGATATTTACATAGCACAAACTGATGATGTATCCTGTCGGCAGTCTGGTCCTCATTGAAGTGCAAGGACATCACAGAATTAAAATATTGTGTTAGAGTCAAAACAGACCAAATTGTTAAATTGCATCTATACAGTCTATTTTTATAAGTGTCCTTTACAAGTCAGCAAGCAGTATTTTCTGCTTACGTGTTAAATCTGTTTCTGTGTTGAATCTGGACACACCACCCAATAGAACACAATGTAGAATTTTTATGCAAGGCTTCTGCTTATGGCAAAGTTTTGGTTTTGTTCTTTAATCTGGATGAACTCGTGTACTTACTAGCTGAATGGTATGACTTGAGCCAAGGTTTTAGTCTTTTTTTTTTTTTCTCATGCTGTAGAACATGTTTTTTTTCTTCTTCAAGGTTGTCTTTCTGGTCTTGGGGGGGAACCTCTAGTGGCATAGTCTTGATGAGTCTTCTGTTGTCCACAGAGTTAACAGCATTTTTCTTAAAATATAACAGTAAAGGAAACAAAAGATAGGCACATAGCAGAGTAAACCATTACAAATATGAATATTTTTGACTCTGAACTCACAAGGTATCTGTGTATCCTGGGCAATACACAATAGAGGAATTTTGTAGGCATTGTAGGATGCTTTAGAAAAGCCCTGTGCGTGTTCAGTTGAAACTTCTTGGTTGAAGAGAGTTAATAAATACGTAGCAGTATGCGTGAGGGAGCCATCAACGAAGTTGCTCCACCAAAAATAACTTACTTTGTATGACTGGCTTACAATTTAGGACTAGTGATTATTCCATCTCAGAATAGTGTTTTTTACTCTTCCTCATAATATTCCCATGCTGTATTTTCAGTACTCTGTCAAACTTGAAAATTATTCATTAGAAATTAGGCAGAAAGATACTCAAAAGGCTTCTGTTCAAAACAAATAATTGTTCCTGAAGTGGCCTTGGGGAATAAAGAATGAAGTGGTATCTAACCAAGTTATAGGTTCAAGAACAAGAGTAAAATCTCTTCTCAGAGCAAGAGCTAGTACCATTGCCTGCACGTAACGTCACAGTAAGCTTTCACATTCAGTCCCAACTTTGCCAAATTTTTACAGTTTAGGTTCAGATTTTCTCCATCTCAAATGTCTGCTTCAAGGTTGAATATTTTGTGGAAGCTTCACAGAAGTGGAGAATCACTTCTGACAGTGGGGTGAAAAATCACAGTCTTTAAGATAGTTTAGCGTAGCACAAAACCATTAGTAAATAGAACACTTGATATGTAAATCATGGAATGGTTTGGTTGCAAGGGACTTCTAAAGATCAGCTAATCCAGCCCCATTGCATTAGAGAATGTCTTTGAAGCTGGTCCATTATGCCAGTAAGGTGCTGTTTGCTTTTGCTGTTTCACTGAAAATATTGTCCAAAATTAGTCAATTTTCAACTGTCCGTTGGGGTAGGGAACGTCCTTCTAAAGATGTGCATGGTTGTTAGGTATTGGTAGTGAAGATTTCTGACCTAGGAGTATTCCAAGACAGGTTTACTTAATACCTTTCTGCCATATTCTACTCTTGCTTGTTTCCTTTGTTCTGAGATTTGTTAGCAAATTCGTGGAAATGTTTGTGTATCTTCCCTCTCCCGTGACTCCGAATGGCAGTGAAGTCTGTGGTAAGTCTGTTGAGACCATGATAGATGCAAGTAGGTGGCCAAGATTTCTTAATCAGTAGTGTGTGCTGCCATTCAGAATGAAACAGTTTCAGAACTTGAGTATTTCTGTCAGGAAGCATTTGTGAACCCCTAAGCATGCTTTTTCTTTCTCTTATGAAGAGGTGATCCATGTTGAGAATGAGAGATTCTTCTTTTTCTGTCAGTTATTAACAGCACCAGCTTAATATAATGTAAATAAAATAATGTAAATAATATAAAATACGCATTCTGAAAGATAAAGGTCTCAGCATCTTAGGTTGGCTGTTAAATGTTTTTCACCTTGATCTTTCCCTGCATGGGTTCCCCGTCTGCAAAGGAGTGAGTTGGATGGAGAGGTTATAACGCCATCTGATTTCACGGGAGTGCTGTGAAAGCATCTTCATTGCAAAGATTTGGGCATTATACTTATGAGTGCCATAAGAAAGCCCATGTGTAAATTAATAATTCTGTCCTCATAGCAGTGTTTGAATAGGCATGGCATCTCACATGGAACAGTTGGGAGGAGAAAAATGTTGAATAGCTTTTCAGTGAATAATATCTACTGTTACTGAAAGAGGCCAGGACTTGTAGGAAAAAAGTGTGCTATTACGTAGCAGGAGACACCATAACATGCAAAAACGTTTGATCTGAGTGTTTTTAACATAACACTTTATGTGCAGTTTCTAGCAAAGCATCTTACTGTATATACACTTTGTGAGGTAGATGCTATTGGTAGGAAAAAATTAGCAAGTGCTAATTAAGGAATATAATGCATAGTAACAATGTAATGCATAGTAACAAAACCCACTGTTGGATTTACTTTCGGTCTCCTCCATGCTCATTATTGATTTGTACTAGTTTATAAAATTCTAGCCAGAGAAGTGTCTTAAATGAGAAGCAGAGTTTTCACAGTATCGTTTGTAGTCAGCTTAGTTACAAGAAAAATTTAAATCATTTCAGAATTAAGAAGCAGAATGTTTAAAGCGGAAGATTTTGTGGGTGACCCTCAACGAAAAAGCTACCATAGCAGTCTGGAAAAGATAGGAAGCAGCAGGAGTTGATTGGAAGAAGCTCTTTTTTATGGGTGCATTTCTTCTTTTGTATGGTGAGCTACTTAGGTTTAGTTGCATGAAATATGGGGGGGAAGCCAAACTGGTTTCCTTTTAACAGCTGAAGTTTGCACAGAAATGGGTTGTTGACTCGGTCGTTTGCAGAAGACTAATTGTGGAGTCTGACCTTTTTTTATGAGAGTCTCATTTATATTAACTTATGAAACTTCCACTAAAGTTTTAGAGCTCTTTTGATTACAAGTTAATATGAAGAGATCGCAGAGATCGCTTACTAGGCTAGTGGGGAATCCCTTTTGTTATCCACACAGAGAAAGGAACAGAAAGATGGGAAGGAACATCCAAAGTTATATGAAATACAAACATATTCAGGGTATGACAGATCATGATGAAATGTTTTCTGAGGTTGAAGATCTCTAGTGAGTGTCCTTCCATCTGTTCATTCCCATGTGAGCGAAGTCTGTTAGTTTCAATATCTCAGCTGCTTACGGTAGCTGTGGTGGATGGACAAAGCAGAGCAGTCTTTTTTTTTTTTGATATCTAACCTATTCAGGAAAAATAAAATTTTCACATTCTGAAATATAAGTGTGCTATTGCTGGCTGTATAGGATGTCTAGCTGTAGGAGACACTGCAGTTCTTCTCATGTCTTGGAAAAAAACAGATATAAACAGGTGTCGTGGTTCTGTCATCTTCCTTGAGGGACATGGAAGGCAACAATGGTAACTGATGGATTTATTTTTTTGACATGTTTTAATCTTATTTATTTATTTATTTTCTCTTAAATGACATCTTAAATAATGGTTCAGCTTGAGAAAAACTTTGTGGGTAAGAAATGTTTCACTAACCTATAATTTTTAGTCTAATTCATAGCAGTAGCAAAAAAACAATACATCCTGGAAGCCTTTTGTGAAAGTGTTTAAACTTCTTCAAGTTTAAAACAATGTTAGGATTTTGGTTTGACAAAGGTATCTGAATTCTAACTTCTCTCAAGAATCTTGAGAAAGTTGAAACTTAAATTTACCCTTTGGCAGAGTTTCTAAAGCTAGCTCTTGGAAGTACTATCATCAGCATCTATGTTTGAAAATAAGTAGTTACTGTATATTTTAGCAACCCTAAAGGAAAACAATGACAAAAAAGGTTTTGTTGAGGGCTGCTATATTGCTAGGTTTACATGCTGTTATTTACACAACAGTGGACACAAAGGCAAGATTTAGCACCTAGCAGGGTACATTTTGCTAATACTCTAGATGTGAATATCTGATTGCTTTATTGGTATCTGTGCACATTGTGAAATATTGTAAGAATAGACTTTTTAGCAGTAAGAACTGCATATTTAAGACTGAAGGAACAACAGTTTATTTTGCTTGTTGGTTATAGCCAGCCTTTCCTTTAGCTTTTCAGTCAGAGCAGCAGAGCTGTTTGTGAGTATGGTTCCTCATTGTTCTGCTCCTCCTCCAGATGTTTCAACTACGTCAGTTATTCCTGTGCTCTCATAACATGTGCCTCCGGTATCTGAGTTTCAGCAAAAGAGACAATGCTGAAGAGGCACGTTAAACACCTAAGCTTTTCTGCAGCTTGTTCATCCTTAGTGCACTTCGCAGATTTGTGAGATTTATTGGGGCCTATTTCTAGTTTATATTTCTGTTTCTCCCCTTTTGCTTTGTGTATGACTATGTTGACAGGTTCTTTAAGTAATTTCTTGCCACAAGATTAGCTGGAACGATAAGAAGATCCAGTACCCAACCTATTGTTATTTAAATCCTCATACCTTTTCTTCCCTTCTTGGCTGGAGCAAGGACAGGGTTTTCTTGTCTAGTAGGTGTAGAAGACTCTGAATTGAGCAGTTGAGGAGAATATTGTGCATTCATAATAACACAGACTTTAAATTTAAACTTAACGTTGAATAGTTCGTTTTTTACCTGTTGCCTGACTTTCTTTATACATTGACTTACTTTGCAAGCATGATCTGGGTTTACACTGTGCATTTTTCAAATGCCTGTTTAATGTCTACCCAAAATACCTTCACTCTTCATAGGCCATACTGTATGAATTCCTGGTATCTGTTTCTTTAGACTTTCATTCCAAGAATGATTCCAATATATTGACATGTGAAGGCAGCCTCCTCAATGTACAGAATCGCTTGTAGGGCATATCTGGGTTTGCACTACCAAACTTGCAGTCGTTCCTTGGAAGTACAGTGGTCTGCCTCTGTACTTGCATATTCACCACGACAGCCCTACACAGTATTTTCTTAAGCTCATTTTGGATGCCATGCAAATCACATATTTTGTCCACCTGGAATAAACAGTTCTAGAAATTTGCTGGAGAATAATGGTTTCTGAAATGAATTTTTGAGATCAGTGAACATTTTTTTGAACTTCTCTGTGTGATGTCTTATGATTTCTTCCAGATTTGGAGATGACTTCTACTGAATATAGTTTGTTTTGACCTGATTGCAATTTCAGGAGCTATAATTTAAGTGGGGTATAAAAATGTGTGCTATAAATATCAGTAACTCTTAAATTACAAACTAACGATCTCAAGACTTGGACCTAAGCTTTGTGAAGGGGTCTTCTTAGTTACAGTTCTGCCATATAAGTGTTAAATACTGAATACAGGTAGTTTTACTGTAGGCTTTTTCAAAAGAAAAAGCAAATTCCAAGTTCTCTCTCTCCTCAAAAGTCCTGCATAAAATGGTTCTGTTGCGTGAGCTGATGGAGACCACATTCTTCTCCTAGGTATCTTCATAGTAGGAGAGAGCTGTTGAACCAAACTGGAAGGAGGCCAGGCGTGCAGTTATTAACACAGTGCACAGTCTGATACAGGGTTGTGAATTCTCATTGTGGCTCTACAAAGCGTTAATGAAGTTCTAATTTAAAAAGCAAACAGAAAACCTCTACATTGCACCATGGGGACCCAACACATTTTATCACATTGTATTGTGACTAATATTAATATTGTTAATTAACAAGCTTTCTTGAGATCTAGGAATATTACGACAACAAGTTCTTATTTTTTTTTTCAAGGCTGCCTAATCTTTTTCAGTACCTCTAAACAGGAAATCAGTGAAATGGAATGATCTAAATTACCTACTTGTTCAGAAGATCAAAAAACGAATTATATTTTAAGTGAAAAATAATTACAGTGTCTCAATTTAGAATGTGTTTTTTTTTAACTTTAATATTGGCACACGGAAACTGTCATGCTGAAGAACAGAAGCAGAACTAGATCGTCTTAAGAGCGGCCAATATTTATCTTCAGAGGAAAATTAAGCTTAACGTAACGAAGGCCACTTCACTTCTCACTGAGAGATTCCACACAGGGGTTTAATGGGATTTAACTAACGCACTTTGAATTCATACCATTAATTAATTTGGCTTAACTTACTCTTGTAACCCCACACAGAGAGGGCCTAAGTGACTGTATTCCCGTCCTTATGTAAATCCATTGTCGCTACTGACTATACCTAGCCAATTTGCTAGTGCTGCTGTTTCTGTATAGGACTTTCTGCTTGTGCTCCAGCACCTAGTTATTAAAAAATAAAAATAAAAAATGCAATGGCAGAACTTACCTAATTTTACTCTATGCTACCTTCCTTTTTGTCTTGATAGGGAGAGACAAGGAGTAGCTGAACTAGTTTAATGTTTTGATTTGTTCTGTTTTTTTTACTGAGACTAATTTGCGTCTTTGTGGTGTATTTTAAAAAGCGCTTAGGGTTTCACCATTACAAAATGTGTAATGTGCATTAATTTGTTTGAATTAGCATATTATAAAAACGTTGTTTAAAAAGTGTAGCTCATTGTTACAACTCTTCCCTTCTCGTATTTTTAATACTGAAATAACTCTTGCGAAGTGGTGCTTCAGAGGAAGTGAGGAAGCTATACTTTTTAAAAGTTATGTCAACATAACTTGCAATCACATAATAAAATGGCTTAATCATCATTTTCATTGCTATGTGGTGTCAGTGGGGCACTCTTTAACTGTCTGCTTTCAGTACTGGTTTGCGTTTCTCCAAGTCTTAGCCACATTTTCTTGGTTGGTAAGACATGGACAGTGCTTAATCTCTGCTGGTCTCTTCCTGTGGCTCGTAGAAACTTTCTGCAGCTTCGTATGGAAAATTTTTCTAACAGGTCTTGTGGGTCTTTCTTCATAATGCATATTGTGTGATTGTCTGACTCGATACAAGTGGTTAGTCTTTATAGGCTAGATAAAATTGTTTGTTTTGTGATAACAGCTAGGTGGTTTGTTCATGAACTATAACAACTATATGTGTATTAAAACTATGCCCTGCGGAATTTGTAATGTTAAATAATGTTTCTAGAACTTGTCAAGTTTCCACCATCAGGTATTCACCTATGCATTCTTTGAAGATGAACAAACAATATCAAAAGGGAAGAAGAATGTTTCAGTGTAGCTGAAAGCAGTTTTGCTTAGGCTCAGTTCTATTTTGTAACTTGGTTACTGAATTGATTGCCTACATTCACTGCATACCTGTCTGCCCAGAAACAACCACTCCTTCTGAGAGCATTAGAAGCATAGATTTTTTTTTTGATCTGTTTTTAAGTTGAGTTTTCCCTGATAGATTTTTTTTTTTTAAAGATTTAATGACAAATCAAGCGTTACAGAAAACATTTGCTGTTTTTGTCTTGCAGGTCCAATGATGCACCAGCAGCCTCCTTCCCAGCAATACAACATGCCGCAAGCAGGTGGCCAGCATTACCAGGGACAGCAGCCACCTATGGGAATGATGGGCCAAGTTAACCAAGGAAATCACATGATGGGTCAGAGACAGATTCCTCCATACAGACCACCACAGCAAGGTAGGACTTCACTTCAGTGTTCTTACATGGATTTTAAATAACCATTTAAAAAAATATTTTGAATCACATTCTTGCTTACACCAGATTTCAGTCAAATCATTGGGTGTCCAAGTTACACACTGTTTGCATACTCTTTTTGTTATCTTTGTAAGGGTGATTCTTGAAGAACAGGTTACTGGTATCACCATGAAACATGAAGGCGAGTGTTTCTTTTGAGTTCTTTCTAACAAAAAGTATCTAAAAATATGCATCTGATACGCTGATGCAGAATTCTGTTTTGATACTAAAGTGATAGGTACAGAAAAGAAACGAAGTACATGTTTGGTTCTGAATTTGCTCAATTACAAAAAAAAAAAAAAAAAAAAGGAACAGTTGTGCAGTATTGCTTTTTAGTTTTTCCCAGTCCTTTTAGAAAAGGAGTAACTTTATTTTTAACCCCTTGGGGATATTATATGCATGTTCCTAAAATGAGCTCAGAACTGAAGTTTGATACGTGTATACATGCTTAATCTAGCGCAGCCAAACATCTGTGTGTGTATATATGTAGATGTATTTTTAAGAAAAAAAGTCAATTGGAATACATGTTGTCTGAAATGCAGCGATATATGGGTGGGGAGTACATTTGAGAAATATTTCTCATAGTAAAATCAGAAAATAGCAGGCTTTATAATAGAGAAAACAAGTTATTTACGTATTGACTGGTTGTGGTTTTTCAGGCCCACCACAGCAGTACTCAGGCCAGGAAGACTATTATGGGGACCAATACAGTCATGGTGGACAAGGTCCTCCAGAAGGCATGAACCAGCAATATTACCCTGATGGTAATCTCTCATAAATGTTAACTTTCCCGTTTTCTATACCTGCCCAATATCAAACATAGACAAATGCCCAAAGTTAGGGAAGGGGACAGCAATAGTAATTGAATATCATACCTCACATTTAGAAAAGCTTCCAAATTCAGAATTGTTACTGCAGTTTAAGTTACTGTGACTAGTTAAATACTCTGAGGAAGTTGTAAAATCAATTTGCAATAATCCTATCTGAAACTATAACAATAGTTTTAGTATTTCAAAATGAAAGTTCTGTAATTGGTGTATCTAAGGAACCCTCTATGCTTTTAGCATAACTAGTATAATGGAGATTAATTAAAAGTTATCATAACTTTATTATACATAAGAAAGGGGGTGATATCCTTTTATTTAGGAGTCTATTGAAATGGAAAAACTTTCTTAAAAGTTTTTTTCTGTAAATGTTCTATTTTTTAAGTTAGTGCTTAGTTCTAATGCTGCACAAATGTATTATTGCAGCTATTGGTATGGGCCTTTAGCGTAATTTTTACAAAGGAATAAAATGGTCCCTGCCCTGAGGATCTTGTAATTGTGAATCCTCTTTAGAACTCCCCCCAGTGCTTTCAAGACAAGACCATAACTTTGAACTTTATAAATCTCTCCATCTACCTCATGGAACTTAGAGTTCTGAAAGCTATTGGATTGTGTTATAAGTTAGAAAAGTTGTGAATAACCTGTTTTTAGGCTGAGCAAAGGCTGGGAGCAAAAAATATGTTGACTCATGACTACTGTGAGAACCATGTGTGCAACTTAATGGTATCTTACAAAGTTCAAGGAATGTGGTAGATATTAATGTCTAAGGGGAAAAAAAAGTGAAACATATGAAGCAAAGTTAAGCAATTGCCAAAGCAACTACTCATTGCAAATAGAAGGATACAAGTTAGTTTTCTGAATTTTAAATTCTATTAAAGTGACTTTAAGATGCATCAAGCTATATGTATAGATGTTTACAGGTGTTATTTTTGGAGCTAAATGTGCAATTATTTTGCAAGTTGCATAGCTTGTAATTATTAACCTTCTCTTTTGGAACTTGTGTTACACAAGAACTTGGAATGGTTATGATCAATTTACTGTAGTAAGGGCAATTGGACGTTACCATTGACAGCTCTGTGGCAGCACTGATGAATTCAAAGACCTATTCCTTCTAAAGATTCATTTCTAATCACTGCCTCATTATTTCCTCTTCAATAGAATTTAAAGAGCATATATTTTAAGACTTGTGTTAATGGTTATATATTTATATTAGATTCAGTCAGTGAAGTATTGTAGAGCTCCAGAACTAATTACTAATTAGTTTTAAAACTGTTTTCTCCTAGACTACCTTATTGATATAATTTTATTCCAGATTTATACACAATTTTGGCTTGTTCTCTTGACCAGGGTAACAATGCAATGTATTGTCATCTGTATGACACATTTGTTCTTAAAGCAACGAAGAGGTAGGGTACTTACTGAATGTGTAGGTTTCGTAATCAGAGATATCTGTAGTATCCAAAAAGGAAAGCTTGTTTGTAGTGATTCTACTCAGGATTGGAATGTAAGAGGAAAAGCTTACTGTTACGCCTCGTAGGAATTCTGTCTGTAGGGAAAAGTTGACCTTGAGAATGTTATTTTTCTGTCACTTCAAAATTTAATGTAGACCGTGGTTCATAACTTCATTGAGCTTTATTTGTTATATTTCACACTGCTTTTAGCATATGCTTTTGAATTGGAGATCAGCAGAACAGGTGTTAGACAAAGTATGATAATTGCTTTCTTTGTTCATTCTAATTTAATTCAGGTTATTTACATGTGAAAGGCCTAAATGCTTTCATTTTTTTTTTTGAGTGAAAGATAAAGTACTTTTTTTTCCCCCAACAAGGATTATCAGAAGGTTAAGACCATCCCTTGCTGTGATGTTGCTAAAACTAGTGCTTTAAGCCTTTTTTTCCTGTCACATGTTAATTCAATATGAAAGGAAATCATATTAATAAATCTTTGGCTAATACAATTGAAAATTATTTTTCATGTATATCCAGTTGAAAACTTTTTTTCCTTTTTCTGAGAAATGAAATATTCTTAGGGTTTTCACTCAGAGGCCATTAACGTTTCTTCCTGTCTCTTGTCGAATTGATGTAGGTCATAATGATTACGGTTATCAGCAACCGTCGTATCCTGAACAAGGCTACGATAGGCCTTATGAGGATTCCTCACAACATTACTACGAAGGAGGTATCTATATACCTTCACACACATACGCACATACATTCCCTTTCCTCCCCCACCCGCAACGGGAACAAAAATTCCTGCACAACACAACTTATACCCATGCAAAGCTCTTGTAGAGTACTAGTTGCTGGCTGTCTTGAAAATTGCAGGGAACTTGAAGCATTCAGAATAATTTCTTGCAAACACCTAAAATATATAACCACAATTTGCCATTTCTAACAACAGTAAAATGACTAAAACACTTTAGAGATTTTTTTAATCTCAATGGAAATTTTTATTTAAACATAAATTTGTTGGTTCAGTTGTATCTCTTTTTGTGTGTGTATATATTTTGTATAATTATAGTGCCGTTAGGAAACAGCTTGCTGATCTTGTGTAGCTAGTCTGTGCTCTTGTAGCTGTCCTTAATTTTGTCTTTTTTTTTTTATTTTATTTAGCATAGTCATGATCTTATGACTGTGATGTTCCAGTAAATGTAATGCTCGTTTGGCAGAGATGCTGAAAATGCTGCAGTTCAACTTTGCAAAATTGGCTTTAACTGCAGTTTGTTTGGCCGAATTCCTTCTGTTTGGTTTGAGTTTTCTTTGTTTTGTTCAGTTTTTGAAATCAATATTGCATTTTCATTTTGTTCTTGTGTTGTTGGCTGTGCATCTTAGAAGGAAAAATATTTAATAAAAGTAAGTATCTTCAGTTGTTCTTTTCTTTCTTGCAATCATCTTACAGGAAACTCACAATATGGTCAGCAGCAAGATGCATATCAAGGACCACCCCAACAGCAGGGTTATCCACCACAGCAGCAGCAATATCCAGGCCAACAAGGCTATCCTGGACAGCAGCAGGGTTATGGTAAGAGCCTGAGGGTGCAGACAGTAATCGCAGGAAAGACTAACTGATCCGCATACGTTATTCTCTCCTTGTTTTACTGGGTTGGAAAGCTAAGCTTGTATAAGACACACGTTTCAATAGACCAAAACAAAGTGTAGAAGAAAGTATCTGTTGGGAAATAGGTCTGTTGGCAAGCTTGAACGATGTGGTTGCACAGAAAGCTGAACAGTGCTCAGATAACATTTTCACAAGCGTCTGTAATTTAGAAAGGGTTTGCTCTTTTCTGTCCTCTGTAGGTGAACACAGAATCCAGAGGGCACAAGGATGGCACAGAGGCATGTTTACCCCTTTACCTCTGGATTTGGCATTTGGAACAAGATTTTCTTAAAAACAAACAATTGAAAAATTTCAACAAACATAAACGAATCATTCTATTAAAGTTCTGGTACTCATCAGTAGAGAAATGAATAGGAGCATTACCTATGATGCTTTCTAAGAATTTGTCTTAGAAATATTTGCACTGGTAGTGCAAACCTTGTAATAATGTATGTCAGGATTGAGAAACCCTCTGTCACAAGTGAGACGATGTATCCTTTGGATTCAAGGAGAACCTCCCAAACAGGAAACTTAGAATAGTAGAGTAGTATGGAATTTTTGTGCGTTATTTTTGAAAGCTGTGAGAAAATCATACTGAAAATACTGATCTTAAGTTTTTGCTTGATAGCGTATTGTAAAGCTGTACATATTTATCTTAAAAGATCCATCTGGTGAGAAGGAATCTCTGAAATCTAGTTCCACACATTCTGACTTTTAGGTTTGTGGTAGGCTTATATGCTAAGACTTCCAGCATTGTGGGTATACATGGAATTCCATAGCTGACTTCTTTACCACGGAGATAAAATCCCAGGTTTGCATTAGATCCAGTTATGTTGAGACAGAGTTAAGTTTTAAGGGGATCCACAGGGATTTTGAAAAATTCCTCCTTTTGGATGTTACGGATAAATTAATAGTTCTAAAAGGTTTGTATACTTAAATTCTGATAAGCTTAGCATAAGAATGGACTGAAGATCTACCTAGCTTGCTATTTTGAGTGTTGTCAGAAAAGAAAAATTTTATTCTGAAAATTTAGGTTAAGAAATAGTAGAGGAAAGGGATGAAGATATCCATTGGAGCTACTTACAGCATTTTTAAACAAACAAAATCAATTTATTTTTAAAAGCAGAAATAGATATTGAAGTCCCAAATTAATAGATTCCATTTTTATTTTATAAAATCTATCACTGAATATTTAGAATTCAACCATAAAGAATTACCATGAATAAATAAAAGCTAAGTTTCATTTGTCAGATGAACACAGCACATTTTAGGATATAGTACCCTTGCTCTATTTAATATTTAATTGCTTTCTAATTTGCAAAAATAAATCAGCATCCCAGTCATCATTATAAATCTCTAAGATTTTTGTCCCGCTGTTCAAAGCTGAAACGGCATAGTTCAAGGAGATTTGAGGCCTGAAGAGAATGGTAATAGGCTGTGGAGCTTTGCTTTTTAGGTCATCTTTGACCGTCTCAGAGATCCAGAATTACTAAGTTACCAGCTGATGTGGTTTTGGTTTTAAAGAAGGCTGATCTGCGGAGTCACAGCTCTTCCTGATTATGCCAGTTTTTAAGGCGTGGTGTTGAAATAGCTAGTGTCACTGAAATACTCAGTACTTCATATCTCCCAAGGCAGGAGGGGATGAGGTTAATTTTGTTTGGAATGTGTCTGCGCTGCTTGATGGTAGCAATGTGCAGCTTCCCATGGTAGACTGGCTGAGTCCCTGTGAATAGTGACAGAGTTTGTCCTGACAAAAGAGCTGCTTCCTTTAACAGCCAAAAAAGGCTGGAACCGAAGTTCTTTTCTATCCTATTCCTGGAAAGTTAAGATGACTAGAAGAGTAGGGAGTAGACGGTGCCCTTTTTTCATCCTACAATAGCATTTACCGGTTGTCACATCTCACATTTTATGCATGTAACTTGCTTGCCTGACATCCCATTTATGATTGCCTGCTGTGGTGTGAGAACTGACTTTTTGGCAGTGCAGCACTGCTGATCTCTTCAGAGAGTCCAAATACTAAATGCAGTTGATCATATGGCTGCTCCCGGCATTAGGAAGTTCTGAACTGGAGTAGCACACAGCAGGAGGAGAGTGTGTGTGTCCCCTAAGGGAAGGACGCTCATGTTTATAGTTTATCACTTCTTGCCTTGTTCTTCTCTGTTCTGTGACCTTATGTGTAGAACTATGTGCAGTGATAATTAAAAATAAAAATAAAAAATATATTAAATGGTTGGAGCACAGGCCATGTCAGGTAAAGTGTTTTTTAAGGGTGAGAAAAGGACCACTGAGCCCTAATGTGTTCTTAGATAGAAGACCTAGTTGCATGGCTGTGATACTTAGTCCTGCTCGGTTGTAAAAAAAAATCCAATGCTTTTCCTGTTTGTTTCCTAACTCCTTAAGCCATCCTTTTCTTTTTTCATTTCCATGTTAACATCCTCCAGGCCCTTCCCAGAGTGGTCCCGGACCTCAGTATCCCAATTACCCACAAGGACAAGGCCAGCAGTATGGGGGATACAGACCCACGCAGCCTGGGCCACCACAGCCACCACAGCAGAGGCCTTACGGATATGACCAGGTATTCTTTCATTCAGTCAGAAAGTTATGATTCTTACACATTCATTTGATAATTTTAGTTTCTTGTGACATTTAAACTGATGAATCTGAGGACATGGTCTCTCTGGGATGTATATATAGTTCTCATGGGTGTTGCTTCCAGGTGAGATATCCAGAAGCATTTGTCTAGAGGTGTGTTTAGTCATTCTTCTCTGAGTCTGCAAAGTTTAATGCAATTTGGCAAAGCGAGACCCTCCAGATGATACCTGTGGGCTGTAAAAATTAAGTCGATCTGTTTCATAGCCTAATGTGGAATGACAAATATGAAAACTGAGGTTCCTAAATCTCATGCTGGATCATTACTGCTTTGCAATAAAAATGATTTAATTGATTTTTCCACAAACAGAAATCCAGTAATCCTTGTTTCCAGTTGCAGAAGCACCACAGGTGTACAACTTTTTACTGTAGAGCTGTGTGAGGAGATAGCAAGCCTTCTTTGCACAGGTTTCCTCTGTCCTCTGAGCAGTATTAAAGGGACACTGAACATGGGAAAGAAGTGACCAGAAAATCAACTGTTTCTTCCCCATTGCTTTTAGAAGTTTAAAACAAGTAAGTTTAAGAGAGAGAAGTTGAAAACAAAAATACCTCATCAAAACACTAGGCTAGAGTTGTACTGGAGGACTCCTAGGGGGAAGAAAAACAAGAAGCACAATGCCATCTTACTAAAGTATAAAATACAGATGTTATTCCTATGGGATGTACTCAACTCTAAAAAAATCTAATCCTCGCAGTATAAAAAGTCCAGGAATGTAATTGACACATACAGTATTTTCCCTGCCATAAGTAACGTGTGTTTAGTTATCTCCATTTTAAGATACAGTTGAGATCTTAGTGTTCAAGAAAAATAAATTAAATCCTGGTATGTCAGTAGATCAGTTCAATATAAGAACTTTCCTTTAGAAGTGAGAGTAGCAACAATTACCCGCATTTCTAAAGGAGAGCAGCTGGCTCCTTCTCTCCAGAAATCAGAAAAGACCAGGAAGAAGAAACAGACAAAATTCTTCCAGTGTGGTAATTCAGAGATGCATTTCTAATTACTGAAACGAAAACAAGATGCTCATGCACTGAACTAATAGCTTCCTCATATAAACAGTGAGCTACATGAAAGTGCTTATGTTGTGGCGCGTGTAGAGTTAAGGAAACAGTTTCAGTTTGATTTTTTTTCTAGCTTTCTTTGCAATAGAAGTTGATAACCCTCTGTAGGTATGCTTTACTCCTTCAGTTTGTACAATCTAAGTTCTACAGGGAAACAGAATTATAAAAAACCTCTCCACACTTCTGTGCTAGCCGTTCCCAAAGGAATTGCATTGCTTAAATTCTCATCTGGTTTGAATTTTATCTGATTGGCATAATACAATGGAAAAAACTGACACTGTGACATAAAAATGAAATTTAAAGTATTGCCATATTGTGATGGTACTTAACATGGAATAGTGCTGAGGCTGCGCTTCAGAGAATGTTTCGTAGCATGCTCCTTGTTTCTACAAACCTTGAACCCTGTGGTGAAGGATCATGCTAAGCTTGAAGCACTGATGCTTTCACCTCTGCTCTCCTCTGCAGTATGTGATGTTATCAGTGATGGTGATAATTCTGTGAAATGGATTTATGGAATAATTGATTCTAGTACGATCGGCTTACTAATTCTTTGTGTACCTTGGTTTTTGAGCTACATATCGGTCTGTTCCGTGATGCTTGACAGATAAATATTTTAGGTATCTCTTGAAGCAGGTTAGTTTCCTAAATTGCTTGGATTCAGGTGACCTTGTCTTTTTAAAATAAGTTTTGAAGTTTAGGTGGGAAAGGATTACTGTCTTTCAGTTTTGGTGGTGGTCTGCAAATTTCACAGCAGTGTATTGAGTTTAAAGGCATACCATTCTGATCAAATGAGATCCCTGGCTTTAAATTCATTTCATCTTGCATTAAAACAAAGGATTTTTACTGAGGTGAATCTCTATACTTAGTCAACTCAGTTTACCATTTGTTGTTGTTTGTGTTCACCTCTTAGCATCATAGTTTGTTTGGAAGACCTTCTGGTTTGAGCTTTTAATACAGGATAATAAACCCTGTGGTCTAATTGTATGTTTTGAATTTTCTTTTTAGGGTCAGTATGGAAATTACCAACAGTGAAAAGTATTCACATTCCGGTAGGCAATATCTATTAGCAGCCATATTGTCTTCTCAGCACTGTGGACACCTTCCTGAGATGAGAACCTCCCAATCCATCTAGTTTTTGGAAAAATCTTGTGGCTGTTTTACGGTATACAGTCTTCATGGGTTAATTGTTAAAGACTGTAGATTCTCAGAAACTGATTTCACATCTCTACTCTAGATGGCAATATTGGACAGAAAATACGTGACATAACAATTTGCAGTGAGTTGAGAACTGTATATCAAATAGACTGTTACAGACTGAAAGGTGCGAACAGCTTTGTATGTTTATGAAGGTTATGGGAATTTAATATTTTTTCCACAGATTTTTTTTGTAGGGGAAAAGGGGAAATGCACACTTTTTACAGCAGCAATATTTTGTATATTATGTTTTTCATGTGGTAAATATGCAAGACAGTACACTACTCGCTGGGCAGGATAAGAAATCTACAGTTAAAAATGGGTAGGGGCATGGTAACTGCTTGATTGTGTAAGTCTCGAAATGGTGTACAATAAAGATAACAGTGAAAAAAGATGAAGAGCATCACACATCACTGATAGGTTCATGTACAAAGAATAAGAATCCCAGTTATCTAAATGGGAACATAATTAAGGACAGTATAGTCTTGTGCAAAGATTAATTTTTTAAGCTTTTCAATTTTTCTGAGTGAAGCATTTTTGTAAAAAAAAAAAAAAAGGTTTCTAACATAGTTTGACAATTTTCTGCGACATTTTTTGGGTAACAGGATAAACATTTGGGTTGTATTTCTCAAGTGTTTTGTCACAGCTTCACGTAAGCAAGCTGTAATCCCTCTTAATAATTGCAATAACAAAGAAAATGAGAAGTGTTAATTTTACTTGGCTTGAATATGCAAAGAACTTGAAAAAGAATATGGAGAACAGGACTGTATTCTATAAGTGTATTTTAACCTTTAGTTGAATAATTTGTATGTATCAAAATAGCCTAGAAGACTTCGTAAAACCTATCTAAACTTTCCTGAGTGGGAGTTAATATCTTTAGAAAGGGGGCATTTTGTGTGTGTGTCCATTTTTCTTATTGGTTAACATAAGACCAAGGGACGTTTTACAACATCAAATATAAAACCTATTGGTGAGGTAAATGCCAAATTTTGTTTTGAACTGCATTAATGCTTATAGTGTTGCATGTGACATAGAGGCAGCACCTTGATCAGTAGCATAGTACACAAAGAAAATGGGTTTGAGACTGTCCTGCAACTGTGTATCAGATAAATGAATACTCTTTTGTGCAGGAATGTGTATTCAAGAACTCCTGGCAGTGTTTATAAAGGACAAAATTTAAGACTAGCCCAGGAGTAAAATTGTATTTTTTCAGTTGGTGATCGTGTTAGGGGGGAAAAAAAAGGTGTCCATATTATGTATGGCAATATATATGGAAGACAAGATTTCCAATTTACTCATTTTTAAAGGGAAAACAATTTTTTCTTAAAGTTGTTTGATAGAAAATACACATCAAGATTTGAACAGATACGGCATGAGGAACATTATTATGAATGAAATGCTTGTAGGTTCTGTGCCAATTTTCCACCACTGTGTACTTCATTGCTATTTAAAACTGTACTCCATCAATTCTAACGGAAGAATAAATTATTTGTGATTTTAATTTTCTCATTTGTTTCTTTAAATTAGATCCCTATCACTCTGATGTCTCATCTGGAGACTCTGCTGTGGGTTTTTATTTTAGAGAAGTTTGGCCAGGATAACCAAACTGTATTTGCATTCTAGGACTTTATCAAAATTCTCTTGCCATAGCCAAGTTAATTAGAATTAACTGTTCAGTAATCAACATGTTGTGTAGGTTGTTTGTTACGAAATTCCTCCTCTGAAAATGAAGGTCCATGAGGCTATAATCAAGATGACTGAATTAGATAAATGAGTTGAGGAGGCAACAATGTGTTGAACCCAACCTGGTGTAGATATGTTATCTCATTTGAAATAAGCTCAACTGACATTAAGAAATAATTTGTCTTGCCAGCCCATCTTCTGTTGTCTTATTCTCCTTTTTAATGGAAACTAAAATTGCAATTTTAATAAGCAGAATTTCCTCCAGGGTTTCCCTCCTAGAGACTACTGCATTTTCAAGGTTTAATTGTTTTATAACGGTCCTGTTTCGTAAAACTTTTTAATTGGTGGTGACAAAAATTACCTTATTCCTCTGATACTATGCCAGCAGAACAACTCAAGAGGAAACAGCTCCACTCAAAAGTGAGTGTTCCTACCAAAATTATATATTAAAAAAGAACCAGTTTTCCCTAAGAAGCAGGCATGCACAACAGGAGCATGATGATGAAGCAGCAAGATACAAGGTTCATTTTAGTAATTATTATTTATTTATTTATTAAAGACCAACCAATAGCAAACTTGTGAAAAAGGTGTTATATTTTACAGAGTGTAAAAAATAAGAGCTAAGTGGGAGACTGACAAAGCATATAAAGTTTTTAATTATTGAAGTGCTGTGACTTTTGCTGTCGTATTTTGCTCTTTCTTTCCAGGTAGTTTTGTCTTCCTTTCTGCTCTGGTAGGGAGTCAGAATAGGCAAAAGATGGTGAACTGTTTGTTTGGAATTAAATTGACTTCACCATGTTCTAACATCTGTAAGCAAACATGCTGTTTTATAAAGCAGAACAAGTATATCTTTCTTCAAATAGACCCTCTTTTATTTTCCTAGAATTAGTTTTAAATGTTTAAAGTAATTGCATTTTTAAGAAAATACTCCTGATAAAAAGGGGAGAGACTTCAATGCAAAAATATCATTGTACTTCTGTAGCTCTTACTACAGAGAATGCTGGAACATACTTTCACGTGGTTTTTAAAAATAAAAAGTATCATCTCAGGTTCCAAAAAGGTGGCAATACTTAAATTTATAAAAATGAAGAGAAATTGTTACATCAGCAAGTCCAGGTGGAATTCAGCCAGAAGCCCTGAAGAAATTCTAAAAGTACCTGATATTTCTATGCAGGCAACAGTTCCTGTTCCATAAAATAGGAGGTAAAGTTGCTTTGCTATAAAATGACTGTGAAATCCTGTGAAATGAACCTAAATGCACCTTCTAAAGTGAAAAGATAACTGGATGAAGTAGTAAGTTTAAAAATATATCTAGATTTAAACATCTGCCAACTATTATAGTACTTAGATGAAAGTATATCTAGTACTATATTACACAGTATATGAGATGATAAATAAAAACAGTATAACAAAACTGTCTTAATTGATTAGAATTACTTTAAGAGATTTGTAATAAAATCCAGTGGAATTACTCTTGATTTTTACATTCACAAATCTTGAAATTCTCTGAGAAGCTTCCGTCAAGATGGAATATCCAGCAAGGTGGACTCTGAAGCACTGGAAACCAGATGAAACGGGAGGGGAGGAGAGTAAGAATAAATGTTAAATATTAAAAATGATGAAGATTGATAATAAATTGTGTTAGAGCTCTGTTGGGACCACTGATTAACACTTACTAAATGAAGTGGAGAAAAGAGTACACGTCCAGGTATTACAGTGAGGTGGAAATGGTGCTACTTAGATTGTTCAGCACTTAAAACTTTGAGGAAATGCAGCTGACCACAGCAGAATTTACTAAATGGCTGTGTGTACAAATACAACACAGTAGGTGCTGGGTGGGATAATACCAACTTAATCATACAGAGTTAATTAAGTGCCAGGAGAAGTTCTGTGGCCAGTTCAGTGAACTTCTTCTATTCAGTAGGTGTTGGGTTTCTTTATTTCAGAAACCGGTACGTGTAATACAATTGTATGTAATAAACAGTAGGTTTGGCAAGGGTGCAGACAACATGATGGAAATGGAAGGCAACACCTATAAATTCGTAACAGGAAATGCTTTTTACAACATACACAACTGCAGACTCAATCCACAGTGTATTACTAAGGGTAGGGGTGTAGGATTTATAAGAAGGAAATCACATATACAAATATGTGCAGTTGCATTAGATCAGATTAAATGTTTTCTTTTGAAATAATATAAAATCGTGTGCTTCGCAGCTCTATGCAGCAAGCAGCATGCTAGAGTTGGGAAGAAATTTCTGTTGCTTCCTTCTTGACAGTCCGTACTGGGTGTATATTTAGATTTTGTTTAGTCTGAATTTTCAGAATCTCACTCTGCAAAAGCAGGTAATGGGCATCATCAGCACCAGGCTGTTGGATTAGGTTGCAGAAGTAAAGTGAACTGTGCATCTGACCTGGAGGTGCGTTGTTCTGCTCAGACAATGATTCTTCTCCAGTTCCAATGTGTAACTGCTGGGATATTGTTAATTTTCTTCCTAGTAGCTGGAAAGGCTCCGTGTTTCGGATTGAAGATGAGAATAATGCTGCTAGCACAGCGATGTTTTAGTTGCTGCAGAGTGCTGCTTGCACTAAGTCAAGGACTTCTCAGCTCCTCACACTGCCCTGCCAAGAGGAGGCTGGGGGTGCGCGAGGAGCTGGGAGGGGAGCTGACCCCAACTGGCCAAAGGGATATCCCACACCGTATGGTGCTGTGTGAACAGTAAAACGGGGGGAGATGGTTGGGGACGGCTGCTGCTCGGGGACTGTCTGGGCATCAGTTAGCTGCTGGTGAGCAACTGCATTGTGCATCACATGTTTTTTTTTGTTTATTTTCCTTTTTTTTAAAAAAAATAATTTTTTAAACTGTCCTTATATTAACTGCTGTGTTCTCTCACTTTTTACCTTTTTCTGTTATCCATTTCCAATGGGATGGGGAGTGAGTGAAAGGCTGTGTGGTGCTTAGCTGCCGGCCAGGTTAAGCCACAGCATGCTGGAATATATCACAAAACTTACATGATCAGTGAGGTACTTTTATTTCAACCTTTCTGGATGCTTTCAGTACTCCTAATCCTTCTGTGATAGTTTTTCAAGTTCTTGACCAGTTTAGCAGAATGTATATGTTTTTTCCATCTGATTATTTTACAGATGTTTTCATTTTTCTCTAGATGTTTTCTAATTTTCATTTACCGTTCTTCACTTGGTCTTAAGAAATAAAGGCAGTTCAGTATGCAGGTGGCTTTGCACATTCCCACATCAGGTTTCAGGTGGGAAAGAGCTGGGGATGGGAAGGAAGCTGCTAGAACACCAGGACTATCAGTCTGAATTCTTCAGAACACAGCGTTATATTCACTCGACACTTCTTAAACAAATGGCGTAGGTGAATTGCCATATGAATGCTTCTGCATTTTGGTTCATAATTTTCATTGCGTCTCAAAGTTAATTTTACACAGCATAAATTCTAATCACCTACTGCGGTTGGTGTAGCCAGAAGTGTGCTGGCATCTTGACACAGGTCCATTACGGACGCATTTTTAGAAAAATGCTAGGGCAGGTTTGGTAGAAACACGTTTTGTCTTCATGAAATTGTTACATCGGTTCTGTCTCCTGTTTTTTAGCAAACTTCTGGTCAAGTGAGGAATTTTTAGTCTCCAGTAACAGCGCTTCTCACCCCCAGGGCCTTCAGACTTGTTCTCCACAGGCTACAATATAAACTAGTGCCATCCTTCTCAGAGTTTCTGTCTAAATACTTGTTAATGGCCTTGCTTGTTAAGGGTCTTTCTTGTCAAGCTGATACGGTGTCAGTCTCAAAGGTTAATGATCTGTGTATCCTTTTTTTATCTTTGTTTCCCTAGCAATGGTAGAGATTCTATCATCTGAATATGCCAGAGTTTTCACTGGCTTGGTGCTGGTTTCGTATGTATGGTTTGCTTTGGTATTCATATAGATAGTGAAGAGAAGAACATAGCAAAACTGAGGTAACGCTGTGGGTTTCTGTTGAATCCGCAAAAGTTTTTGCTGATGGCAAGTGGTTGGTTTTAGGACTGCAAATGAATGGATGCCTGGTGGGTACTAGGAAATCCGTAACCACTACAAATACCTTGCGTGCAGGCTAACATCTGATGGAGCCTGGTGTTCAGTGGTGCTTGTTATGATTGTTGCTATGCTGTTGCTATAAAGGCAGCGCTGATATTTTATTACCGCAGAAACGTGGTTCTGCTTGTATTCTTTGCCCTTCTATTCTGCATTATGTTGTGTTTTCCTGTTCTCTGGGTGCGGGAAGGCAGAAAGCTGGATGGGATCGCATGTGAGACCCATTCCGCTGAGGAGCAAGTAAGAACACGGAGGTGAATGAATTCAGCTGCTTCATCCATGTAAGACCTGGTAGACCTGAGGTCTTTGGGCCAAGCATGATGATAGTGACCTGGCAACTAAGTTTTCTTGATAACCTCCGTTATAATTACTTTAATGACGTTGGCAGCTGTTGAATGAACACTGGGCAGTACGTCTGCACTACCACTTTGTAGCAGTTTTTGAATTGAGCTGCTGGGTTGAAGCACTTTTTGTTGGGCTGCCTGTGTTTCCACTGAGTTGTTGCTGGATGCTGCTGGATGTGTCGTGCTGGCTGGTGTGTATTTGTGTCTTTGCAGTATGTGAGCCAAACAACAGTAGATGTAGACTACCCATATATCATTAGTTGTGCCTACAAATTGTACATTTAGGTGAAAAGCAAAAGCGCTCTCCTTTGTTGCTGTTGCTCTCTCACGATGGAACCACATCAGTCATCTTCCCTGTTTTCTTTTGTAAGCCATGATAGCTCAATTTTTGGCCATGCTCATCTTGAAGAGCAGCAGGCAAGACTCACCTTGAAGACTGACATGGACGCAAAGGTACAATTGCTGGTGGAGTTGCTGGAAGATGCCTGCGATGACAGCAGTTCTCTGTGGAACTGTCCACATTGACAGGATCACCTGTAGCTCCTCCTTTGCTATGTGTTTGAGAACACCACCTCTACCGGCATGGGAAGGCTCTGCATAAAATTCCAGGTGTCTGCGTGTAAATGCAGTAAGTAGAAGGTTATACAGAAAGATGCTTAGTATATGATCAAAATTACAACTGTTTTTACAGAAAGATGCTTAAATGTATTTACAAGGCTTGAGTATTAATATGTGCAGGACTTCTTCAGGAAGGACAAGCATATCAGTGAATTAGCCAGTACATCTTCTCTGAGGTATGCAGAAAATGGACCAATTGTGAATCTGTGGCAGTAATAAATGGGAAGGGAGCAAATGCTGTCACTGTGGCGAGAGTTTGCTCTAGACTTCAGATTAGATCTGCCTGAGGTGCACTGGGGCATTCTGCGACTAACCAAGCTGAATAATCTGAAATGCAGGTGTTGATGGTAATGAGGAACTGTATCTATGCAAGCATCTCCTGGGAAGTGAATGCAGCAACGTACAGGTGGGTTCTTAGGAGAGTTTCGATATGGGAGGTATGGGGAAAGCAGCCAAATGGAAGAGGTCTTCTGTGTTCATTCTCACAAGTGAAGATGAATCATCTCTCAGCACAGCTCTTGAGTAAGAGATCATGAGGTGATAGGAGTCCTCTCTTAGAAAAGAGAGAAGCAAGTAATTTTTTGAATAGCAGAGCCAGTGTTACTCATTTTTTGCATAGTAGCGTCAATAAATTTATGGATGGATTCTCTGATGCCTAACAAGTGTTGAGCTCTAACTTTTTTTTTTTTTTTTTTTCAATTTCAAAGAAAAAATCAGTTTCAATTCAGCCTTTCCTGGACTGAAGTATTTATCAAATCTGCCATGGTAGGGTTGTTTTGTGATATGCATAGCAATGTAATGTCTTGAAATGACCCTTTCAGAACTTGGTGAAATTTGTCAAAAACAGGTTGAAATTTATGGAAGTTCACTTTTCCCTAGGAAGCCTAACAAACAGCAAACTTCTACAGACAGATTCTGTGGTTTCAGAGGATGAAAAGGAAACATGGCATGGGGAAAAAAGGTCTACAGAAAAAAAAAAAAAAAAAAAAAAAAAAGAGTTCAGGAGAATTTGCAAGTCCTTCCAGTACTACTACAGGTAGAAGTACTTGTTATCACTGTGGAAGTTCAAGTGTTTATCAGTGCCTCCAAACAAAGGAGGAAGTGCCCTGAAAGGTCTAATTATTAGGATTAAGCTTAAAAGGATGCTAAAACACTGAAATAAAATCAAGGCAAGCAGCAAAAAAATGTAAGTATTCAGAGGTATTGCTAGAAGAAGACAAGGATGGGGTGGTCCATTACTTGACAAGAAACAAAAACTGTAAGTAATGTTGCTGAAGAATATTCAAACTTAAGGCATTACTCCCAGACTTGGGGATAATCAGTTTTGCAAATACCTGATGAGGAACAATTCAATAAGTACATACATTTTCCTATAGTTACGGCACACGATTAGATTGCTAACCGTATTTTAGGATCAAAGGACTAGTAAAATAACAGCGATAATAATGATACAGTCCAGATTTGTTATCTTAGTGCCTGTACCAGACCAATTCATGGCAGGAGGAAAGGCAGGGGGCACATTAGAGGTAGGCTCTGGGTGGGGATAATTATTCCCAAGTGACCACTGGCAAGGGGTGAGGGTGGAGAGATGATGATGGGTGGATGTCAGTGGGGAATAACTTGCATCGATCGTATTTATCAAACGCAGTGAGCTGACCGCAAGATCCATAACAGTATATTGGCTCATTACAGTACCAAACATATATCAGCTCTAACATAGATTACACCTTTACTTTTAATCCCCACTACCACCAAGGGAGCCACGAACTTCCAGCAAAGGATCTGATGGGAAGGGAGTAAATACAGGGTCTTGTAGAGAACCTGCCAGCTGCCACATCCCACTGAGATGAATGCTTTTAGAGACTGGGAAACTGTAGGTGAAGCTCATTTGGAACATTAGTAGCTGCTGCTATTCAGCTCTCCTATTATCTATTTTTAACTTCAGAAAATGTTTTGTTTTTAAACTTTGCCTACACAAATTTAGGATATTATGATTCCATGGGGCCCCTACTCCTGAGTATTTTTTGACCTCTTGAAGCACTAGTGTAAAGTTCCCAACTGGTGCTGAGAAAGTGTGGCTTTGGGGGAGATGAGAATCCAAATTCTCTACTTAATGGGCTGTTCTTCTCCTATGGCTCGTTTCTCTTTTGGTACTGAGAACCTAATGAAGATGGCTGGGTGTTCAGGATATCCATCCACCACCTTCAGCTGAGTAGGAGCTGTCTAGGCTGGAGCAGCAGGCAGTGCCCGTGTTGGGGGTGGCACAGTGCTCCCTGCAAGGCACCTGAGCAGGAGCTGGATTTCAGAGTTACTTACCTGGTCTTGACCTTGCTAACTGGGGCATATGGAAAAGGGAGCAAATCTTCTGAGGTGTTCAGAAATAGTAACTGCACCACAAGGGGACCTCGCCTAAGCACAGGGACTTGGAAATGGTCCCTGGCATGACTATGTTACACATAGTGTGGAACTTCCTGAAACATCCAAAACCAGGATCAAAAGAGCCATTCTGTTATCTGCAGCCTCCTGAAGTTTTTAAGAAAACCAATTCAGACACTCCTTATAGGTTTCTGTTCATAAACCTAAAGCCCGTGATTCTCTTCAGCAGCAGCAGCTCTACTAAGCCATCGAGACCTCATACTTTAATATCAGCATCCCACTCAAGTACTTGAAGCTCCATAGCAAAGTTGAGTACTTCAAACCCTGACAGTTAGAGCTCCGTCCTCATTCCCACATAAACACAACCATTTTGCGAACATGATCTGATATTAATTACCCCCCTGGCACCAAAAGTCAGGATTTCCTGATGCAGCCCGCTAATGTAAAATGCATTAGTGAAAATGCTGGCTCCGAGGGGTTAGGTTCTCTAAATAAACATAGCAAAGTTCTTCTTTATTCACAACTCCCAGGCTATTCTGAAAGCCTGATTTCTCCAACATGAGGGGGGAAAAAAAGACTAAAATCATCCTTGGGTTTTTAATAGGTTATAAATGCCTTTTTTCTATTCAGTTGCAGGAACTGAATGTCAAGTTGTAGATCAATGAAACCTGACTCTTTCTTGCCTTAGAATGAAGTTTGCCCAAGCTCCTCTCTGCGGTCGTGTGCTTCGTTTCCTCTCTCTAATGGCAGATGACTGAGGATCAACAGGACAGGTTTGCACCTCACACTTTTGGGCAAAGGTGGCATCACTAAAATTCGTAGGTAAAAATGGAAACATTTATAAGAGCTAGGGAAGGTTATTATGAAAAAAAAAAATTCTATGGCACTGATTTAAGAATATTTTTTTTTCTACTACAAAAGGGAAGGAGGACTCAAAACAGAACCAGTTGGCAAAGAAAGAGAAATGTTCAATTGTTAACAAAATATGGCTGTGAGGCCGATGGTTTCCATCTGAGAAATTGCCCGTGTCTTCATTGGGAATGCCACCTTAAGGCATTACCACCTCCTGCCAGTACCACAGTGCACACTGCCTTCTTGTCTGTGCCAAGACTTGAGCACAATCAGGAATTTAACCTGGCTTTAGCAGGAAAATAAAATTTGGCTTGGGTTTTGTTTTATTTCACTTTTCTTTTAATCAAGGACCCATCCTGTGCCTCCCTGGGGTCTTAGAGGGGTCTTCAGAAATGAGATCCAAGATGTTCCACCTCTCCTGTTCCTTGCTTTTCCCGTCTTTCCGTTCTTACCGATCAAGGAAAAGGGAGTGCTGGAGTCCTAGGCTAGCCCTTTTACATGGCGTAATGAAGCTGGAGCAGCAGTGAGGATTGTAATCCGTAAATGGCAAGCACTGTGTAACTAGATTGTCTACCTAATGTGTGCTCGGCCCTCTTCCTATTTCAGAGCAGCTAAAAATATACGCGCTTGTATGATAAGATCAGATACCAATGCAAGCATCTCATCCCCACCTGATTTGAAGCAAATGCCTGCTTAATATTACTCCACTAGAAATAAACAAATTTGTATCTGAAATGCTGTCCAGCACACACAATAAAATGTATTCAGCTAATGGTCCTGTCACATTTATAAGAAGGGTTGAAACCTGCACTAGGTTGAAAGAAAATTCAATTACAATTTCAACAGAATACTTGTCCAGATCAAATTTTGTTTGAATCATCTAATGAGGCATACTTAATCACTGGAAAACTGCAGCATTTCTTAGACCAGTTTTCAAAGGCTAGCTGTGAGCATAATGCACCTCTTAGTTTGAACACTTTGTGTGTGCCATGGTTTATGTTGGTTACAAGTTTAACTTTCTTGATTCCAGCCAAAATGAAAACCCTTTCAGTCTTGGTATTCTGGCCTTCAAAATTCTAATTTCTGGTTGAATCACATCCTGAAAATTTCTTTTATTTTCGTCTTGCACACCTGTGGAGGGAAGAGTGAAATGGCTTCAATCTACTCCAAAATTTGTTCTTAATCCCCCCCAAAAAAAGTTTGCCATACAAGTTTTCTGCAGGGGTCAAGATCCAGGGGAGGAGGAAAGAGAATTCTAAAATTTTGAGACTAAATACCTCTTTTCTACTCGGAGTTTTCAGAATTCGTTCTTTGTCGTGCAGGTCTGAAAGGTTAAAAATAACTGTACCTCCTGAGACTTCTCCCTGGGCTGTGTTCTTCCCTGGGATTCGGCGAGCTTTTTCCACCCAAACTGGGTCAGCCTCAGTGCCTAATTTTAAAATCTCTGGGATCTGATGCTTTATAAAAATCAATGAGAATTTTCCCATTATATAATCCCAGCAGTCACATATGGTATGCCCTGGCCTGGTTCTGCTGAAGCTCAATTTTAGATATTGAAATAGTTATTACAGGTTTTAAAGAGATGTAAGCTCCTTGTGGAAAATTATGGGGAAAATTCATCATACATGGAGACTTTCCCTGTTCCTTTATTCAGACTGTTTCCTCTTTGGACAGGAAGTGCCTTGATATTACAGTTTTAAAAATGGGGAGGTTTCCTGTCTGGACTTTAAAAACTGTCTTTTAAAGTAAAGGTTGATAAAGTAGATTTTCTCATATTTGCTGTGGTTCTTCTTGGGATTTCTTTTACTCTGAAAATGTAATTAGAAAAAGTGGTAGTGGAGGTCATAAATATCTCTACCAATACTGTTTTTCTAGGTGTTTTGATACCGAAGTTGTTCATGCAGCTAAGTTGAGAGGTCTGGGAAGAACACGAGGGATACTAAGTATTACAGGGGATCTATATCAGGTAAATGGATAAACCAAAACTTAAGTTTTTATGGAAAATACGTCATTGTTTTTTCTGGTCTCTACTTAGAACTCTTCTCTGCTGTGCAGTCTACAAAATATTTGACAACTTTTTGACTGCTTGCCTGCTAAACCGGTGTCCGTCATACCCATATGCCTCTTCCTGTGCTCAGGCATTTCTGGTGATACCTCGTGGTTCCTAGACTTAGACCGTATATTGGAATAAGATTTTTCTGAGCTGTGTTTGTGCAGCACCTAGCACAGTGACATCCTGATGCATGGCAGGGAACAGAAGATGCTTCTGCAAAGTAAATTAACAGTATCTTAGGGATTTAGAAATGACGTGAAGAATTATTCAAGATTCAGCTCCAGAAAGTAAATCACTATGTCAAAATTGTTAACAATAGCTGTGACAGGCCACTTGGTAGCATTGCATAGTTTGGAATATTATTGTAAACAATTTGACAAATACTTGAGATAATGAACGAAGTAATAAAAAATCAATGTCTGTTCTCAGATAATTTGTGAAAAGGAGAAAGGAGAATATTTATCAAACAATATTGTTTCTGCAAATAGTTCACCTTGTGATTTCAGAGGGGAAATAGGTAGGAAAAGAAAATGAGCTCAACCAAACAAACATTGGTTTATATGTCAATATCTTTGTAAACGGCAATGACAGAAGGGAAATACAGCTTATCTGATACGGGAACAAAATCGTTTCTAAACTGAGTATTTTGTTGTGACTCTCCTGAACCTCACCAGCCCCGTAACGATGACAAATGCCCTGGTCTGCACACTGCCGCCTAGCGATGCCAGCTCGGGAGGTGAGGCTGGCTGAGAGCCTGGGCCATGCTGCTTCGGTCACACATCCCAGCTCTTGCGCTTCCTCAAACACCACCCAGCACCGCATGTTTCCTTTGCTGTGTGTTTGTCTGTGGTAAGTTACTGCTTGGGAAACAAGCAGGCACGTTTCTGCATTCCAAGGGAAGAGCAGTCTGGCTCGGAGCAGGGTTCCTTATGACTTCTTGAGGACAACATTAATATCATTTATAGTCATCTTAATCATTCCCTTTTGACAGAAACAAGCACAGAAGAGGGAAGCTCCTTCCAGGAGATTGTCTCTGCCTTATTCATGGCTTCCCCCTCACTCCGGAGGTGTCTGACCCCTGCCTGGGATAGATCTAGACAGGTTTAGAAGCCCAGGAGTTATATACCTGTGGTGGTTTTACCCAGCTGGGCAGCTGAACTCCACCACAACTCTCTCTCACTCCCCTTCCCCAAAGGAAATGGGGGAGAAAATACGATGGAAAGGGCTCAAGGGTTGAAATATTATTGCCACGGGCAAAACAGACTCAACATAGGGAAATTAATATAATTTATTATCTACCGCGAGCACCATAGACCAGTGAGAAACTAAAAGCAAACTAAAAACACCTTCCCCCACATCCACCCTCTTCCACCTCCTCCTCCCCCCCAGCAGTGTGGGGGAATGGGGGCTGCGGTCAGTCCCTGATACTTCATCTCTGCCACTCCTTCGGGGTCACTCTCTGCCCCACGGGATGCCGTCCTTCCCGAACTGAGCCTGCGGGGGCTGCCCACAGGCAGCAGCTCTGCAAGAACTGCTCCCACATGGCTCCGCACCACGGGGTCCATCCCCCAGGAGCAAACTGCTCCAGCACGGGTCCCCCACGGTTGGAAGATCCCCCCATTTCCCCTGCTCCTGCATGGGCTCCTCTCCACGGGCTGCAGCTCCGGCCAGGGGCCTGCTCCTGCGGGGGCTCTCCATGGGCCGCAGCCTCCTCCAGGCCACCTCCACCTGCTCCACCGGGGGCTCCTCCACGGGCTGCAGCGTGGAGATCTGCTCCATGTGGGACCCATGGGCTGCAGGGGGACAGCCTGCTCCACCAGGGGCCTCTCCACAGGCTGCAGGGGAACTGCTGCTGTGTGCCTGGAGCACCTCCTGCCCTCCTGCTGCACTGACCTTGGGGGCTGCAGGGCTGGTTCTCACTCCCCTCTCCCAGCTGCTGTTTTGCACCATTTCTTCCCTTTCTTCAATCTGCTCTCCCAGAGGCCCACCTAGTGTCGCTCACTGGCCCATCTCTGGCCAGCAGCTGGTGCCTTTGGGAGCCGGCTGGAGCCGGCTCTGATCTGACTTGGGGCAGCTGCTGGGCTCTGCTCACAGAGGCCACCCCTGCAGCCGCTTGCTACCAAACCCTTACCACGTAAACCCAATACAGTCTCAAAACACAGGTGTTACAGAGCCCCTAGCCAAGGTGGAGGTGTGTCTGTGAGGCTTGCTGCCACATCCTTTCCTTGGCAGTATAGGTTCCCTCCCCACTTCCCAAGGTTTTTGTTTCAGCTCAGTGCATCATGTTTCTCCTGTCGTTTGGGTTTGCAGGCAGAGCAGAACAGCTGCTCTGAAAAGTTAAAATAATTTGTTTTGTTTCTGATTGGAGTTGTGATTTTTCTGAGTTATTTTTAGTCTGATCAGACCTAGGAGAGGAAACAGCACTGTAGCTGAGATAAGAGGGAGAGCCAAGCCAGGGACGTATGGAAAAACTGAGTACGCTCAGATCTCCCTTGCAGTAGGAAAGCTTGTGGCAACACCAGCTCAGGAAAGCAAAGCAGCCAAGTGTGTACATATGTGGGAGGGGGACTGGCAAGGTCCTGTCTGTGCCCGTTTGTGCTCTCCTTGGCACACGTGCTCCTCTGGCTCTTGTGGGAAAGCAGGCACATGCAGTCTGAGGGATGCATTCACAGCTCCTGTCCCTCCCCTGAGCAGGGCGGCTGGGCTTGCTCTGCTGGTGGTGGCATCTCACCACATAATCTCTGCCTGAAGATCAAGGCAGGACAGCCATCTTCTGCTCGTGGAACAGTGTTTGGGCCTTCCTAGGCGATGGGGACGTGCCAGAGGAGAGGAGGCCCTCGTCAGAGCCAGCAGCTGTTAGCTGCGCCCTGGCTGTTTGTCCATCTGATGCTCCCCTGGGCAGCTCTTCCTCAGGGGCACGGTAGTGTTGGCCTTCTGAGATCTGTGGCCATCTCTTGAATCTCCCCAAACCAGAATCTTAGGAGATTCTAGTGGGAGAGAAGCTCTCTGGAAAAATAATTTTCTCTGCCAAATGCAGAGACCCTACATTAAAATGAGACTGCAGCTGGAGGATAGGCTGAGAAGCACGAATCCCTCAGGAGGTCTCTTCTTTCCCATTAATACCCTAAAACCAGGCAACATATGTCTGGGAGTTTTATCTTCCTTCTTTCCACAGAGTGATCTTCCACTACAAGTAGTAATATTCCAGGGATGTGCTGTCATCTTGTGAGTATACTAATATTCAGAGAGGCGGGTAAGTATGGTAAGTAAGAAACTGCTTGTAATGAGGGGAAAATGGCTTTTTGAGAAGCAAGATGGCAGTGAGCTCTCCAGCATCAGCTCTACGTTTGCTTACACCTCAGCCTGTTTTTCCCTCTGGGATTGTGAGGCCATTTGCATAGGCTGAGTGATAAATGCCCCCAGCATTCAACTCATTTTGGGAGGTCAGATGTTCTTCTGTCTTTATGCCCCCGCAAGGTCAAGATACCCTACGACAGGGAGTGGAGTAACAGTGCTTGACAGCAGATCGTAGGCACTGAACGCTGCCATAATCAATGGAGGTCTGTGCTATAAACAGGCTGTGGCATTTTTTTAAGTCTCAGAGGTCTGTGGAAAACATCAAAGAACTTTCTGTCCTCATTACTTTAGAGTGTGTTCACTCAAACTAAACACAGAGCATCAAGGAGTCTAAAGTTTGTTTAAAGCCTAAGTAAAGTCACAGCTTCAAATTCATTTTTAAGGCACAAAAAAAAAAAAAAAAAAAAAAAAAAGGAAGGCTGACTTTCAAAAAGCAACTGTGAATTCTAGACAAATTTTTAGTTTCAGAGAGAGCAATGAAATGCCCGTGGAGTGGAACTGTGGATCATATCCTGTTTCTTTGGTTTCAGACAAGCTCCTTGGCTTGGAGAAAATCAAAAGCAAAGAGTTGGGAAAGCCATTACTGGAGGGATTGATTTCAGTTTGTTGGGGTTACACAAGTCTCGCCCTGACTGCTCTTGTTCTCCAGGAGGCTAAGTGGTTATCTTAAGTGTAAGGGAGTCTCTCCAGGTACAGCATCCAGCCAGGCAGCTGCAACGATACAGTAAGGATCCTAAGACACAAATGACAGAATCCAAAACAAAATGCAACAGTTCTGCTCCACCCAGAAATATCTATATATATTTACCTACCTGATCTGATATATAGAAACATTATTTACAATACTATCATTTATACCTTTAGAGAAGAATGAATTTCCTTCTACAGCCTTCAGTTTGCCATCTGCACTGTGCTTTCTCGTACAGTCTTAATTTATTTTCCCTGAGGACCAATGATCATCCTATTCAAACAAAGACCAAGTAACACAGTGCGGGGAAAATCTGGCAAACCTAGTCCTCCTGATGGGTGAAGTATTATGTCTCACTGTACCTGATTGCAAACTCTATGTTTTGGTAGTTTAAATGTTAAATGCCAGTTTAAAATGTGGCACAGAGACTTAAGGTAGCTATAACCTGCTGGAAATCAGTGAGTGTTGAAGTCCTTTTATGCTTAATTTTAGGTTCCTAGCCAGAGAAGCTTGACCCTTCCATTCAGTTTTCATGCTTGTGATTCTTTGGACTTTTTAAATATTGTCTTCTAAGTGTTATTTTTGCCAGCAGATGATTTGGAAGACCTACCTAAAGCCTTTTAGATCATAAAAGGCTTTCAGCTGAGCTTCAGAGCCTTCCAGAAGGTCCACAACTCCTGGTGCCTTGATGGTATGGTGTTTAGATGCTGTCCATTATGGAGTCCAGGCTGACTTTCCCTTCCGAACATTTAACAGACCGTGTCTGGGCACCCAGACCACTCCTTGAGCTGATTCCCTTGGTGCTGGGACCATCACAGAGCACAACCTCCTCCCCATCATGTTTCCTCTTTGGGTTTGAACACACAGGTAAAATTTGCAAAGGGTCTGCAAACCAAACATTTATTGTGATGGATAGTACAGGATATATGTGGGGCCAAACAGAACTCATTTGCAAGAAGTCTTCTGCCATTTTGCTTGGACCTGCTGCTAAACTGGACACCCTCTTGTTAGAGGATGCCTCCCTGCCTCTAGGGCTGTAAACCCTGAGAGATCAAAAATCCTGAGTTAGATTCTCTCCAGAGAATCAAAGTGAAAATGCTATCCCAGTAGCCATTAGATTATGTATATATATATATATGTACAAAAAAAAATAAAAGAAATTGTGTTTTCTTTTTACAAAAAAAAAAATCCCTCTCCCCCCCCCCCTTTAAACCCTCTCCTTCCTTCGCACTGTTTGTATGCCAACTTTTAGCTGAAAAATCAACATTTAACACATCCAGGAACAAACATCTCACCTTTCTTGCTCCAGCAGGTATTCTGCACATGCCAAAGACAAGGGAAATCCATGTCATGTAATAGTCTGGACTTTCTTCTCTACCATGGCCTCATTTCTTCCCTATACTTACTTGTTCATGTACAACAGTTTTACAATGAAGACTGAAGTATATTCCTTATGCACCCACTGTGAAATTATTTTTCAATACATATTTATGTGAACTGCAAACATCTTTAAATTTAAAATTGTCATTACAGTGTCAACCATCTTGGTAACTGCTGGAAAACCCCTAACTTAAGCAGTGCTTTTTATAACTCAGCACATTAATTATATTTAGAATCCTTAATTATCTCTTTTCCATAGACAACTAATAAATTCCAAACATTTAAAAATAATTTTAAATAATGCTGCTTTCTTTGCATATTTTCAATCAACTGCACAAATATCTAAATTAGCTGGTGATTATACGACATTTGCTTTGCTTTAAAAACTGGTGCTTAATTGTCCAATACAACATTTCCTTCCTTAGTTTCTGTTATCTTCCTCCCTCGCTACCCTGGGAGCTGCTCACTGGTGTGGGATGGGATGGGATGGGGCGGGATGGGATCCTCAGCCCTGGCAAAGAGCAGGGGTGGTGGCTGTTGGTGACTCTGGGGTGACCACCTACACCGCCCTTGGAGGAGGCCACTGCTCCCTCCACACCTGATTATTCTGTGCAGCTTTGTTGATTTCAGTGCAACTATTTATCATTTTAGGAGCGAGTACAACTGGTAGTAGGTGTTGCTTTTGTTAGTGGTGGGCTCTTGGTCTCAGTTCATGAGCTACTCAGACCAGGCACTTTCCTGAGGACATCTTGAGCATACTAAATCCTTGCATGCTCCAAACAGTTGTAGACAAGAGGAACACAAACTACAAGTGGCATTGTAAATGGTGAGCAGTAATATGTTTAAGACTCAATTGTACTACACATGTACCAACTCTTTCACTTGTACACACTGTTGTCAGACATAATGATTGACCAGAAAGATTTATTTTTAAGGAAGATCTTTAAAAGTTTTTTTTGTTTGTTTTTTAATTTTGCAAAATTTTACTTTAAAATCGTCTTTAAACAGGTTTCACTTTACTATAGTTTCCAATTAGCAGGTAAATATTTAAAAAAGTGTTTGTTTGTTTTAAAGACACCCCATCCTCCATATTTTAACTAAAAAATGTGTTACCCCAACAGGTGCATATGTTTCATGAATGATTGGTTTTTGTGATGCCCCCCCAAATATTCATGCAATAAAATTATATCCAGTAGAAGGCTTTTAGGGAAGAAGAATCACATCCTACTTTAATTATAGAAATAAATATTTTTATATGTCTGGTCTTTTTTTTTTTTTTTTTTTTTTTTGGTATTCTGTAAATTTTAATTTGCTTTTAAACTGTTTTTTGATGGTTTGTTTCAGAGGGAGGGAGCCAGAGGACTGAGGGAGGCAGGTGAAAAGAAGACTGGGAGTCTGCAGGGAAACATTTCCAAGGGAAGGGGAGATAATACCAGAAGGAAATGATAAAACTCAACATTTTCATTGAAAACTTCATTTCTCTTTGAGCTTGTCTGGTGCTCATAAGGTCCAAGTATTGCCATCCTGCAAACATCCTCTGAATCCCTGAGAGAGGCTGTGCACAGCATCTGTTTAAGCCTAGCTGCATAAGGTTTCCACAACAAAACCCACCCCACATGGAAAACAGGTGATGTCTTCAGAGAAACAAGATGATGGCATCAAGGGACAAAAATATCAGTATAATCTCTTTCAAAAAATCAGAACAAGCAGCTCGTTCTGGACAGTTTCACATATGTTAAAGGGAATTTCTCCTGAAGACCCATTGTTTTTTTTTTGTAGGGGGATTACTGAAGGTGGCCTGGGGAGTGCCGCCTTCCTGCTTGTTTGTGCTTGCTGAATGTACAGATTGAAGAGCACTTCCCAGCGTGGCAGACAAGGAGTCACAGGGTGAGTGTGAGCTCTGCTACAGGCTGTTGTGTGGCCTCAGGCAGGTCACTTAGCCTAGCTCCATGATGGGACCCTTGTGGCCCGTTCACCTTTGTAAAACACTTCTTTGACAACTGGGGATGAAACAATGGGGCTTTTATTTGGAGCTTGCTCTACGTAACCTCTGAGGGAAAGAAAAAAAAAAAAGAAAAGAAAAAAAGGTGATAATAAAACAAGGACTGAGTTTGCCCTTGGGGTAGTCAAAAAGAAGATGAACATTTGAAGATAGTTGAAGAAATATTTTCTGGCAGATCATCTCATGTGAAAGAAGGAAGGAGAAGCAAAAGGGATATATGCCTAACAGAGATTTGTGTCTTGGGGCTTCCTTTTCTGCACGAGGACTTCTGTGTTGCGGGTCTCCACCCTCTTACCATCCTTTAAATTGCTCCGTACTGGGGATTTCTTACTGTTATTAGAGGGAAGTGAAGACTCTCCCAAGGATACGTCTGAGCAAACTCTCTCAAAAACTGACAGGCCAGAAAGCCTCTCTGGCTCCTGTGAGTGGTGAGCCTGGAGCAATGCTGAAGAGAGCCAAGAGCCAAGAATGAAGGAAATCGAGCCATGCATGCAGGCAGATGAGGAGAAAACAAAACCTCTCATATACTGCCTCAGCGTCTGTCTCCTGCTGAACTGATGAGGCAACACACAGCCAGGAAAAATCAGGGTAGACCCTTTAATGGAAGAGAATTAGGAAAGCCAGTAGTCTGAAAGAAAACACTGATCCTGACATGTTGATAACCTTAAGATATTTTTTTTCTACTGAAAGGACTGAGTAAAAAAAGTGAAGGACAAAGTGCTTACTCTAGAAATAAAAGCTATTTAGTCTCTGTTAGCAGAAAGGAAATATGTCAAGAGCTCCTTTGGCTTCTTCACTACTGACTATGAGGAAAATAAGAGCACCATTTTACAGATGGGGAAACTAAATGCTAAGGGAATTAAGTTTCTGGCTGTCATCACGCAATATACCCAAGTCATACCTAATCATGGATCCCTACACATCAGGTGATTCTCTTGTCAATTTGCATGTCAGCTATTAAGCAAATACTTTGAATATAAAGAAACAGACATGATCCAGCAGAAGATGATTGCAAGGCTCCCATGTCAGGCTTCTTTAATCAGCCCATTGCACCACTGGTGCATCCAGGTGAGGAGTTCCCAAAGGCTGGCACATAAAAGCTGCATTCCCAGCTTGCAAAAGAGATTCTAAAAATTCTGTTTATATCCCAGAGTTGTTTTGTAGCCCCCTCATGAACAAAATAGTTGGTTTCACTGTTTGTTTCTGCTTTTCTCATGGTGTAGTTACTGACATTTGCACAAAGTGGGCAATGGTGTGAGTGCTCCTGTCCGGATCTTTCATGGTTTTCTGTGTGTTTTGCACGCATTCTGCACTGTTACAGGCAGAATACAAGGCAGTAGAGACTCAGACCAACCGAGTACCTGTTCACGTACGTGCATCTCTGCATGTTGCTTTTTCTGCCTCTGATTCCTATAAAGTGTTTTTCCCAGTGGGATTATTTTTTAAGTTGTGTTATAAAGCTGATGCACATTTCCCCTATCCCAGGGTTATTTGCACTGGATTGCAGCTGTAGAGAAAACTCAAAGGATAGATGTGCAACTAAACAACTCGGACGAGATATAGACTGCTACGAAATACATTATTAAGTAAAATGACATTTGATTTGTAGCTGTGAGACCAACCCCTTTTGACATTCAAGGGAGCACAGCTATGGGCTGCCTTGAAAGCCTCCACACATCGATAATTTTTCTGTTGCTAGGAGGAAGGGTTTTGAAGTGGGAAGAGAAACAGAGACCCTCTAGTCAACGGAAGGATCCTCATGTAAGGGTCAAGAGGGAGAAGAACTCTGAGAGGAAAAAAAAAATTCAGCTGACCATACTGTGCTATTCTCTATTCACTTTAATACCTATGCCTAATGATATGATTTAAAGCTAAACCTCAGGAATGCCAGGAGTTTTTCCTCATGGTGACATCCCATGTAGGAGGAGTCTCCTGAGTTCTCTCTTGAAAAACAGAAAGATGAAAAACTTGCCTTGGAGAAATTTCCTCTGGATTTGAGCTTGCTGGTGTATTGTTTACTCAAATGATTTATGGACTGGAGATTAGTGAAGTCATAGCAACACTGAAATTGCCAAGTGAAAATAAAACCAGCCCTGTGTACTCTTATTGAACATAATCAAGGAAGCAGCTGACAAACAGGATTTTTTTTCCCCCTATTATGCAGAGACTTTGTATGAGACAAAGCAGATTCTCGCCTTTCAAAACTCTTTGAGCAGTGCCTGGCATCCCAATAACTGGTGTGATCAGTTTGACTCTGCCAAATAACGGAGTATTTGGTGTCCTGCCGTACACGATATATAACCCACAAAGATGTGTTTCCTTCTGGAGAAATGAATGGTCCTTCTAGGAGCGGAGGGCTGGACAGCCCATAGGACTACTAGCTGGAGATAGGTTCTGGTCCTCACCTTCCACCTCTGATGCTTTGCTTTACCTTTCCAACCACAAAAGTGGCACGATTGTATGACTGAGTGTGCTGATGTGCCAGTGTAACACATCAAAATGACAGTGCCACTTCCCAATGAGGAAAAACAGGGCAGAATAAGCATAGACTGACTGGTTATTCTGAATGTTTGTGGGTTCAACCACTGCAGAGTGAGGTAGATCACTCTAGAAAGGCCAATCCTGAAATCTGACCTCAAGAGTGGTGTGGCAGGGAGGTGGCACATTGTTGACTTCTTTTGGCTTATTCATGAGTGGCCTTGTGAGCATGAAGAAAGGCATTGTGATTAATAGTTAGACTTTACTTACTTGTATACACTGACAAATGGATAGCTTCCCCTTTATGTAAATCCTATCCAGTCAAGGCAGGTATTTAGAGAGGGAAGAAGAGTGTCCGTGGACCTGGAAACCAGAAGAATTGATAGCTGCATCTACAGAAGCTGCCAAACTGTAGCCCAGTGCAAGATCAGGGGAGACATATGTCAAGACCAGTGAGAACAGCAATTTGTTGAAGTGGCAATTTAAGTGCAGAAAGATCAGTCCAAGAACTAAATTGAAAACGTACATGAGTATCTTGCTGGTGCTCCTATATGCAGCTCAGCAAAACCACATCGCCTGGAAAGGACTTTTGACGGGTTGGGGTCTACAAAGACTTTCTGGTGCTTAAGGTAAATGCTGGGGTTCTTCGGGGGATGGTCACAGCTGCAAAGTCAAAGACCCCATTGAGAAGTTGTATGGAGGCTGTCGAATACAGGTATTGAATAACTGAGATGATGTTCATCTACCAGAGATGTGGAACTGCTGGTAGCAAGCAGAAGGGAGTGCCCAAACAGAGCTTTATGAAGAAGGGCGGCTTTGTGTGTCTTAAAATCAGCCTTGAAGACAACAATCAGAAAAGCTTTCCTGTGCTTTGTAAATCTCCATACGGACTAGCAGGTCCACTGATGTCAGGCTCTTGTGACCGTGGATTATCCAAGATCTAATCATTCGGTGTTGTCTGGGAGACAGTCGTTTTCTCTGCTAGATACGACACTCCTGACCCCGCTGGGTTATTTGCTGCTGAAGCCGATTTGTATAAGCAGTGTCAGTATCATTGTCCCAAACAGGTTACGGGGAGTTCACGTCCTATCACGTATCATTTCCACGTCTATACCGTGGTTGTTTTGGTCAAACTGCCTCTCTGTAGATGGAGTTTTGCCAGGGCAACTCAGAGAAGTGACATTACCTTTATCCGGTTCTTATTGTAACGAGAAGGAGGAATAACATCTTTTTTACTCAGTGCTGACGCAGTGGAATACTGCCAAACCCCTGGAAAGCCTCCAAATCGGCACATTTCTGCTGCCCATTAAAAACTAATACAGTAATACCAAAACAGAAAGCACTGTTGACAAAAACATATTTTTCCCACAATTTAAGATCCCAATTTACATGTAAAATAAACATTGAATACAGATTTAATTCACTTTTTACATCCTCTGACGGTGTGTAATAGGAATAACACCTCTTTTGAAGTAAACTAGAAAAAGGCAGACTTTCATGCACTGAATAAAGATCTCAGCTCACAATTTTGGCTTCCTGGGCACACAGCGCTAGTTTAGTTCCTAATTTCCTCTCGAGTGACTTAATGGCACAGTATTGCTTAATTATAGCAGTTGCAAGCGCCATCCTCTAAGAAATATCACTGGGACCCAAACATCTGCAAGATTTTGAGGGAGGAAGATGCCACATAAAGTACTCATTTTTGTATTATTTTGTGCTTATTAGCCTGTCATACATCACACAGCTACTGAGCAGTTGGAACAATGCAGCATTTAAATCAGAAACCATGGCAGGGAAATACAAGGTGTAAAGTTACACAAACTCTCCCCTCGACAAAGTCTCAGGCTACAGTAGGGGGCACTTGCACGTCAGGTGAGTTCTTTAGAAGCCAAATGCAGGTGAGCCAGAGCTCCTAAAGGTGGAATATATCTCCTGGGTCGTCCCAGCCTCTCTCTCCCTTAGCTGCACCGCTTTGTTCTCAGCTGCGTATTTATTGCTGTTTTATCACGTCTTCTTTTGAATGTCCCAAGCGATATGGCTTCTACCCTTTCCCTCTGGGAGACTTTCATGGCCTATTAGATCTCACTTTTGGGAAGCTTTTCCCCTGATTTTTTTTTTTTTTTCAGTGTTACTTTTCCTTTTTGTATTTTTATTCCCTTTACTCACAGTTATATCCTTTTTATTACCTTTAATATTTTTCACACACCCTTTAGCATCACCAGAGAACATTTGCATGTGACAAAAATAGCTGTCCCACCTCCTGAGATACACGGGGATTTTGGTTCTCAGAGAAGGGGAGAGAAGACAGAGCAGGTCTCAGCACACAAAGCCCTCTCACACCTGCTCCAGCCTATTTGGCAGCACTGTTTGCGGTGTGGCCTCAACGTGGTGCCACCCTCAGCACCCACCACCACAGAGGAGCCT
This sequence comes from Oxyura jamaicensis, assembly GCF_011077185.1. Classification (NCBI taxonomy): domain Eukaryota; kingdom Metazoa; phylum Chordata; class Aves; order Anseriformes; family Anatidae; genus Oxyura; species Oxyura jamaicensis. The sequence continues at coordinate 111,216,099 of NC_048894.1, read as the reverse complement.
GGTCCTGGCAATAGTTAGACGTGGAGCCAGCTGCTCTGCGGTGCCGGTGGCTGGCATCGGTAGGCAGACCCCACACCTACAGCCGCATGGAAAAGCAGACTTCTCACCACAAAGCTTTGCTGAGAGCAGGTCCAAATTCTCTGTAAAGGAAATAGCATTTGCCTGTTCAGTATCTATATGAAATCTTCAAGTGTGATGAGTAGGAAAAAAGTTCAGAATGCTTTAATGTAGTTACTGTTGCTATAGAAACTATTTCCTGGGCATCTGCAGACCCGGTGCTTGTGTCTCACTTTGTCCCTGGCTACCCAGGAGGGGGCCTGGGGGTGTGCGAAAAGGGAAGGTTGGGAACGTGTCAAAGGTATGACAAACCTGGAGGTATTTGTATCGCCTTCTCTGGGAAAGGACTTTAAAAATAGACAGTTGGGGAACGCCGGTCTGTCACTAATGGAAGAGAGCAAAAGCAGCATCAAGACCCGGAGAACTAAATTCATTCTGACGGAGTCGCGGTGAACAAAGGAGCTCCAAAGGTATTTGTCTTTTGCTGTCTGAAGAGCTTGGTCTACGTGCCCTACCTGCCCAGAGGTTTTCTAAAGGCATGTGATTTTTCAAACTTCATTACGGAAAATATTATCTACTAATCTTGAGAGTTTCCCCTGTACTTTCTTGAAGCGATCAAATGGGCAACAGCTAAACAAGTCCACTGTTTCCTTGGTTTTGATCTCATTCCTGGAGCAGCACAATGAGAAATCCATGAAAGAAAGGATGTTGGCAATGGAGAGAAAGCTCAGACTAAGACATTTGAAGATCTTTGTCTCTCCTCTCCATTTTGTCGAGTTGTTAAAATCTTAAAGCCTAAGAGGTAGTGCTTCCCTTCCCCATCATCTTCCCCAAGCACAGTGTTTAAGTGGTCCTATTTCGAAAGGTGGCTTTGTTTATCTAAACAGTGGGTATGCAATTGCAGTGAGGTCAGTGAGAGGCCAGGCAATGCCAGTCAGCCGGGATGTCAGAATATTTCTTTTCCCTTCCCGGGAAAGAAAACACTACATAATACTTACCTCTCAGCAATTGTATTTCTCGGGGGAAGGGATAAGAATCTGAACGGGGAATGAGGAAAAGAATTTATGCATGCAGATCCCATTAATTGTCAGCTTGGGCTGTGGGGACATTAAAATTTGCCTAGACTCTTTGTAAAAAAGTGGATCCTGCAGTCAACAGTGAGGCAGTGCGGTTTGCCCCCTTCAGAATGCATAAATAAATAAATAAATGGATAAATAAATAAGGAAAAACTCCTTAAATAGCTGATGACATCCTAACCCCAGTTGGTCTTCTGCTTTGCCAAAACTGTCAGCGAGACGGAAGGAGCCTGTTGCTGCCGGTACCTCTGCTGTTGGTTTTTCTGCCTCCCCTCCTTTCTCCGAAGACTTCCTTTGGAATGGCAGACTGTTAGCCTAAGACATATTGAATAGCTGTCTTCTGAAAAACAGTTTCAATTCCCTTCCACTTCTTAATCAAACCCACTAGGGTGAGGCACTTGCATTCTGCCCTTTGCATTTTTCAATGAAGACACCTAAACATTCTCATCATTCTTCAGAATTGTGCTCCTCCTGCAAGGAATTGAAGATTAATCTGCCTCTGCAAGAAAATATTCTACGTATCAATTATTAATGAATTCTTTAATGGGATTTCCCTAGCTCCCTCTTGCATATCTGCTTTGGACATCCTGGCTTTTTTTCCTGGTGGCTTTGAAAAGATTGGGGAAAAAACGTTGTTTTATAGAATTCCAATGGAAATACTGAGAATCACAAGAAGAGTTTAGATGGATTATTAGTGGAATCCACTTCATTCACTGAAAAATGATATTGCAGTTTGACCAAAGCCAAGACTGAATGAATGAATTTAGCTGAGCAAGACTGGAAGAAAAAAAAAAGGACAAGTCTTGCACATGGCAAGCAACGTTTCCAAAGGCAGGCAGACTGGCCTCCGTACCTCCTCTCCTTTACCCCCAGGGAGGATGAGCAAACCCTGCTGTTGCAGGAAGAGCAACTTCTATGAGCAGCTGAATCAGGGCAGGAACAAGGAGGTCCGTGGGCAGCACGGTGGCTGAAGCCTGCCTTCCTACTTTTTCACACCTACCTCAGGCTGCTGCCCTGCATTGCTGCCGGCTGGCTGGGAGGCAGCTGGGGGCTGAGGCCTGACCGAGGTGCCCAGCCAGGAGGCTTCAGACGGGCAGCAGAGGCCCTTCCCCTCCACGGAAGCATTAATCGGGGTTTTTTTCCTCTATCCATCTGTTCATTTTTTTTTATGAAGCTTGTAGGAACTTAATATCTTTGAGACTTCTATTGCTCTTTTCAAATTTGTCTGAAACTCGCTAATGGGCTGGAGAATTATTAGGGGAGGACTGACTGACAGACAGCGTGATTGTGGGAGCCTCGTTTCCTCCTGAAACTTGGCTGAAAGCGAAGAACTTGTGGGAAAGCTCCTACCACCTTCTCTGATATGGACCTTTTGTATGTCGTTTGGATCCCTGCCCTATTTAATATACACCTTTTGAGTACAGACATTTATTACTTGGTTAGATTAGCTGTACATAAATCTGCAGCCTATTCAGCCTGTCTTCCAGCTGCTGGGAAAACATTATCAGTGATAAAAAAGTGCCTTTTCTTTCTTTTTTTTTTTTTTTTTTTTTTTTTTGACTCATAAGTCAAACTTCCACCAGCTTTCAGCAGAGGTCTTTCATAGATCCTGAAAGTGAGCATGGCTTCCTCTGTTTCCTACAATAGACATTTATGATAGAGAGCTGTTCTGAATCATTATTAATATTAATTGTTATCATTACTACTGATGAGGGGAAGACTGCATTATTTGCCTCTAGGCCTTTTGCAAAAAAAAATAAAATTGACTCATTTTTATGTGTCCTCTCCTAAATGTGCTGCAAGTGGCCCTGGAATATGGGAAAAAGGGGGTTGCATGAACCGTAGGCATAATGAAATAATACATGTGAAATTTTAGTTTTTTTTTTTTTTTTTTTTTTTTTTTTTTTAATAGTTGTCTTTCATTCCACTTGATTTGTAAGGGCACGAATCTTCCCCATTTTCACTGGAAATCACCTTGGCTGACTAAAGGTGTATGTTTCGGAACGATCAGATTTATGAGCTTTGAGTTTAGACGCTGAATAACAAAGAGATCCTTTCTCCCAACCAATTTTGGGTACTTCAATTACAGTAAGGAGATAGTAACGAACAGCTTTAAACCCCTTGACTAGAAGTACATTACCTTCATCTTTTTTCAGGTTTGATTTCTGTGGTGTTTCTGACAGCCGTGCTGGTTCTTCAGTCAGCCACCAACACTCCTGAAAAGTCCAGCTAGACCAGGCTTAGTCTTCAGAACAAAAGGTAAGAACCTTTTGCCCGGCTCACCTTCATAACGGTTCACAGGGGCAACAGATCTCGCATAATTAAATATTTATATAGAGATATAGATTACAAAATTTTTAAAAAGCACATTATTTTCAGGTGAACTTCTACTCTTCCTATTGCTAGCACTCCAACTATAAATACCTGAGAAGCGCTCAGTGAGCACAGTCCATGCTTTTTTTTCTCTCTCATTCAGCCTCTCGCAGCTGACTTTGCTTGGCTTCCAGGTTCTATTAAGGCTTTTGGCTTTGTGACTGTAGGGAGAAATCTCAGCGCAGACGTGGAGCTTAGCAAGGGAGGGCTGTGAATAGAGTCGGCCAGAAATACTGACAGTAAGTCAGGGGTGGGCAGCAAGGGAGAGAAGGAGTGACTGACTACTGGTGAAATCTAGGATTAAAAATATATCATTAGGAAAATAAAATAAAATAAAATAAAAAAAAAACACAGCAGAATATGAGATTCTCTGAAATGTTCTCCGACTTGAAATCAGAGCCCCAATAAAACCTGAAATAGAAAAAGTTCTGACTTGTTCTGTTTTATATAAAATTCCCTCTTTACCTTTCAGACATGGATCAGGTACTGGGTGTTTCCTTTCCTTCTGTTCTTTAAAAGCCAAATTAAATCCATGGTTGTTTTATAGAGAAAATTGTAAGCTAGGGGGGTTTATAAAAAGATCTATGGAATGAAAGGTTTAGTCTTTTGACAGGGAGCTAACAGGGGTGCTGCATATACTCAGCTATCACAGCCTTTCTCCTGCAATAATTTTTACTGACCTCGGCCCCAATTTTATGCTCATTACTCCGGCAAACGGCTCATTGTTTTCACTGGCAGCTTTGCCTGAGTATGAAATTCAAGAGGAAACTTTGCAACTGCAAAGACATTGTAGGAATCTGTAACTGCTGGATTGATTTAAAGTGAAAGCCTGGGCAGCGATACCTCAGCGTGTCTGAAAGCCTGAGACAGCAAAGACCTCTGTAGTCAGGCGAGTGCATGACTGAGCATCCTCAGGCCTGATCTGGATGTCCTACCTAAAATGCTAGGGAGTGCCTGTGACATTAAGAGCTACGCGTTAAATGAATTTGCAACATTAACACAGGCGGTGCACAGGTGAAACCTGCAGTAAATGAGTGCCTTTGTGTTTCTGAATGTAAAACAATGCGTTGGGGCATAAGTGATTTGCATCAGCGAAGATGCGTCTGGCATAAAAAATGAATGTAGCTAAGGATTTCTCACTCCAGTTCAAGAAAGCATCAGAGTGAGAAAGGACAAGGCTAGGGCTTCTTCCAGAGCTGCAACCCCTGGGCAAACAACCTACACCAATTTTTGCAGGACTTACCAACTTTGCAAGTTTTTAAGGAGCAGCTGTTAACAGGGATACATCTCACTCCCTTAGCTGACACTCATTTTAGCTCTTTTGAAGAAAAAAAAAAAAAAAAAAGAGGAAGAAGAAGCTGGAGAGAGAGAGCTGGAGCTGCAGGGAGTCCAGAAGAGCCCACGGAGCATCCTCCAGATGGCACAGGCTGGGGGAAAAGTGCCACGTCAGGGGAAGAGCTCAAGGGAAGGAAGGGAAATTGGAAGAACATTTAGAGGAGACTGAAGTAGGGAAGGGAAGCTATAACAGGAGAAGAGGTACCACTATTTTTTATTTTTCTTTTGGCTAAATTAAACATCTCATCACTGATTAGCATTATGCGTGAAACTGTGAAGTGTGTCCCCGCTGTCTGGCTGTATGAGGAGTTTGGATTGCCTCTGGAAACCATTTCAGTGTCTCCACACACTGAACCAGGGCTAATGGAAAGCACGGACATGTGCGGCATGGGGGCACGTGCTCTGTGCATTTGGTGTCCTCCACTGAGGTCCCTGAATGTTGAGGATAGCCACGAACATCGAATAGAACAATTTGGATTGGAAGGAACCTCAAACAGGTTGGAGATGCCTTGAACACCTCCAGGAATGGGGCATCCTCAGCTTCTCTGGGCAGCCTGTGCCAGTGCCTTACCACCCTCTGAGTGAAGAATTTATTCCTAATGTCTAATCTAACCCTACCATCTTTAAGTTTAAAACTATTCTCCCTTGTCCTGTCATTATCTGACTGAGCAAAAAGTTGTTCTCCAAGCCTTCTCTTCTTCAGGCTGAACATGCCCAGGTCTCTCAGCCTTTCTTCACATGAGAGGTGCTCCAGCCCTCTGATCAACTTTGTGGCCCTCCTCTGGACCTGCTCTAACAGCCCCACATCCTTCTTGTGCTGGGGGCCCCAGACTGGGATGCAGCACTCCAGGTGGGGCCTCACCAGGGCAGAGCACAGGGGGACAATCATCTCCCTCCACCTGCTGGCCACTCCTCTGGTGATGGGTGTCCCCCTTCCCGGGCAGGTGTCCCATCTCCCATGGCACACTTGACTCCCTGCTGCAGGGTGCCAGTGAAGGATGCCCACAGACTCTCTGTCCTGCCTGAGTCTCCCACGAGTTTCAGGGTGGTGCAGGTAAAGACTGGCAGGGAGATGGGGTGACCCCCAAAAGCTTTTGGGAGCCATGCCTTCTTCCAGCAGGGAAATTTTATAAAACCTTTGTGTTCTGCAGGAATGTGTCAAGGTTGTACAAGCAGCATTTTCCCATGGGGTGAGAGCTCTTCCCTCACATTTCTGATTTTATTTATTTATTATTATTGTTATTTTTTTTTTACCCAGGAACAAGGAGTAGCTCCTGCCTTCTCAAGAGGCTTGGATCATCTCCTCAACTGCGACAGCTTTTCTCTTGATCTCCAGTGGCTTTCCATGCAATGTCGTTAGCAGCAGCACCGGCTGATCCTGAGACAGTTAATGCTTTTGATTTTTTCACGTTTTTATTGCCTCTGGCTAGGGAATCTCCCTGAATCACCTTCTTGCAACAGCTCCTCTCCCCAGAGTGGGAACGGGTCTTTCAGAAGAGCACCTGGGACCTTGTGGTGGCAACAGGGAGAAAGTTGCCATGCTGAACGAGTCACTGCTCAGTGCCATGTGTGTTATTCAAACTGGATGAGGGGTTATTTGAGGAGAGTCACCTACATATGTTGATTTAAGGAACAATTTTATAAAAACCTTTAGAGGAGGAAGATCCTCCTCTCAGTGCCACGGAGGATGTACTGCATGATTCCCACCTCTGCTAGCGCTGTGTTGTGTGAGGGACCTGCAATGGCACTGGGTTCTCCTGCTGCCCAGTGCCACCAGACTTCCCTGGTTCTCCATGTCCTTCAGGGTAATGCAGAACAGTGGATGGAGGGACCTGGCCCCAGGAGCTCTGCTGAGCCAGCTAATGCCTACCAACAGGGTCGGACTGGGGATGGGGCATGTGGCAACGGACCTTCTCCACGGACTGGATGCAGGGAGGGACCTGCAGTGCTCACCCACTTGGAAGATCAGAATGCATCAGCTGTGTGCAGGTAGGTACTCCCTTCTGCAGCTGTTGTGAATATACACATCTTGTATTTTCAATTGTTTGTAGACAAAAGCAATGATAGGAGTTAAAAAAAAAAAAAAAGACCACAAATACTGTCTCCTATGTTGTGTGAACTCAGATTTGCTTTTATTCCCTTATCTGTTTGCTGAGTTTATTGTCAAGCTAAACAAGTCTCCAAGTGCTGCCAATTGCAGTAGCAGGTTAAGTGATTTGGGGTATAACAGTTACCAGACCATATTGCCCCAAACAGGACAGTGTTTTCCAATTTCATCTTTGGGCTACTTTTTTGTTTTTTTCTTTTTTTCTTTTTTTTTTTTCTTTTTTTTTTTCCTACTGTTGACTGCTGTTATTTATTGCATAATAATATTTTTGTAAGCCGCTGGACAACTGAGAAGCATGTGAAAGCCTGCAAAATATGTGTTTAAGATGTCCAGCAATGTTGTCTTGTACAAAACTCTTACTTAAAAGTTTGCGCTGTTTGTTTGTTCTTTCTGTCCTTCCTAGACATCAATTTTCTCCCAGAAGCTCTTGATTTTATTTTCTGTAAGCTTTGATGTGCTTTTGCAAGCTCCTACCACTGCTTCTTAGACCTTCGCTTCTTAACTAAAGCCATTTATTGATATACTACATCTCTCAGTGAAGTAGTACATCAATAAATTAAAGATTAGTTCAGTGTGTCAGCTCTCTCTGAGCATGCTGGGAAGCACTTGCCACTCTGGATGGCTGTGGAGGCCATGCAACATCCTCACGCAGGAAAGATAATAATTCTGAAAGATTTAAGCATTCTCTCCACAACATCTGCTCCAGCTAAATATTATTTGAAAGTCACCTTTTAAACTAATTCATAGATTCTGCTTACGACTAAGCAAACAGGTGGCAGTAAGTTTATATACTGTAAGGAAAAGTGTCCAAACCAATTTTCAGCTGTCTCTTATTGCATTTCGCTGTTCCTCCTCTCTGATCTGACTTTATGCAGGCTATTCATAGTGATAAACAGTTTTCTCCTGTACTTCAGTGCATCAGGTTCCCTGAGTGACTTAGACTGCTATTGCACCTTTGACATATGTGACTGCAAACTTTCATTGCACCTAATTTTTTGCGATGATATGGATTGAGGTGCAGTAGCACTGAACAGGATGCCACAGGTCTTATCTTAAACTTAAGTGTTCATGAGGGCTCTTTTGTTCTTTATTACTCTTTTTACATTGGCACTCATTCATTCCTAGGTGTTTAGTTGAAGCTTTTGTACTGTTTACTCATTAGATTTTATGCCTTGGTCTTGTAGTCAATTTCTAGGATTTTACTTCAGACTGGATTTGCAAATGGGAGAAAAAAAATAATGTTCAAAGCCAATATTGGCATTCCTAAATAGGTGCTTTATCCACAAATATTCTGATGGCAGAGAAGATCCCATACATTTGATTTAGAAGATGCAGGATACTCTGCACTTATGCAGACAAAATCTTCCATTTTAGTGCCCAGTTAGAGATTTGGCTCCCATCCTTCCATTTGGAAAATGGCATCTAAATTCCTTGAATCCAAAGCATGTGCTTCATGACCTTTGTCCAAAGATGTATCCACTTCCTTGGGCTTCCCTTGATGAAGAAGATGGACATGGAATGGAAAACTAGAAGCATCTCAAGCATACAGAAAGCCCCAGTAAAAAGCAAAATTGCTTCTCTCTTGTATTTTGAACCACTTCCTTGGGGAATGTGATTTTTTTCTCTGTTTTATGCTTATTCATAAGACAACCCAGATTTCTGCTGCGGCAGCACTAGGACTGTATTTGGAAATGGCCATGAAGGACCAGGACTTAGGTGTTAGGTGTTTTCATAAGAGAGTGTTTGTGATTGCAGGGGTCTCCACGCGTGGATCACTCCTACTGTTTGTGCTGAGTGAGCAGTCACTGAAGTCTCTTGACAAGACATGGGGAAACATTTGAAATGGAAGAATAATGAATGATACATAGCAGACGGCCTTATAATGAATATTTTGTTGTGCACAGACGCCCACGTTAACATATGAATGTGGCCATTTGTATGAAGAGCAGTCGTTCTCCAAACCTTCACGGGGAACAAAATCCTGTTTGCACAAAGGTTCGTGAATAATGAATATAAACAGGGACATGAAGAGGGCACTTAGATACCATGGTGATGGGTATAGGATAATGGTACATACATAGCCAGATGGCTTTACACAGCCAATTGGAATTGAAATGAATGAATGTTTCCCGACAAACCCTCCCAGAGTGCTTACCCAGGCTGTACGTGAGATACCTAAGATAAGGTCATCTTAGGAAAGAAAGCACTAGCTATTTAAATATTTTTGGCCAAATCCTTAGCAGAGATTTATCGTGCTGGTTTGGAGACCCTGGGAGCTGTATGAAACTTTGCACTGTAAAGCATGATCATTATCCGTATTGCCTCTAAAATGCAGGTTGACGGTGGCTGGAGTGCCTGCAGGACGGATGCCCAAGCCTAGCTGACACACAGGTTTTCTTAAGAGTCGGTCATAATGAGTGGGGTTGCTGTACCAGCCCTCATCCTCTGAGGAGAGCTGGAGTCTTCAACTTCCCCAGTGCTGAGGAGCAGCAATGAAGGAGAAATGACCGCATTAATTGCCTACCTGGCACTCAGCACTGGGAAGGTTTCCTCCCAGTGCTAGTGGACCAAGTAACAGAAAGTGACTTTAAAAGGGCAAGACTCCTGCAAATTATGTTTCTGTCTCTATGCTTCTCTGCACAAAGAAATACCTGATGCCATCCTACCTCCTCCAGGAGGCAAAGAGTTACTCGTACACTGATGGTGGGACTTGACAAATTCATCTCGGCTCCAGCAGGGAGCTTGCCTTGTGAAATTACCTCCATTTGTAGATAATCTTCATCTGGTTGAAAATTCTACTCAGAGCTAAATTTCTCAGCTAGAAATGAGTGTACTCACATTGAGAGCGTACTAGATACTTGGGGCTAATTCTCCAGGGAGATGTTCTTGGTGTGCCCCAAGCATCATCCCAAGAAAGAAGTGAAAACCCCTACAAGTGACCCCAGCACGATGTGCTGTACATTCCTGTGTATGCTAGAAAGGTACCAGGGAACTGTTAATATCTGCCTCTCAGATAACTGCACACATTAGCCTTGGTGTTTAACTGCAACATTTCTTGAGAAATAGTACAAAGAGTCCTTTGGCCCGTGTTTCAGCAAAGCTGGAGTGCAGGAAAAATGAATAGTAATAATCACATGTAGTGCTGACTCCTTTACCGCTGAACAGCTGATTGCTGTATTCACATCTCTAGCTACAAAATCAGGATGTAGGCACTTATAGGTGAGGCTCTGGACTTTTATCCAAATGGGTACTTCTGCTAGCTGGTTAAATGTGTAGTAGTTAGCAGTTATTAGGAACCTGCCAATATACCAGCAATTGGTGAGCTTTTGTTAAGGGGAAGAGTAAAATGTAAAATGTCAAGCAAACATCTTGGACTGACACTTGGGAAACTGAGCTGCTGATGATTAGTATCCCATTTACAATTAAAATCTGGCCTCCTTTTCTAATTTTTGTTGACGTGCTGTTGGTCTGTGGACTCCTAATAGACATCCTGGATTTTTAAATAGAGCTTGCTTTGACTTCCAATTACCATACAATTAACAATTCTAAAAATGCTGCCTTTTAATTTCACTGCTCGTATTCATTTTTATGTGCACTCTGAATTTGCTATCCTGGCATGCCTCATACACCCTGGTTCAGTATATCAGACTGTATTTCTATTTAAGGTGCAGTCTATATATCTATATAGGATCCTCTCTTGCCTCTGAACAAAGGAAAGCTCTACATAGCTCCACAAACTACACTTCCCCTTAATCCACTGCATTTACTTGCAATGCCACGCTGCAATTTAATCACGGTGGTTTAGAGGCAGAACCCCCCTGGCTGCAGGATTCAGTGCCAATGGGCCCCCAGCCCCCAGCTGGGCCACACATGCAGAGCTGTGCCTGCGTGCACAAAGCTGCTCAGGTATTTCAGTACGTGGCGTGCAGCTCTTGGCTGTCCCCTTCAGAATCTCTGGGAAAAAAAAAAAAAAGAAAAAGAAAAAGAAAAAAAAAAATAGCTCATAAACCCAGTTGTCTATTCTTCCAGCAGTTGTTACAGGAAGGAAAATGTCCCACTGAATCAAAGACAGAAATTTCTAATTTTTTGAGGACTTGCCCTTATATGATGCTTATATGATAGGATGCTGGATCCTCACCTCTGTTTCTCCTCTAATAACTGCAAGATTTCCTGGGAAGGATGTGGGGACAGCAGCACCCTGTCTCTGCAAGGGAGATAGCTCCTTCCAGGGCATGCATGGGGCAAACCACCAGCACCATGGTTAGGGACAGGTGTCTGGTAGAAAAAAATAATGGGGCAGAGCCCTGGGAAGTTTTAAGATTGGCTCATTTTAAGAAGCGAATTACATAAAGCTGTGGCCTGTCATCGCCTGGGTTTGCATTGCATAGCCCACGGGGTCCCTTCAGCCCCATGTTTCTGTGGACTACAGGGATAGCCAAAAACCACTGGGGCAAGCGTTCCACTTATCATTCATTTGGATTTGTTTATTGCTGTGTTTCCCCAAGTTGATGGTATGTTACTTGTCTTCCTAACACTGTTCCTGCTTCACATAAATATCCAGAGTTTTCAAGAAGAAATACTACCTATTAGTGCGCCCAGGAAAGGTATGTAGCAATCCTAGGTGCTTAAACTGGTAATTTCACTGGTGTTTAATGGGTGGATGCTTCAACTGGTAATGTTTTTTTATTTTACAAGACTTCCCCAGTAAACCTATCTTTCTCGCTGCTGCTAATCCCTGGCAGAAGGGATATGGAAAGATTACAAAAGCTGCCAGTAATTTTGAGGACCAAAATTCAGTCTCCTGGTACCTTCCTGATCTCTTCATTGCTTTGTTGCAGCAAAAGGCCCTTGGTAGCCAGAAGGACACTGGTTCCTGAAAGGAATTTCAAAAAGTGCATAAAGTTGGTATCTGCTTAGAAGTAATACGAAACAGGAGCATCTGCCAGAGACAGGAGCATGTTGCTGGCTTAGTAAAACAGCAGGGGAACCTGCTGTTGACCAGATTTGTCCATATCAGTGCAGGTGTCTCTGCAGTTAATAAGAATTACTATTTACACTTGTTTTCAGAGATTTGGAGACATGGGGATAATATAGATAGCCCGTAAGTCATAAAGAGCAAGAAGATATGACACATGTTCCCATTAATGTATAGTGTTACTCCTTGGAGTTTGTGATATTGAGACATTACAAAGTATGGTATGAAATACAGATGGCTCTGACTCTTGTCTATATTTTTTTAATTAAAGCAGAATATATTCCAAGACAGATTTGTATCCTGAATTCAAGATGTGAAAAAGGATAAGCAAAGTTATATGTAAACTGAGAGTGTTCAGAGTTAGCAGGGCATGGCGGCACAGTGTGAGTGGGCTCGATTTGCTCTTTATCCTCGGAAAAAAAAAAAAAAAAAAAAAAGAAAAAGGGAAAAAAACAGAAACAATGTGAATGTTTAAGCATATGCAGCCCCCTTCCTTTGACAAAGCATGTTCTAATGAGCCAATTGATGTGCTAAGGCCATTTTTAGCCAGTGTAGATGTTTCTCCATGCGTATTGACACCACCGAGGCAGACCCACGCCTTCCACATATGCCTGCCCTGCTGCTTGGGCCTGAAGGGAGAAACCAGTGAGGGTTTGGGGTGAAGTAAGGGGAAACTCCTCAGAAGTGGGGTCCATTGGACTTGCTGCTACTTGGAGCTACAGCTACGGGGTCTAGGAGGGGCTATTTTGCCCGTTTTATTTTTTGCCTCCTACCAGCAGTAGCTTCAACCTGTGTGGTCTCACCAACCCGGCTTTGCTGGCCGCTGGCAGAGGCTGAGTGGCCATGTGGCAGGGTGACAGGGTCTGTTTCAGTGCCTCCAGTGCTGCTTTTAGAGTCAACACTTGCTTCAGAGTCAGTACGCAGAGTGAGTCCCGCAAAATACTCGTGGCAGCTGAGCAAAAAGCAAAGTCTGGCTGCATGGAAGGACATGGCAAGACAATGGTGTTTGGGCTGTGTGGCTGTTCATAATTACAAAGGAAGAAATTTTATTGTGTGCTGACTCCTGGCTGCGTAATGCAATGGGTTACAAAGGCCAAATGTGTTTTCTTCCTCACTCTGTATGTGTGTTTCCTCATGCAGCACTAAAACAAAGATTTTGAATGTCTTACTTCTCTTCATAGCCCATGTCCAGTGAGATATAATGGTGTTTCTGTATAAAACCTGCAAGAATCGCACAGTTAAGAAAAGCAGGCTGTCATGAGTGGGGAAGTAGAGGGATGTAGAGGGATGCTGGCTACAGCAGTGTCATGCTCCTTCCACGCAATCATTTCTGGCCAGTGAGGAGGTGGAAACAGAAGATCTGCATGAATTTGCTTCTCATTGTGCTATGGGAGAAAAAAAGACATTATCAGGTGCGACCAGTTTCTGTGAAGAAATATGCCCTAGTGGGTATTTTCTTTTTGGCCCTACTCTCAAGTGTAAAATAGGATCACTTCCACTAAATAACACCTTTTGTGGCAGACTGGCTGCATCCTAGTTCTCCAACATAAAATGTTATTTTTCTGTACAATATCAGGTGTGAGCAAGACAAAAGATTCCTTCTGGGAGTCTGTATAATCTGTGTAACACAGTTCTTCTGTGGTTTCTTACCCTGTGGGTTAAATCCCATCCTGCTACCAGACACACAGAGGAAAGCTGCTGGGTAGGCTGCTTGGCTGGCTTCTGCCTGAGTAGCACAGAGGCTGTCCTAGCGTGAATGGTAAAATGGCATTAAACTGTCTTTGCTCTTGGACTTCCAGTGCATAGTATTCACTGGAAGTGAATTCACTGGAAGTCCAAAAACAAAGACAGTTTATTTATTTTATTTGGACTTCCAGTAAATTAACCACAGGATGTCACCTAGTGGGGGACCTTTGTCACCTGGCGTCCCCTTCTGGGATAGCTCAGGGGAATGAGAGAGGGGGAATGGGGGAAAAAAGGATGGGTGTCACGGGGCCAAAAGAACTGAACGGTCTATCCTTAGTGGTCCAGTCACCCAGATCAGGGGGCAAGAGGGAGGGGGGAAGAGGAAAGGCAGGATCAGGGAAGGTGACTCCTGCGAGGATGGCCCAAAGCAGAAACGGTTCTGTGTGAGATTATGAACACAAGGATTTTTTCACTTAACAAGCCTTCCAACTTTGGAAACAGCTTTAAAAAAAATAAATATGTGGAGTGTGTGAGTACATGTCTGTGTGGAAGAAGGGGAAGGGGTCAAGAGAGAAGCCTGAAGTACTTGTTTCCTGCTGGATATTTACTGCTTCAGAACACTGGAAAGGAATGATATCTTTCATACTTGATTTTTGCTGAAGTACAAAGCAAATCCTCTCTGCATTAAACAGCGAAGAGCATTCTTGAGAGTAAGGACCCTTAAAGACTCTTGTGTTTTGTTTTGTTTTTTTCCTTCTGGGCAATGAATGACTAGTCCCTTGACACCACTAACTGTTTATGTAGAAAAGCTAATTTCACTTCTGCCAATAAAGTTCTCTTGCCAGTCTGAGTTTCTCATTAAAATTAATATTCTTATTGTATGTCCCTGTCTTTTCCCTTGCTGAGAGAGAAGCTAATAATCTTTCATTCAGGGCCAAATTCCCACCTCTTACCCATCCCAAAGCAGAGGAGGGGGGAGAAGGTAATTGCATATGGAAAGGCACATTGGCAGGAACACAGTCCTTTGGAGATGTGCTTCATTTCATGGTAAGGAGAAGCATCTCAGTGGCTGTATCATTCAGTCAGGCTGTAGGAGACCTTGGTTCACTTCTGCACTGGAAAAAGCTTGAAGCTTACATCTCATGGGGGAATGCCATAACTAACAGGGCAGGGACTGCGGGGGATTGTTCCCAATTTCTCTCCAGTGAAGCAGCTCCATTTTATAAGAGAGAATTAAGTAGCCAGGGAGAGTAAGTACGGAGGCATGGCAGGGGGATTAGGGCACTCAGTTGGGATGTTTCAGTTCCTGCTCTGCTTAATATGAAAACTTCACGGAGCTGTTAGATGAGAGGAGGCGTTATTTCCTCTGCTCACGCTGCCTGGTGTGACGCCGGAGCTGTACCTACTGGAGCATCCGTCGGAGGCAGGGAGGATAAGCTGCTCTGAGGCACTTGCCGTGAAATACGCGGGACTGGGTCAGCATCCCAGCTGAGCCAAGCCCACCTGGGCACAGGGACACGCCGTGCAGAAAGGGGAAATCTGGGAACCATTTACCTGTGGGCTACGTGCACGAAGGCTTTAGCATGCCCAAGGGAGAAATCAGGTGGGAAACGTTCTGTGGAGCCAGCCTAGGAGGACTGTGCGGCCAAGCAACCATACGCACCTGGGGCTTAAGCTAGTAATCCTCCCCCAGCCACAGCAGGGGATTGTTCTGCCCTCACACAGCCCAATAGCATCACCACTATGCTATCCTTGTGCTGGAGGGGAAGCTCCCTTTTCCTAAGCAGACTAGCTGACACCGGGGTTTTCTTTCTGCACTGGTTAAATTAAAGACCTGCTGTGGGACAGCAGGATGGATATAAGCCCGGAGAGAACAAATCCTCCTGTCTGGTGGGACTGTAATACATGGGAGCTTTAACTCTTTTTCCTCTTCTACGTCTTCCTGACACCTTTTAGGCTTGATTTTTAAGAGAGAGGTGAACGAAAGTGTGGGTTTAGTGGGTTTAGTAGGTATCTTGGAAGTATGCTTCCAAGTAAGACCTAGACTTGGAAAAAAATATCTAGGAAAGCAATTTCTGACAACACTGAGAACATCACTAATGCTAAATGTTCTTTTAATTCTAATTTTGAGATAGTTGGCAGTCTTGCAAATTAAAGATTTATTGCCTGAGAGTACTCAGATCACAACCTAACATGGGTTTAGCTGCTTTGTTCCATCCTGTTTGGAGTCATTCCAGAGGCTAAGCCCCTGTATTAGAAACATCACCAATGCAAAGATTGAATGATCGATCAAAGCAATGCAGATTATGAATTCTTCTATGCAGTCTTCCATAAAGAGGATCTAGAGAAGCAGCTATTTTTTTTGTTGTTGTTTTGTTTATTTTTGGCAGGCAGCTTTATGTCAAAGATTCTGTGAGACTGTTTTGTAACAACCTGTGTCCTTTATTTAGGGAGGTAAATTTTGATAGAACAAATATTTTTCAAGTGAATGAGGAAATGACATAACTGAGGCAAGACACAGAAATGAAATGTTCTGCACAGTTTGTCAGGATAGATCAAAGATAGCAAAGGGAAAAGGTATTTCTAACTTCAGAAACTCCAGAATAAATAGACTGTTACTGATGCAAACTCCCTCAAGAAAACAAATAGGATGCACTTTTGTTCTGTTTTGAAATTAATTCTAAGTCCAAGGAATGGAATACATAATGTGTGTAATAATTTCAATGTGAATCCCAGGGATATTAAACATTAAATCTGGGCTGAGATCTCGCATTATAAAAATTATTGAGAGCATGTCATTAACATACATCATTCAGCTACTTACTGTATTTGAAGAGGCTCGGTTTATACAAATACATCAGAGTAATACTTTGCATTCCAGGGCGTGACCAAATAATCAAATTACAAAGAATGAAGTGGTTAGGGCTTGAGATAGCATGGTAAACACTACAACTCAAAGGATCCTCTGTTGTGGATCAGATCTTGTTCTCTGTAGACTGCCTGCAAAATAAAGGAATAAATAGGTGTGACATCAGGGAAGCCTTTTTAAAACTATGTAGATACCATCCAAAACTTTAACACAAAGAACAAACCCAGCAATCTAGCAGCAAAGAAAACAAGCCACATCAGGTGCTGCTCCACTTGTTCAGTTTGCCTCAGCCACTCATTCTGAAGTGTGTCTGATCATGATGTTTTCCTTATCGCAAACCTCTCTCTCCTTACTGGTAAAGAATATTTGCCCTGTTCTTCCTAGCTCACTTGTAATGTGTCTGGGACTTTTCTCTAACATATTGCTCTCTAGATTTTGCAACTAGAAAAAAATATGTTTAAATCTGGATTAATCTTCTGCGAGCCAAACTTTTAATTAACTCATGTAAGAAAATTTTCAGAACAGTGGCAGAAGATTCTCTTGAGTCTGTATCTTTGTATCTGAGCTAGAAAGCTTGGACCTTTTACCATGCATCCTAACTCCCATCTCTTTACTGTACTGCATCTCACCATGAAGGTGGGCAGCTGTCTAACCTCTTTTAATGCGAGCATGTAGCCAAAAGTCTGTATTATTCCATCTAGGAGGGGTAGTTGCTGATGGAGATGTTGTATTTAATAAAATTTTGTTTATTTACAGAAATGTACCAAATCCTGCTTGCTTGATGCAAGAAGGATCCAGAGACAGGTAGTTTCATTGCTTGAAGGTCCTTTCCAACTTTGTGTAGTTTCTGCTGCTCTCAGGTCATACATGAATTCTTCCCAAGTGGCTGATGCCTCTGATTTCCTTTCACATTGATCTGTGTATTTCACACCCACCTGCATGTTTTTTGCAAAATACCAAAATACTTCTTTTCTGTGTCACCTTTTTTTCACAGTTGGTGAAAACATATGTAGAGGTAGGTATCTACCTCCTACAGTTATCTTAAAGGCTGGTAGTTTGTCATACTGGTCTGAAACAGGTTTAACTTGATGTACGTTCTTTCCCTCAGCTCAGTCCACTGAAACAGTGCTACTTTATTTCGATCAAAGTCAAGATAAAGTTTATTCACATTTTAACAGAGCAAAATTAAAGCAACCTTAGGTCTTCCTGCATTTTTAAACTCTTCCTTTTAAGCTAATTTCACATTACCAGCCATTCTAACCGTCTGATTTGTTTTGGCCAGCTGCCAATGGAAGGTTATCTCTAATGAATCCCTGAATTTCCAGTATCCCCATATTTTCCCTGAACAATCCTTCATTTTATTTTTGGGTGCATAGTCTCCTCCAGATGAAGCCACTCTCCTTTGGCTAGTATAAAGAAATTCTCAGTAGTGGTACCCTACAAAAGCAGCAGTCACTAGCACAGTAGGCCACAAAAATCAGCACCTTCATGTGGCTGCACGTGTAATCAGTAGATGGGGAACTTCCATAGTTGTCTTACAGGAGATGACAACAGTTGAGGAAAGGCTAAGTCCCAGTGCAAGTTGGCAAGTTGGCAAATTGACTTCCGAAGTCCTCCATCGGTTGATTTTTGTCATAGCCAGAGATTCAAGTGACTCCACGGAGACTCACTTGACACACTGTTGGCCTGAAAGCAACACTGGAGATGCTGTGGAGCACTGTGCTTCAGGAACTGAAGGAATGGTCACCACCCAGCAGAGACATACCAGTGGGAATTAATATCTTATGTCTCTGATCTTAATACCAGAAGGTGTTAATTGATCATTCCAGGTGCAGGGTATATTTTTATTCAGTTTTCTGTTCTCATCAAACTCATGGAGTGGTTTTGGTGCTATTCACAAGTCCACAACTGTACAAGAGGAGTCATATAAAACTTCTGCCTCTATGAGAACATGATGCACAGGTAATGCTGTCTCATTTTTCATCTGTCTTAGGACTTATTCAATCCACTAATTCAATTTTTGCAAGCCTACCTTCTTATTCTTTCTTTCTTTAAAGTATCTTCTGCTCAGCAGCAATAAACAGGGACTTGGTCCTGCAACAAATTTACAGGAACTTTTTTAGGTAAAGTTTCACCAAGACTCTGGGTCATAAAACAGTTTTCTGCCACTCCCCTCACTTTGTCGTTGTAGAAGAGAGCAGAAGGTGTTGCTATTGTAATGGTTTCTATGCTCAGAAACAGGACAGGTTATTTGCTGCAAACCAGTTAAAAAATCATTTGTTTCATTTCTTTCAGCTAGTCCACGCCTTTAAAAGGACTTTCCAATGACAACATTTTCAATATACCCTTCCTGTTTTTACTAGGCATGATAAACTCTAACTCACTTATTAACTCATCTGTTAACTCAGTTACTCATACCTCTTGTTCACAGTACAGAGGCCCTCCTGTTGCAGAACCTGTTTTCCCAGTTTGTAGATGTGTTCACATTCCCCAGACATTCTCTACATTTGAAGTCAATTAGGAAGCTCATTTTGGATCTCCCAAATCCCTAGTCTTTTTTACTTGTCTAGTTTAATAAATATAAGGTTTGAAACAACATCTACAATTCCTTGACATTTCACTGACTCTATTACACATTCAATAGCCAAAATCCCCGTTCTTGTTGTTAGCTGTCCAGACTGAAATATAAATGCAGTGCTGGTCCTGTTACGTGTCCCTGAGTTTTGACTGTTCAATTTGGTGTCCTTCCATTCCCTGAGATGAAAGAGGAGTTCTCTGGGAGGTAATGATGGTCTGCCCAGGGCAGCCTTATATTCACAATAACACTTCTTTTCACAGCGCAAGTTTTCAAATGAAATTGACATTATTCTCAATTTTATTTTACTGGGCCAAGTTTTTCATGTTTATTATTTTCCAATAACATTGCGGGGCAGATTTGTATCCTACTTCCCTGATACAGAACTGCTCTTAGAGAATTTGTGGCAACTGTCTTTCGTCCCTGTCACCAGAAACTGCTTCCTCCTTTGGTCCATGGATGCAATGGGGGAATCACAATTTCCTCCTCAAACTCCAGAGACCTCTTGGAGTGTCTCTGGCTGCTATTCACTGACCTCAGTGTGAAAGCTTAGGTTGAGTTGAGCACCCTTGAATTGATCCATTGCCAGTTTATCCGGTAAACCCTCACTTACATCTACGCATGCCAGAAACAAGTTTCTGGAGATTTTCTTGTAGTTCAGGTGGGATTTTCTCTTTCCATTTTTGATCTTTCTATTCTGGCTGTTAGTCGCATCTGGATTGATTCAGATTTATAGATGGTTCTAGTCAAGAGGCAATAGTTCGCATGAGATCTCTTTTTGGTAAATCCAGTCCATGACACTCTCAGGGCATGGTTATTCAAACTTGTTGCTAGAACTTCTCCATCTTCACCAGCTTTCATTCAGTCCATGAATTTATATTTATTAAAGTAAATATCCAGTTGAGTTTCTGCTAAAAGATATTAGGTATTTGCAATACTTACAGTACCTGAATGGGTCCTACAAGAAATCAGGAGAGGGACTCTTTGTCAGGGAGTGTAGTAATAGGACAAGGGGGAATGGCTTTAAACTAAATGAGGGTAGGTTTAGATTAGATCTAAGGAAGAAATTCTTCACTCAGAGGGTAGTGAGGCACTGGACCAGGTTGCTCAGAGAAGCTGGGGATGCCCCATCCCTGGAAGTGTTCAAGGTGTGATGGGGCTTTGGTCAACCTGGCCTGGTGGGAGGTGTTCCTGCCCATGTCAGGGGGTTGGAAATAGGTGATCTTTGAGATCTCTTCCAACCCAAATCATTCTGTGATTCTATGATTCTACCTGACCTGTGAAAGCTCAGCCTCTTCCATGTCACTTTGTGACTTGCCCGTCAAGCAGATCAACTGCAGTAAATTTTTTTCCCAATTTCTTTGCTTGGCCCAACTGAACGTCCAGATGGCTGGCTACCACGATGGGTCTGTAACCAAAGATTTCTTCCTGGGGCTGAAATGTAGCCAGTGAGCCCTTGCTTCTCTTCATTCCTGCTAGTGGGTTCCCAGCTGGTGTCTCCCAACCCTGAAGGATCTATGGCAGTATGGTTGCCATTTTTGGGGGCTTACCAATTCAGTTTTGCAGCTGGCCTTCTCAGTCCATTAGGACTTTTCTGTAGTCATTACTCCAACAGAGAGTTCACCTCTGCCTGCAAATCACTTCAGTCATTCCTGGGAAACCTCTAGATGCTGTTGTAATTCCTTTTGTAAAGTTTCCAACTCTTGTTTTAGTGCCTTCTGGCTTTGTTTTAATTTCTCTTAGCTAGCTTTGTTTTCTGAGAGCAGATTCATTGTTGGTTCAAGAAGAATACCAGCTCATAATTTCACTGTTTGAATGAGGTCCCAGTGTTGACACCAGGATTTTGTTTGTGACCTTATCAGGTTAGCCCAATTAGAAAGAGAAATTGATGAGGAAATACTTCTGATACAATTCTGTTAATTTAAAATAATGTGAATTTCTGCTTTCTTGGGGAAAGTGTAATCTTGCACATATTTCTTGCCCACAGCTCTTCCTGCTAGCAGCCTGTCCAAAAAAATTGCTGTATAAACCTTCCCTTAGGGCTTGTGAGAAGGTTGCAGATCTTCACACTGAAGGCAAAAATACCTTGAGACACTCGCTCTACTCCCATATAGCAGTAGGTATGGCATGCCAGAGAGTTACAGACACAACAAATGGGAAATGCTCAGAAAGCTGTGGCTGCCAGAGAAAGAACTAAGTAGGCAAGTATATGTCAGGTTTATTGGGAAAGTGCATTCTGCTATTCACAACTGTTTCAAAATCTTCCCCAAATGTCAGCATGTTTTGGGTCCCCACATACAACAGCGGCCAGGGGAGAGGCTTTTTTCTTAAAGCAGAGCCACAGCAGCGCTGAGAGGACTATGCCTTAGCTCTGTTCAGACCGCTGCACTGTCCTTCTCCTTTCACTCCGTCTCTTCAGCACAGAGATCTACCTCAACAAATCCCCTTCATCTAGGGGGTTAACACTCCTATATGTCTTGTATTTCCAAGGAGATATGTGGTAAGCTTGTCTAAGAGATACCTTAAATGAGGAACAACAAACAAACTTAAGCTCAGTACCTAACACCGTGTAGACACACCGTTTCATCAACTAGCCAGCAAGATATCTGACAGCCGGCCAAATAAACAAGGAGTCAGGACTGTTGGCAAAAGAGCTTATGAGTTAACAGAACAAAGCAAATTACAATCAATGTTGAGAAGAAAGAGGGCTTGGGAACACAAGTGGTGAGAAGATTGAGAAGATCAGTATAGCACTCCTGTGGGCTTTAAGGCAAGACGTGCATGAAGGAGAGGGGAAAAGCTAACTCAAGACGGCATGAAAGGAGGCAGAAAGCAGAGTGGAGGAAGGGGTCATGGGGAGTACTGCAGTCAGCAGAGTAGGAGAAATATGGGATCAATGAAGGAAATAAGATGAAAGGAATGCAGAGATAAGGTTGTGCATGGCCCCTTGGGAACAATGAAGACAACTGATGTTGGTACAACGCTTTCTTCTGATTCCTAAACGCAGTTAAAGATTGGTGCCTGTCCTGTACGATGACAGCTGCAGAAGAAGAGTACTGCTAATTGTAAGTGCTGCTAAGCTCCTCACCCTTGGGCAAGGAAAACCCAAAGGGCAGTACTGGTAGGGCACACAGAGAGCTTTAGAGGACTGTGAGAAGCAGATTTTAAGAGCAGAAGTCCCCTACAGGAGTTGATAGCTGGCTCAGCCACTAACTATGGCAGTTTGTTACAAGGAGAGACAACACCTTAATTTAACAGATCTTCAGTGATGCAGAGGGTTTGGGTTTTGCTCAAAATGCATTTCTTGAGTTCCAGCTAACAACAAAGCTAAAAAACTGTGAAACGGTCTGGGTTGGAGATACAGTAGTTTATGTGATTAAATGCAGGTGGGAAAAAAGTGACATGTGGAGTCACTTCCCACCAGCCCCAGAAATACCTTTGGCTCCTTGCCCTGTCACACTGTGGCTCCTTATAGGTACCAGCATCTCCTTGTTGTGTCTCACAACTCCCTTTTTTCCTCGTCTGTCCCAGTTGCTGAATTCCTCCCCCCATGCAGAATTTGCAGTAATGCACTGTGGCTCAGCCAGCAATTCCAGTGTCTGTGACTTCGTTTCTTCCAGATGTACTCGCTTTGTTGTGTGTAGATCGTGTTCCTGCTTTTTGTAATTTGCCAGGTTCAGTCCCTACCTAGGCATCTGGATACAATTCTGGTCACCTCCTTGTGGAATTTCTCATATCACTATGAGATTAACGTAATATTTGAGTTTTCTTTTGTCTGCTAAACTTTTTACAGTTTTAAGGGAGGTTGGATTGCTGTTAAAATCATAGTCCTTTCCTACTGCAGTGGCGGTATCACTCACCACTGTGAATTACTTCACTGTCTGTCTGTCATCTTCCACAACCAATATAAAGGGAGGCACCGTCCATACCTGAGAACGTTGCAGCTTCCATCAGACACAAATACCGGCTGAAAGCTGATGCAGATAGGTCTTGGGGGAGTGTCAGTACAAGGCACTGGGGAAGAGGTGAGTATAAGGAAGAATATAAAAAAGGAGTAGGATGTAAAACAATTTTTGATACTATAAGGTGATGGGATAGAAATGGTATGTGTATGTCCAAGAACAAAGAGATACATGGCAGTGAAGAGAAGGATGAGAAATACGATCGTCATACAGAATAGGGAAAGAAAATAAGTAAATGGTCTGAAGAGATTAGCGATGTGGTGGCAGGATTGGCTGCCTGGCAGGAAAAGGAATTAGCAGGAAGAAAGGAGACAGAGGTACGCCCATAATAGTGCATGAAAAGATGGAAAGAAAAAAAGGAAGAAATAAAGAAAGAGCAATGTGTGTGTATACAGAGGGAATTTAAGGGGATTTAGGAAGTTTATTAGCAAGATATCAGAAAATTAAACAGAAATATAGTTACCTACACAAGAACATTTACAATATAAATACAATTTTCAGCTGTGGGTTTCATTATCCATTATCTAGTGGGTAATAGCTTAAAGAATGAAAGTTGGATTTTAATTCTGACTAGCATATAAAAGTAAATGACAATCTGCAGCATTTGCTGAAAAGGAAAAGTGTGCTGTTCAGATGCCTGTATAAATTTAAGTTTTATTGGCAGCAATACCATAAACAAGGTGCCCTACCTGTTATCTCTTCATAGAGGATTCTTGTTGTGTTCAGCTTGAATGCTGTAAAAAATATAAAGTCATTACAGCTTCTGGATATTTTTCTATACTTTGGGGTTTTCATCAAGATTCAGAACCATTTTCAGAGAGTGCATGCCCTAAGACCCTCTCTGTCACTTACAGAATGCTGCAAATTGACTCTATCACTTTACCCGCTGCTGTAAATTGGCTCTGAGCACACATAATGTGTCAGGTTTGCCTACTCACTTTCAGTTTTCACCCGCCTCTACTGGGCATATCTAGGAGTAATGGGATGAAATTGAGCAAAGGAAAATTTAGACTGAATATCAGGAAAATTTT
Source organism: Oxyura jamaicensis (assembly GCF_011077185.1). Classification (NCBI taxonomy): domain Eukaryota; kingdom Metazoa; phylum Chordata; class Aves; order Anseriformes; family Anatidae; genus Oxyura; species Oxyura jamaicensis. The sequence continues at coordinate 111,192,053 of NC_048894.1, read as the reverse complement.
CCTAACAGTGAGATCTATTAGAATGTGGAATAGTCCCCCAGGAAAAACGATGGAAACCCCGTTGCTAGAATCATTAAAAATAGACTGGAAAAAAACACAGTAAAAATACTGTAGAAAATAATCTGCATTGTCAGGGGATGGACAAGATGATTCCCTAGGTTCTCTCAGGCTCTAATTTCTAGGATTTTAGGAGCTGAGCTCCATCAGTATTAAATTCCCTGAATGCCCAAGATCATCTAATTGAAACAATAGAAAGTTTGCTCATAGGCATGCCAGGGAGAGTGCTCAGTAATGATCAGGCTGCATTACTGCTGAGAGTGTATCACTCGATCTGCACTGTACAAAGAAACAAGGAAGGAGACAATTTTTGCCAAAATTCGCCCTTTGCAAACGCTGTTCTTGTAAGTCAAATATGCTGGCTTGATTCAGCGTTGCTGATGTTATAGAAAGAGATCTTTAAAGCAGGTAATAATGGAGTCCAGATCACAGTCTGTACTGGTGGATTTTTGAATCAAAAGCTAACTGCATGTGTTCAGAATCAAAATTCCCTCCTGCAATACATGTACTTTTTACCACAACCGTGCTCCTTCCCCAGCAAACAGATGAGGTGTGCTGCCATTTCATCCGTCTATGGAAGCCTTACTTGTAGGTCAAGGGATAACAGATTAACTCCGTAGTTAAAGGACACCAATTCTGAGTATTCCCTCTTTAGGCTGAGCTTTCTATTAAGATTTTCTCTTTCTCATTGGTTTTAATGTTTCAAAATCAATGTCAACATCTCAACATATTAAAAAAATTAAAAACAAATTACAAAAGTAATTTCAGGTACTGCAGCCGTACCTCAGGTCAGTGCCACTTTCAGCAACGTTAGTCACTCCCTTGCTGCTGTGGGTAGGACACCAAAGAACAGGGAGGGAGAAATGACCAAGCCAACTAAACATGCAGGAGAATGGGCTATTCTGCACTTGGTTGAAGAAGCTACATATTCTGAGAAAATTTTTATTTTTATTTTTTATTTTATTTTTTTTCTTGTAGATTGCCACACTGATTTCCCTCTCATTTCTTGCAATACTTGCGCATCCCTGATGATGTACCTATTGGAGTATGTGCTTTTGTTTTGCCCCATTTTGGGGCTGACCATGAGGAGTGTGAGGGTGAGTGAGGCAGAGTGTTGCTTATGCTCTTTCCTGCACAGGATCCTCCTGTCTCCTCATATATGTCCTGGAAAAGCCTGGTAGAAAACCCCTCTACCTGACCACGCTGCAGGGCCCTCGCTGGGAAGTTACTTACTAAGACCTAGGACCTTAATTTCCAGGGTTGGCCAAGAGATTGCACTGGGAAAGCTGGAAATATCAAAGGAACTGCCCTAGATTGTGACAATTGACTCCTGGAGTTATCTCCTCAGCCTTTAAAAGCAATGAAACTTAATGGCCAGGGCCTTCAACCCTGCTCTAGATGCTTTGTCTTTGTGAGGGACAGGATGAAGGTCACCTTTTGGGGTGAGAGGCCAGCTGGTGTCTCCCCGTCCCCCTGCATGGTGGTGGATGCATGTGGACCTGCATTGGTCCCCAAGCTGTGGACTCAGCACAGCAGAGGAACACAGTCCTACAAGTGCTCTGCAGCCCCCGGCCAGCCCAGAACCCTAGCTCGCATGGCTTGGGTTCTCACGAGCTTTCACACAGCTCACCCAGCCATCCTTCTGCTCCTCAACCAGCTCCACTCCCTAAATTAAGGCAGCCACTTCTCCTTATCTCCCCTGAGAGCCTACGTCTCCCATTCCTCAGCTGCAAAGCACAGCACTTCCCCTGTGATCCCTCTCCCCCTTTGGAGGCTGCCCTTCATGCACTGGAGGAATGTACCCACTGATTAAATCATAGGGGCAACAGTGGCCTCCTCCTCCTGCTCCGAAGACTGCCAGGGTCTGGTGAGAGCCTGGAGGTGCCAGGAGATAAGAAGACTGCATTGTAATTTCTGACCATCTGTCCCTAGCTGATTCAGGTCATTAGAGTTATTTTGCAACATTCTCTTAATAACCTGCAGACACTCTCCTCCGATGCTGAAATCATACACAAAAGGCCAAGGTTTAGGGAGATGAAGACAACACTGATAATGAGTCCCTGATTGATTAAAAGTAAATACATTTTTATTCAGAGAAAAGGGCATTTGTTACCACAAACATTTCACCTTCAGCGCAAATAGGAGTTACGCTTACATTTACTAAGGGATTATAGCAGCACTACAACTAATTACTTCCCAGCAGCTATTGGCCTCAGGTTAGATGTAAGCTACTTCTGGCAATATGTGGTGTGGGTTCATGTAAAAGGGGGCCAGTATGTTCATTGTGTTGGTGGAAAACAGTACAACGGTGAGACGTGAGTGAATATACTATGCATAATGCAGTACAAAATAAGAGCTTATTACAAGGAGAAGACTCAAAGAGATCAAACAACATTAGTCCATCCCACCATTTTATGTTATGAGGGAGATATTAATTATTCTGTTTGTATTTTGTAGATGGCCTCGAGTTGTACAATTATCACATAGGAAGGTGCACATTACTTGCTGGAGACAGATTCCAGATTCAGACTCTTTGATTACCTTGAGTTACATGAAGTTGGTTGTACATTCCTGATATGACCTATGCAAATTACGGGACGCTTCTAATCAGCAGGATGTTATTTGTCCCTGAGTAATTTACCAGACCTTTGGTGTGAGATTTGTCTTTTTTTCTCAAATCCCAAATAGTCACATACTTGGTTTTCTTATGTGATGATCTGAACTCTCTGTTCTTCCATTCAGGGGTATATAAATTTTGCTAAGCCGCTGGCAAGTGATAAGATTACTTTAAAATATCTATTAGAATTCAAAGAAGGAGGTTTCTACAGGTCCAGGCAATGAGCTGCCCTGAAATTATTGAGTTATTCATAACTTTGAGCAGTTACAAATTACTGCTATTAACCGAATCCTGTAATTACAGCAAGAAGCTAGATTTTGTGGCATAATTTCTGGTGTGGATAGTTTTAGTGCGTGTCTTGGGGAGCAGAAATTAAGAGCACACAGAGAAATGGCTGTTATGATCCAGTAAAAACATTTGATGTTTCCTTAACTGACCTGCCGTACACCACAAACAACTGAAACATTCACCTTGGATGAATGACAATTCCTACTCTGATTAAAAGAGTGCAGGAATGGTGTCTTCTAGCCCAAGTAATGCTCTTACTGGCTGGACTATTTTTCACCATGACACAAGTAAGATCCTCCTGTAATCAGAAAGTTTGCTTTGACAATTGGCCTGTAACATCAAGAAATTGCTGACTGACTCTAGAGAACCCCTGTGAGGCAAACCCTGGAAGGACTGGCCTCGGGGATCATACTAGAGAGCAAGAAAAGGGATGTTGATGTGTCTCGAGCTTACAAAACACTTACGAAAAAACATGGTACTTTAATTGTAACACACAAACAAAAAACAACAGATATTCAAGTTGTTGGATTTATTACTCCAGTTCTTCATGGTGGAGGTCAGCACACAAAGTACTGCAAAGTATCTTCCAGGCTGCTGCTCACAGCAGCTGGGCGTGAAGCTGGTGTGCACATTAGTGCTTCCTAGCTGCAGTAAGACTGACTCCAGTCTCTGTTTGCTAGTTCCGGAACCCCATCGCTCACTGTAACTCGAGAAGGAGGCTTTCGGGAGGGCATTTAAACCTGACATATTCCATTCACACAGTCAGTGAGAGGCAAATAGCCCTACATCCAGTCCAAGCAGAGTGCAGCAGAGTGATTTAGATTTCATACCATGTATTTTTGACCTTTCTGTTGGAAGAATAACACTGAACTTGTTTAAGACTAAAAGATTGATGTCTGTCTCGTTCTGAAAGCAGTGTTATAAAAATGGTACCTTCTTACTCAGCAGATCTGCTCCTGTTGTGTATTGAGAATCACTGCTGCCTGTGTTCAAAACTAAAAAGTTTATGGTTTCTAGTCCTGAAAAACCAACTGGCTTCAAGACAAGTAATCCGGTTCTGCTTTATTGTATTATTAATAAAACTCGGTACTTTTTATCAGTTACCAGGCCAGTCAGTGCACATGCTGATTGTTAACAAGTGTTCCTGGACATCTCCTGTTTTACCCTTTAGTGTTGGCATGAGTGGAATTTCTTCTTGTACAAGAGAACAGTAGTGTTTGCACAGTAATAATTCTTGCATATTTTTGCTGGCAGAGATTTCATTACCTGTGAGTGATGCATTAGAAGGGATGAACCTTGCTTTGCCTTTGGAGCATGTCTGAGTTTGGAAAAGAAATGATGGATTAATAGCAGAAATCAGTGAAAAGCAAACTTCCACTAAAGGGAATAGGGGATTAAATGGAAAAGAAGTAAGCGAAGAGCTCAGGATTTGGCCCTAAGAAAGTCTATTCACATGAAGCATCTCATAAGCCTTTATAGAACGGACTATCAGATATGGATTTCTTAATGGAGACCATCTTTTACAAGAAGGCAAACATACAAGGCAAACTCTCAGCACTGAGTGTGTTTTACTGTAAGAACAGCTTGTTTGCTTGGGTATGGATTAGCTTTCCAAAGCAAGAAAAACAGGAAAATGTTAAAACACCATCCATTACTGCTGGTGCGAGAAGGGCTATATCCAGCCCGCGAGTCTGCTCCCCCAGGAACATTGAAGGTATAAGACAGTAGGGGTAGTCTGAGGCAAACTTAGAGATCCTTGGTCAGGCTTTGCACAAAGAGGCTCTGCATCGAGGATCATGCCACTTGTGCCAAGAGGCAGAATTAATTTTGTCTATCTGTACCCAGACTTGCTGCCTGAGGGAGCCTGAATGTCTCAGCAAGGTCAGCAAGCAAAGAGAATCACACTCACCCTGTCCTTTGCCATCATGCTGCTGGACTCCTATCTTGTTCTTCCTTTTAGAAGTACTGATTCTCTACTAAAAAAAAACTAAGTGAAAAGAAGGCAGACTAAGAAGTGTGTACACAGCTGTCTTTTAGAAGAATTTGAATCTCTCCAACCTCAAGGATGTGCATGAAGGTGTACACAATAACCAAACAGCTGCTTGTTGACACTGTGAAAGTCCTATTTTTAATACTCCTTCAGCCTAGCAAAACAAATAGATTCAGAGCTTTCCTCCTTCCTCTCTCACACAGTGTCCCATAACGAATCAATGACAACTGTGAAGTGACGAAGAAACCAGGATCTTTCTCATGCCAGCCTAGAGAAGGTATCCTGCTGAAACTGGAGACATACTGAAATAAAGTAATGGTGTATGCCTGCATACAAGGTGAATACTAGTTGCTTGTTGAGGTCTTGTGTGGCTTGTTGAGGTTGAGCCACAAAGAGGCTTTCTCTTAATGAAAATATATTTTTCCCATCTGTTTTGTTTATAAGTATCATAACTAATTTTATGATCCCCGCTAATGACAACTCTTCCAATGCCATTGATCGATATGGTCCTTTTCCTGTCACCTCCCATCAGGAGGCTGCCCAGTCTGTTGTATGTCGTGATTAACGTGAGTAAGGAAGCACTCCTCAGTGCCTGATGGCACACTGTCTACTACAGTCTTAACATATCAAGCCCTATTATGAGACAGGTGCTGCATTCAAAATTTTAAAGAGAGGGTTAATGCACAGACTCCCTGGGGAATCAGGGTAAAATCCTTTGTGGACCCGAGGTTTGAAAAGGAAGATCAGAGCCCTGCTGCTATTGCAGGGGTTGGCCTAGGACCAGCAGGGATGAATTAAGGTTTCCTCACTTGCCCAAGGTTCTACAAAGGTCTGTTAAAAAAGACAAAAATATTTACCTGTCTTCTTGTCCTCCAAGCTTAATCGCTTTTCCCCCAAACATTTCTGTACAATACCGAGACACAGGCAAGAAATTTGGAGTAAAGCTCATGGAGGGGCTGACTGGCACCGCTGCTTATTTACACTGCTTACAGGGTGAAATTACTTAGGCGCTGCGACCTCTCAAGATACACTTATCGCTGTCTGAAGTACGCCTTAAAGAGCACATGGGCCTCGGTGGGACCCCTGCCACTGCATGCCGTGAAATTCATCTGGATGCAATCCCCACAGCTGCAGATCCACCTTCCTTCTCTATTACCCATTCTATTAGCCTGCTTTGCTTCCCCTTCAGCACACAGCAGCGCTGCTCTTTATTTTAGCGTTATTAATTTTTGACATGAAGTCGCTCTAAACATGGTAAATACAGAAAGTAATTGGTATGTTAAACAGAGGGAGCATAATGAGTCTCATGTACAGGCGCGACTCGCTCCTGCTGCAGAGCCGGACTGAAACAGAATACACAATCGTGCTGCCAATTTCACAGGAACTTCTTCACCAAGTCCCCGTGGTTCACAGGCAGTGCCTCGACCTCTCCTGTACTTATGATACATCCAGCCACAGTTTAATGGCTGAAATGACTTTGAAGCTTTCCCAGAGGAACCAATTTCCACCCTCTGTGAATACACGCTCCAGCCTTTCAGCGGAGTTTAGTTTGGTGATGAGTTAACATGTGAGGCCAGCCTGCGAATAAATTTTGACTGGTGCCCTGATGGTAGGGCTTTCACATCGTGACTCGTGGCTCTGACGCGGGGCTTTTTGGGAGAGATGCTCTCTCCAGGCTGATACGGGCGGATGGGATATTTTGTCAGCGAGGAGAAATGTTCCTTACAACTAGCGAGGCTGCTACTGGCTTGTCAGCACTGATGGCAAATCTTCGCTAGGAGGAGCAGATAGGGAAGTCATAGCTCATCTCAGCCCAGGCTGGCAGTGATAGCAGGTTGACTGTGAAATACGGGAGGTGAATTTCCAAGATACAGCCCTGCGCAGATGAGAAACTCTTCTCTAAACTTCTCTGGAAGTCAGTGGGAGAGGGAGATTTAGAAATGGTGAGAAGAAAATTAGTACAACTTTTATACAAGCCTCAAAATAATACCAACCTAGCTTCACTCTTTCTCTTAATGTTAGTCTTTTACAGATTCTAGACTTCTGTTTTTGCCATGTGAATAATACACACTAATACACACTGTTCCAGCTCTTATGTTACAGTTTCAAATCCAATCAATTTTATCCAGAATAAAGGCTGCACGATCGGATCAAAATTATTGCACAATCAGGAATTAACAAGACATATATGCTGCATGAGATGACGCTCTCCTGCCAGCTGTATGCCTTTTCTTTAAGTGGTAATTCACAATTAAAGACAGGCGGACTCAGCAGCAGAATGCGGCCGTAATACTTGACCAGGAACGGCGCTGACATACATCAGCAAAATGCCCACAGACAGTGTAATCGGGAACCTGACCTGTCTGCTGCTGTACCAATGGTACTGCATAAATAATTAATTGTACCTGCCAATGTAACACATAACACCGGGTAGTTCTTTGCTTTTTGTTTTCTACGACAAGCCTTGATCTTTTTCTGTGTTAGCTGTCATACAGAAGAAACTGGAAGAAAGAGAGCAGACCCTTGTTACTTGTGTAATAGCCTACTTGCTTTCTCGGGTTATTCTTGAAGAGGGGTTGTTGACAGGATATAAAATATCTCAGCAATGCCTGGCAGAACAGAACCGGCAGGAAAAGCAGTATCTGGCTCCCTTAATCTGAGTTTGGTGCGTGATCCAAAAGAACCCATAGGTACAGTCTTTGCTAGGGACATTTAAAATCAGGCACTACAACGTCCCATAAAATAGGTACTAGGAAACAAGCAGGATAGATTTAATGGCACAACAGTTTCTTTCTATTTGATTTTATGATCTTGGTTTCAGAAGAATCCTGAGAACAGTCTGGAGACAAATTTTTCCTTCCCTTTTTCTTTTTAACACCTTTGTGATTTAATTTAAGAATGACATTTCATTCTGGACAAGAGGCTCACAGTATAAGCCTGACGGCTGAGACCTGATGCACACACTGTGCAGTTCGGCAAGTTCATAAATAAAAAGCACAAGTGAGCACTAGTATCTTCTCTGAGGAAGTGTCTGAGGTAAGTTGGAAACACTGAAATGAAATACTGAATTCAGCTGAGGTACCCACACACATCTTTAGTCAAGCAGCCAGCAAACGCATGTCCCCTCTTCTTTGGTTCCTATTCTAGGGGTTACAGCATTATTACCATTTCAATTCAACATATGTTTTCTGAAAGAAGATGGAAGCCTTGCCCCATGTAACTCACATAGCTCTGTTAAGGAGACCATAAAGCTCACAAACAAAATGAGTTAGAAAACCCAGCATAATGATGGCAAGAGTAACTCCCAGAGCCTGCATGAACAGCATGCTGTAATGATGCAGAAGCAGGACAATGGCACATGATCTCATAAGGGATATGGTTTCAGCCTGGGCCTGATAAACTTCAGTACATAAACTCACACCTGCACTTTCCAAGTGCAAACACCTGGCTTTGCTTTAGAATAAGAGCTGAAAGCCTGCATGCTCTCTTTCAACAGCTTTTGTATGTGCAAGGATTGGAATCCGTACCTGCAAACCACATTTGTTAGCTACTCTTACTAACATCCTAGTACCTGCAGTCCCTCTTCTGCCTATGTTATTCTTCAGTGCTTCACCAAAAATTAAAGGCATTCACTTTAGAAAAATCAGAGAACTTGTATTTGATCACAGGGAAAGAAGGAACAAACCCTGAAACTGAAACTCTGCTCCCAGTAGATCTGTCACACCTCCTCCCATTAAAGAAGGGTTACATCTGCATACCAGATTACTGAGCATTAATTAGCCTGCATTGCAGACACATTTTCCAGCTTTCATCCTGGAGAAGAAACCTTAATCTAGGATGTGTTCTGGGCTCAGATATCACTGTACCTCTCAGACCCTTCCTTGAGCTTGTCTGAATGCTGGTATCAGGCCAAATGCCTGAAGTCTAAGGAGACAACCTGAGTCATTTCTGGTTTTCACACTGTTAGATGGAGACTCTTCAAATGGGAAGTTCGGTTCATTGACTTAGAAAGATAAAGAATTCAGATCTGAAGCTGAGGTTTGGGGTTTGGGTTTAGGCTCACAATGAATTTGTAATGCACTACCAAGATGAAAAACGGTACCAGCAATGGTGGCTCATCTCCATTATCCACAGCTCTGCTCTCAGGCAGCGGCTGTTCAGTCTGCAGGGCAATGGGCAAAAGTAACAGGAGAAGATACCATTCATTGATAGAGATATGCAAACATGTCAGGAGGAACCTCTGAACTCTTCTGAAGTGGCTTAGCTCCTTTTTAGATGTTATCAAAAGCAGCTAAAACAAAGCTCTCAGAGCCTCCACGAACAGCTTGAATCACTAGGCCCATGGTAATGGTCTGCCACAGAAGCTCTAATCGACCGTGTGTGTGTGTTTTCTTTTCACGAGATGACAGTTCCCAAGTGGAAGGGCACTTCAGCTCTGATAAAACTTTCCTTCTATTGTCTGAGTTTTGTTTGTTTTCTGGCAAACCCCAGCGCTGCCTCTGCTTTCTGTGCAGGCACACATTTCCCATTCTTGTGCAGGGAGGCCAACCAAAGTCTTTGGAGGCTTCTCAGTAGTATTGCCTGAAGCAAATACCACTGCTCAATAGCAATTTAATATTGTAATCAGGGAGCAAACTGTGCAGTTTTGGCACATTGTGATAATTATTAACTACATGTATTAGTGCTGTAATTCTAGTAACTAATATTTGCAAAAGGTTCTCTGGGTGGGGAAGACCTTGCCTAGACAGGAGCAGTTGAGCTATTCCTGAGCGATTGTCAGTGGGCCTTTAAGCCAATGCTCGTGTTCGCTGTTTAAAGATAAAACATCAATACTTAGAAATTGTACTTCAAAAGACCTATTTCATGAATAATAAATTCTCAGGGTGTAAAACCATACCAAGCGCCAGAACATTTTGTGAATTTATGGGGAAGTTTTCCTGTGGAAAAAAAAATCCTGGAAGATAAGATTAAAAAAGCACATCTCAAACTCCCTAACATAATATAAAGGAGGTTTGATTTAAACATTAAATCATTCTTCATCTTAGGATTTTTGCTTCATGCCATGACGTGTATCCTTCTCCTGCTTTCCCATTGCTATTAGAATTAATGACCAGGGAAGGAAGGACTGAAGGTGTTTGGCTGAGTATATTAGAATCAAACACTAATGACTCTGCAATATTGTTTCCTAACTTTGAACCTGATATAAGAAAGCATTCACAATGAAAGTACATAATTGTATTTCCTTCAGTATGAAATTGTGTGCTTTTCCAAAGAGGCAGGGACACAAATAAATACGTGTTTCTGGTCTGTGTGCTGCACAAATCACTGACATGCATGTATGGACAAGAAAAAAAAGACGCCTTTGTTTTCTAATAGGATCACAGCTGAGCGAAAGATTTTCTTATGCAACTTAACCTTTGTGTAGTTTCTTCTCGTCAAGCTCACACATATTTCACACAATTTTTCTGGCAGTATTCAAAGCACTTCTTAAATTATGTATGCTTTTGGCTGGCATGCCAGACTTCTAGTCTAAAAGACTAGACTTCCCTACATAGAAGTCATGATTTGGGATTGTTTGTTTTGCTGTGTAATCACGTTAGATAAGATAATGTCATAAAGTTGACATGAAATAACCATATTGTGAGAAACACTCGTTAGCCAATAATGCAGACTCAGGCAAGGATCTCAGTGACGTAACATTTTATTTTCAGTTGCAATGGCGGGCATCTCACAAACATGAGAGCAATCGTGGATACAATTTTCACACCTTTTATGCTCCATTTCTGACACTTACTCTCTTCCCTGGTTCCTCATTGGCTAAATACTACAGATTCACAAACTACCCGATGCTTGTTTACTAGTTTCTTACAAATGTTATCAATCTCTAATTCCTCCCTTTGTTCTTCATATCTACCTTCTTACTGTTTTTAATGGCTTTTTAGCCATTTGGTCACATACACCCAGTCAATGCTTTTCCATTGAATATCAGTATAACACTTGTCTTCCCCCTCCACACACTGCTCAATCCCATGAAAGCAGCATACCTGGTGCTTCCTGTGCTTATGTTACCAATTCTGGTGCAAAAAACATTTTTGTTCCCACAATATGTAAAAAATATGTTGCCGTTCTTTTAAACAAATCAAAGAGTAAAATGTATTCTTAGCTTCAGGTACTTCCTGTGTCCCAGCAGCCAGACATTAACCTGGATTTCTTAGTATTAAGAGCAGTACTCAGTGTTCTACCAATGTGGAAAATAAAGATGGTTCTTTCCAGGTGTTCGCAATATACTTCCCAGCCAGGAGTGAACTGATAGATGCTGGCAGGGAGTCAAAGTAACTGGTGAGGCAGTATTGGGTAAAATGGTCAGTAGTGATCACAAAGCACTATGATATACCAAAAAAGAAATCACAGAGGTAGGAGGATAGGCAGAAAGAGTCAGAGAAGCTGAAGGAAAATAAGATTTCAAGAAATAGTTAAGGGAGCAAAGTCTGAAGTTGTTCACAGGTTAAGGAGGGTAGAGCTGGCTATGAAGAGGTCAATGAAGACTTCACCTGACTGCAAGGCACTGGAGACAGATTGAAAAAGTTTCCTGGGGGGAGAGGGGAGGAGGGAAACACTGGAGATTGACTCATTTGATGCATGTAGAAACAGCATAGTAGCAGTAGTGGCAACTGGGGTGAGGTATAAAAACATATAGTATATAGAATTAGTATTAGTATATATATAGTATTAAAGATCTTGGTTATGTTTTGTTAATTTTGTCCTTATCAAAGGTCAATGCAATCTAAAAATGGCCATCAAGAAGCAGTAAAATGGCATTCTTTATACATTTTATTTTATTTTATTTTACAGAATATAAACTTGAAAAATATGTTCAGTGATAATCAGATAGTGTATGCCCTTTGTATGTGCAGACACAACTCACTCAAGTCTAATTTATAAAACGTAATATTCATATGATTCGTTTCCCAACTTAAAATTTCACCTGCTTAGTTCCAAGTACATATTTTAAGACGAATAAATCAGCCACTCTACATTCCATTATTCTCACATGTTACTTCTAGGGCATGTAGGCGTAATGTTAGTTTTTATAAATTCCTTTAATTAAAGTAATTATGCCAAAGATAAGATATGACAAACAAATTAATATTTTAAGTCAATATTTGTGCTTCTTTTCAGAATTAATAGAAACAGGAATTTGGCTACTGTTAGAGTTCTTTGCAGGTTACAAGTGCTATAATAAAGAAGGGGAAAGGTAAGTGTATGCCTATCTTTAAGTATGTGCTTAGCCTTTCTAACCTGCTGTGAAAGCAGCAAGTTAAGGGGACTAAGTACATACCTAAAGGTAAGCACATGCTTGACTGCCTTGCTGATCCAAGGCTACAGACAGTAGGATGATGTGGTACACATTTCTGAAAAGGCTGCCGGCAAACATTATTTCGGGGATAACGAATAACTTTTTCACTAGCAGCTTAATGATTGAAGGGACCAAGGATTCAGTTATGCAATAAATTGGCTTTGGCAGCAAAACCAGATTAAGTTTTTTTTTTTTTTTTTTTTTTTTTTTTTTTTTTTTTTTTTTTCCTTTTAAGTAGAGACTTAATTCTAGTGAACCAGTTCAAAGCATGGCAGTGGTACTGTCACGACTTCAGAGATGATGAATTTTGGCCTAGGAACAAATGGCCTCTGGCATGGAAGAAGCTATTAAGTCAGCTTCATGGCCAAAGCCATGGAGTTGTATCCATGCCCTTTTCAAAAGTATTTTGTGGTTAGATAGACAAAAAAGTTCACATACTTAGTACTGGCCTGATGCTACCTACCTGCAGGCATCTAAGTCCAGACTTGTGATCTAAAAATCCTGGATAATTCTGGAGGCGCTAAAGATATTGATATAAAAACCTACTTATAGTGGATTTCTAAAGTTCTGCTTCTCTGTATTGCCAGAAACTCTTTTATCATCCTTGTCAGTGTTTGGCTTCTGTGTCGGTATATTCTCTTTTGGATCCATGAACGAAAGGTTCTCTCTGTCTCTAAGTGAGTATCTCTGTAGATACCTGCAATGAAGATTAGAAGAAAGGTGAGAAACAAGGAATTAACTCCACTATCCTTTCATCTAAGAGTTTAGTGATTAAAAAACTCACACAGCACATGGCACAACTGAGTAAAGTACTGAATAGTTAGCGTAAGCTGTTGCCATTGCTTCCTTTGTACACACTGTAGTATGATATTCTATGTTATCAAGCAAATAGTCTAAATTATGTACTATACCATATCAAGCTGCAGTACTAGGCAAAAAAATGTAACTGAGAAACCTTCAGGAGTTTATTAGAATATTGAAATATTGCAAGTTTCTTGAAATATTGCAGGTTTACCTGGGCAAGCCCCCAGTTCTCCCAGTTTTTTCCATAAATGTTGAGAAAGCAAGCCTGAATATTCTTGCCTATCAAAGAAATTACTTACCCGAGGCAAATAGATGACTAGGAGTTTGCAAAGCCGGGATAGACTCTGTTGTTATGAAACTCTGTATATATAAAAGACAGCATGCCTATTAATATTTATAGAAGAGAACAGTTAAGCAAACACTAAAGCTCCATAACTTCTGATGATAAAATGTCAAGTTTGCTAAATACGCATACACCTACACAAATAGATTGCATTTTCGGCTTGGGGGAAGGGTCGGAAGCGGTGTCTCTGCATAAACAGCTCTCAGACCAGTTCTTTCCCATCTCTTCTGTTGCTGCCGCCTCAGGCTCTGTTTTTTTTTTTTTTTTTTTTTTTTAAATTTTATTTTTCGCCTGCTAAGGCCAGCTGCTTACTCGCTGGTCAGACACTCCTCTGTGGCCAGGGCTGCCTCAGGGATGGTGAGGGACCACCTCTGCCGGGGCCAGCCGGGCTCTCCCATCCACATGCATGCATGTGGTTTATCTGCCCGACGGGCCCGGGTAGCAAGCAGAGCTGCTCTTCTCTTCTCTCTTTCTTATCTTCCCCTCACTTCCCCAGCAATGGTGACCTGCATCACCTTGCCTGAGTGCATCAACTTCGCTACCGCTGGGACCTGGCGCGGGCTGTTGTAATCAGGTGTTCTGCCCAGCTCCTGATGTTTTTAAGTTTATCGCTGCTTACCCTCCCGGTCGCTCGCGGGACTATCAATACCACAGCATCCGGAGGCAAGGCGCTGTGCCTCCTCTTGTCTCGGCTTTCATGGGGTTACGCTTGAACAATGGCGTGTAGGCTGGGGCTGCCACGGCGGCGTTATAGATTGCTGATTTTGGTTGCGGCTATGTCTAACTCTTTGAGAAGTATGCAAGGAAAGGCAGCATTTACAGCCTTGAAATTGCCCATTAATACCCCAGACCCTCTGGTCAAAGGACCTGCTAGGAGTCTAGGTCAGTGCTATGTTGCCATTTCAGTGGGGCTGCTGTCAGGCTGCCCCCTTCTACTGCTCTGCAAAGAGTCCTTCCCCTGGAGCTCACCTCTTCCAAAGAACAGATTCTGCAAACAGTGTGGTTTGCTGAGGGTTTTTAATCACACCTCCTAAACAAGAGAGCATGGGGTTTATTTAGCACAAAAAAGGGCTGAGAAACAATTTGTGGGTCACAATGATGGCTGGGACCATTGCTCAGTGAAACAAAGACCACAAAAGTCCATGGGAGGCAACACACTTTTGGCAACTCTAAGAAGCATCCTGGAGTGGACCAGAAAGGACTCACTGGGGATGTCCCAAGGTCTCCTATGATGCAGGTTACAGGAATCCTGTCCACCTCCTGGTGTAAGCTGGACCTCTAGTTTGTATGTGCATGATCAATGTGTAAAAGAAATGGTGAACATTTCCTCCCTGCTCTGGAAAATGATATTTTTTAAAAGTCAGAACTGGTGACAATGGAAGAACTTTATTGAATTATCACTATGGAAGCTGCTTTTGGAAAGAAAGTGACACAACTGTCAAACCATTCTGCATAAATGAACTGCCAGTAAATTTGGGCTACTGAAGTTTTATGAGAACTGAAGTCAAAATGAATATTTTACAAAAACAGCAAATTAAAATATTCAGCCTTGTCCAGGTTGTACTTTGTTTAGTGATATGTGCAAAATTTTTGAGATTTGAGATTGTGAAATGACTACCATCTCTTAATGTCCTGTTTATATACAATAGAAATTCGTTCAGAAATGGTACTGTATGTGGCACAGTAACATCACAAGGCACTTTCCCTCACCCTTTCACCAACCGTTAAAGTCCTTTCTCAAAGCATGCTGATGCTGGAGTTTTTTCAAAGCAAATATTGCCAGAATTACCATGAGGAAAACTGCCGCCTCCTTCCTAGCTTCTCACAGCAACACCACCAAAATCACGTTGAACAGGACGGACTGTCAAACCACATTTTGCTCTTAGGATATCTAGATTTCCATACACAAAACTTCTTGTGGGCAAGCCAGTGCACAGCAGATGAATGAAACACTCCTTGGCATCCAGAGAAATTCTCTTCAAACTAAAAAGCCTGGTGGAAAGTTTCCCTTCCCGCAGCAGGTCGGAGGACCTACAAGGCTGCCTCACCTCTCCACTCACAGGAGCAATTGTGCATTTATCTCTTCAAGTCACAGTAAGTTACACAGGTAGTAAGATCACCTGAAATCTCCCAAGATGTAAGAGACCCTTTTTTCAATTTATCAAAACTCAGCCATCAAATAAGAGCACTTCCCCCCCCCCCCCCCCCCCCCATATCACAAACAAAAGTCTAACTCTCTTCCCCTGTAATAAACCACGCATTGAAAAAAGCCCTTTCTCTGAACTCAGGATGTTTCACAGCCATGATCTAGATATGCACTGATAGATGCTGACACTAATTCAGGAAAGGCACTAGTTAATTTTGATTTCTCAACACTCTCTTTGGTTCTGTTGTCATAATTAGAAAGTCAACATTTACCCACATCTATCATGAGACCTAGGGAAACTATTAGTTGCAAACAGCTGATTTGTTGAATTTAGCTCTCTTTCCTGATTGTGGTTGATCAACGACCACATTTTAATTTCTGTTAATTTTATTCACTGTATAAATTCTTCTGTGACTTGTTCATGTGAATATATTTCAGCCTATGTATTGCTTACAGACTAGAGGGTGTATCAGAGTTTTTGTGAGTTGTAATTCACTGTTTATTTTATGTGCAATGGATCATTTGAGTCCCAGTCTATTCTTTCTCGTCTGTAGGTGAATAGTATTCAAAAATATAAAGTGATTTCAAGATGACTTCCATAGACGGTTTGGAAGCTTGCTGTAAACAAAGTTCATGGAAATGTGAATTTAATTTCAGTGTCTTTTCTTCTACACGTGTCCGCAAATAAGAAAAAAAAGAAAAAAAAAAAAAAGTGAATACCTATTGAAATTAACAGAAATATTATCAGTGAAATAAGAAAGAATTCTATAAAGTTCAGTGTGGATTAAATGGGTGAAATTATTGTCCAATGAAATGAGTGTGCGGTTTTGTTTAATTTTTGTCTTCACTGAATTCTTAAAACTGATCCTCAGAGCTACTTTTCTCCTCTCCCTCCTATTATTTACCAATCTGTCAATCTCTCTCTGGTCTTAGACACATCTTAATAATTTTCTCTGTTCTTCCCAAATGACAGCATGGGGGAACGCTACGCTAAGCTTTAAAAAACAAACAAACCACAGAGTAATGTTATTTGAGAAACACTGCATGGCCAGATGAATGTGAAAAGACACTGTATATTTTTCCTGAAGTGTTTAAAAGACTTTCGAAACCAGGAAAGCTTAATTCCAACAAGAAACTCTGTCATTCTCAGCAGACCAGACTGAAGACCATTAACTGGAGGTCACCAATGATTGCAACCAGCGCTGAAATAGGTCTGCCCGGCTTCCCTGCATGGTCATCAACTACTTTTAATGGCAAACACTCTGCATTTTTTAAATGTCAGCGTGGGCTGGCTATCGGTACTAAGCGTTTGGTGTTTGGTCATCCTCTGGCTGACTGCCAAGGCCTGCAGAAGGGGACAGCCTCTCCGTCCAGATCCCAACGCTGGGGACTGGAAACATTGCCTGGGGACACGTTATTTGGAAAGCCCTGCGTTGGTGTACTCATACTGGTGCACGCACATGCCTGAGTATAGGAATATATATATAAAAGCATTTTGTATAGGCTTTTTCTTTGCCCGCTGACATGCTTTCCTCTAGGAAAGGGCCTGGGCTGTAATGGCCGTCAGTACATGGTTGTGACCAGCAGAAGCTGCTGAGGACCCAGGGCTTTGCCTCGGGCCTGCAACCTGGTGCATCATTAACAGCAGCAACCGCCGGTCCCGGGGGCCGCGCCGGTAATTACAGGCGGTGCTTCACGCCCTGCTCCCCGCACCGCCCTGCCGGCCCCAGCCCCGATGGCGGCGGGGCAGGGCTGCGGGGGGCACCGGCACCACGGGGCCGGGCCGGGGCCGTCGCCTCGGAGGTCCCAGCCCGGCCCGGGCAGCGGGGGAGGCCGGCGAGGCCGGGGCCGGGGCCGGGGCCAGGGCCGCGGGGCGTCCTCGCACCGAGAGCCGAGAGCCGTTGCCATGGCGACGCCGGCAGAGCCGAGCCGCGGCCCTGCGAGCGATCATATCGATTAAAGGAGATTTGAAAAAAATATAATAATTGTATTTTGATTTGCCTTTTTAAGGACTGGGGGGCTAGGAGGGCGGGAGGGCCCGTCGTAAGCCGTGCAGGGAGGGAAGCGCGGAGAGGTGGGGGCTGGCAGCAAGGGCGGCTCTCAGGGCCAGGGCTCACCACCATCATCGGTGGCCGTGTTTATGGTGGTGATCTCCGGGGTGAGCTCTCCCCTTCACAGCACGCTCGGCGAGCACCGTACATCCTCCAAGAGTGCGGTTGAGCCTCAGACACTCGCAGGCGGGTGGTGGGGAGAGTCCGGAGGCAAAGTTAATTTGTTTTTGTGATGTTTAGGGACGGTGGCGGGGCACGCTCCAGCTCGAGCTCTGCTCACTGGATTGTCTAAAGTGGCTGTCATCTTAGGCCTTTCCACTGGGACTTGTTGGCTGGCGTGTAAGGGCCTTCCTGCTGGAGGTACGGTTCCTGTAATATTCATTATCCTCAGCCTGACCTCAGCGCGAGGATGCAGTGACCCCCTTATAATAACAGGACATCACTCGCTCCCAAGCCTTGTGACCTTTGCGTGCACACGTGTGCATGCCCGCGTGGCCCTCTTGCCTCCCCCATCTCCAGAAAGCAGCACAATGCAGTGCAGCAGCCTGCCGGCGGATCTGTTACTGGAGGAATTCATGCATCTTGCATCTTGAAGATGCATTATTAATGCCTGGACAAATCACATCAGGTGGAGCTCAGCAAGTCCCTGGCACTGCAAAAAGGAACAAAGGCTGGTTCTACAAGAGAGAGAAGGATGAGACAAATTATAACAGCTGGGAGTTTCTTGTCAGTAAGATAGCATAAAAACAGAAATGCTAAAATTGTTTGCACATACGGCTAGCTTATATTTTTATTGGAAAGGAAATTGCACATTGGACTGTGAAGAAGATAGTTTAATTGTATCCTAATAAACATCACGTGGTTGTGTATCTTTGAATTTCATGACAAACTGGGCCAGCTTGCTTGCAATTACTTCTAAACACAGTTTTATTTAGTATCTGGAAAGGACTATAAAGAACGGATTTGCTAGCAGAGGGCCTGCTTCTGGTCTCCTTGAAGTCAACAGCAGAACTCCATTTTGCTTCATCGGTAACGGGATCAGGCCAGAGTTTGTAGCAGTCCTACAAAGGAAGGGAGGCATCACTGCCTGTGCCAGCACATGGGAATGCATGGAATCCAGCCTCTTGGGCAGAGAGCAATAGTTCTTCTCTCTAACTCTTGATAAGAAGATCTATTTTGTGCAGCCCAGGCTTTGATGCCAGCTAATGTTTTTCTCCCCAAGGTCTGAGTAGTTCGCCAAAATCTGGGCCTTGCTGGCTTAGTTGCGTTAGGACGGGAAGAGGATGATGAGAACCCAGGATTTCTTTTGGAACCGTCTTGATTGTTTGTTTAGAGGATGCATGCGAAGTCTAATTATAGCAAGGCAGGAGCAAACAAAGTGGTTTCTTGTTTGGAAATGTATCTCTTTTTAGTGAGCATTTGGCTAGGAAGAACTATCTTTTGGTTTCACCCTACAGCAATGTATAAATAGTACATAAGAATTGAAAAAATCAGATCATAGTGTCATGTTTTAAAAACTGTACCATCATCTAGGCATCTGTCCAAATAGTAAATTTAGGCACCAGAAATTTCATAAAAACTGAACATACAATCAGGCAAAGTTTATTGAAAAGGCATACATGAAATATTTTTAAAAAATCTGATCTCTAACGGTATCAGTTTATAATCTAAAAAGTCCCAACTGTGTAAAATTTTTAAGCCTAAAACGCTCAGTAGCCATTCAAGTATCTAAAATCAGTATGAAGGGTATGTTCTCTACATTAACAGCGCCAACTAAAAATTTTGCAGCTAACTACAGAGAAGACAAACATTCATTAGTCAGCCAAATAATTTATCACAGATTTAACCATCAGACATTAAGCCTACAAATTTGGGGAAAGCTTTTATCTCACTGTTGCTAAGTACAAACAATCCTAACATTTTTCAACAGGCTCTTTAGATATTTTCTTCATCAACCTCTGTGCCACATGCTATAGGTGTGCCATACCTGCTTATTACTCTAGCAGGTGGCTTTTTCTGTGTTGTCTCTTTTCTCATTATTTTTCATTCCCTCACACATACGCCTACAAGTATACAACCCCCCAGCTGTTTTGTTCACAATCTGCACCCAGGAAAACTGTTAGATTTAGGAAAACTGGTGTCAGTGCCTGCCCCTTCTGCTCCTGCCTTTCTTTACTAAGTCTCTGAGGGCACACAGGTGATTTTTGTTTGGCTGACAAACAAACCAACCCCACCCACCCAACCAAAACCACAACAAAACACTTCCAGGTATCTTCCACCAACCTGCTATTTTTTTTCGTCTCACCTTCCCAATATATACACAAACTTCTGTAAGGTTTGTATAAGAACTGTTTATCTACATTAAAAAAATAAAGTGATCAAAATGCTTAAAAATAACTTGAAGTAATTCTTTTATCCTTAAAACTATATGAAATGCATTTCCACTAAGTCACTGAAAACAGATCCAGCCTTTGGTATGAAGTGGAGAGGGATTATTTGTTAGGGATCCACATGAGATTGGAGGAGATTATTGAGATATCTCCAGCTATCACTGCGGTGATAATCACTCCCTCAGAGCAAGAGATAAAGCCCTCCGTGAAATGGGACCCAGTGAGGAGAAAGGAAAAAGAGAAAGGACAAAACAAGCAGTTTTCACTATAGCAAAATAAATAAATAAATAAACAAATGTAATTTCTGAAAAAGGCACGTTCTTTACTATATTGGCAAGTTAATTGTGGTGACCTTGATTTGTCAGAACCAGACAGGTGAGTGAAGACCACAACACAGGAGCATCAGCATGAGGATTACATGTAGGTAGGCATGCGCTGTGGGTTTATAAATTACATACACCCAGCCAGGAGGCAGATTTCTGGTTAGTGAGAAGACTGGATCGGTGTTCACAGACAACCGAAATATGGTGTTAGTACATAAAAGGAAAGGACTTGATAATGACACTTCAAATGTTTAAGTAATTGTCAGACAAAGATGTGAAGCATCATGGCATACAGCATTGTGTTCAGGATAATCAAGCACTTTTCAGAAAAGTAAGTTATTTGGAAACAGCAGTCATGATCAGCACAACAAAAAGGATTGAAAGCACAGGGAAGCTTTGTACAGCTGGAACAAAGCCAGGCTGGATGGGGCTTGGAGCAACCTGATCTAGTTGGAGGTGTCCCTGCCCATGGCAGGGGTGGAATTAGATGATCTTTAAGGTCTCATCCAAGCCAAACCATTCTGTGACTGCATGCACCTGCAAGGACTGTGCCATTTAGTTGTGCCAAATAAAAGAGGTAAAAAACTCCTCTAAGTGAGGGTTCCTTAGGCAACTTTTCTTGGGATAGGACAATAGCAGGACACTTAAGGTGGTTGAAACCATCTAGAGCTGTCTTCCTCTGAAGACTGCACACATGCACAAGGCATTGGCTCTAGTACTTGAGGCCCAGGCAGAGTTAAAGCGTTCTCAGCAATACCTCCATTTCCTTCAATAAAAGTCTTGTTTGATTATACCCAAAGTGCATCTTCTGCTCGTTGCCTAAATTCTGAAAAGAGGATTTTATTTTATTAAATCGCAGACTAATGATTTCTAGCACGTTAAAAAGGGGCATTTTTCCAAAGCTACTTCTGTGTAGTTCTGGGTGTTAAATAAGAATCTTCCTGGCATCCTAAAGGAAATGACATTCTATTTAAACGTGTTACCTGCTGATCTACTAGAGAAGCAGGCCAGCAGTTTTTTTTGTTGTTGTTGTTTGGTTTGTGTATGCATGCGTGTGTGGTTGTTTCATGGCTCCTGGGTAATATTATCCATATTTTTCTGTTTGGAGAATCACTTTTCCCTACGCACTCACCAACCAACATGAAACCACCTAATTATATTTTCATAATCATGATTAAAAACCATCTAAATTATCCTGCTTGATGTACTCAAAGAGTTTGTTGATTGCTTTTTGATGTGTATTAGAGCTTTTTGCAGAGCCACATCAAATGGTTTGCTCCACAATGAAATAAAAAAAAATCTTGTAATATACATATGCACATCTTTAAAAAAACATATATAATTTATATTCTGCTAATTAAGCTACATCAAAACCAAGTCTATCACCATGAAATAATTGTGTAAAAGCTACTCACCTATTACAAGAACATTAATTTCCACTTTACCTTTTTTTTTTTTTTTCTCAAAATATCGATTTTATCTTATACAAGGCAATTCAACGTTTCAAAGCCTCAGAGTCTCGAAGTGTTTTTCCACATCCATGGAGACCTTAAACCTTGAATATAAAATTGAGTTTTAGAATAGAAAACTCATGTAAATAATATTTTCATGTAGAATATGCTCCTTCTGCATAATGGATCACAAACATTTTAATTTTGTCTTTGTGTTGCTTTCATGTTTTAAATTTGTGACATCAAATCTTGATAAAATTCCATCTGCTGCAGAGAAAGTGTTGGAGGGAAATGGGGAGAAAGGAGTTTGTAGAATCTGACCATGGTCCTGGGTTTGAGGCTGATCCATGGCCTTGTTTTGCCAGAAGGCCATCACGATGCAAGGATGTAGTTTTGGTGGTGGTTGGGTTAATCCCAAAGTCTGTGTTGGGACAGTATCATGCAGAGGGTCAGAATTTAGTGGATGCTGGAATTCCTCAAAGCAGTGAAGGACTTTACTAGTTCAGCCCAGGAGCATGTTGGAGTTAAGGTTTACTTCATGGCTGTCCAGCTCCAATCACAAAGTCAGCACTCATTAAATAATAAAAATAAAATACTCTAGGAACACAATTAAATAATTCAAACTCTGCCTACTTGATATCAAATCTGTTGTCATATCAAATATTCATGCACAATAAATCTGTAGGTCTATCTTGTCAATGGAGTGCAAGTGCAAATGCCAATGCTTTGCTCCAGCTTGATGGCTGGCACTCTGAAGCAGGTGCATGGAGGTTGATCACGCATGTACGTGTCCCCCTCTGCTGTAGCCTTCCTTAGTTCTGTGTGGGGAGGCATGGGGTGGGGGCAGCCTCTCCTCTTGGAAACCTGTGACATGCTGCCACTTAATTTATAATATCAGTGACAGCTATGGGGTATTCAAGTACAACTCCGTTCATCCATGCGTTTCCAGTTTGACTTTCAGTAAATGTTTAATGATCCTTTTCAATTACTGGACCAAACAGTATTTGACAAGAATGCACCATGTCTAATACTAGCACTTAGACAGGAGTGTGTTTTTTAGATAGCACTTAGCATCCACAATGTTGTCATGATATTTGTGAATGCGCTCTCAGGTTGATCTTAATGACCCCATTACAAAGGTCTTCTCATGCGTTATTGTGTTACATACGGTCTTGTTTTCCTGGACTTTACTAATAAAAGGCTGACAGAGTTCACCTGGGAACAGTCTCATTCAGCGTCCTGAGTTTAAGCCCTAAATGGACATTGGTTTTACTGGCATGGCTGTCACTGCCATTTGAGGAGTAGGTTTTCCTATATGAGACCATGCGAGATTGATCCTTCGACTTCTCTTGGCTGCATTTGATCTAACCTGTGGCCCATGTGCATTGTGCCCATCTCCACTGTGGGTCTTGTGCATCCTTCAGCCCCTCCACAGGAATAGTTTGAAGCATGGCACAGTCCCACTCTGGCTGCTGCTCCTGGGCTTCATGTCTGTGGGAGCCAGGGCATGTCATGGGAGAAATTACATCCTACAGGGATGGCACGTGCCCAGGAGTCAGGGTACGGACCATACAGAAGACAAACAGGTATACAAATAAGACAGGTGACGAATATTGCTATTCAAGTGACTTGGTCGAATTCTTGGTAAGCAAGCAATTAAATAAACCATTGTGGCATATGGCAGCAGTGCTGTGACTTCCTCTTTACCAGACTTTGTGTAGTTCTGAAGACAGAAAATGAACTCCCCCTCTAATATTATGCTCACATCTTCTTCCTATTAACTACCAACTCTGCAGCCCAACAGGGCTTGGAAATAGTTTGGCTGCTGGACCCCTTCCTCCACAGTAATGAACAAACAGGGAATGGCAGCCCCATGAGGGGCTCTGGAGATGCTCTCAGAGCATGCCCAGCATAGCCTGACTAGACTAAGTTCCTTGCAAAACTCTCAGGATTCACTTTCTTTTAAAACTCTTCTGGAAAAGCAACCACCAACATTTCTATCTTGCATCAGCCAAAGGGGTTAGCACTCAGGAAATCCACGTTCTGTTCCTATCCTTGTTGGAAAGAATTCAAACACACTTCTAGATATTAGACTATAGGTTTTTTTTTTTTTTTTTTTGGGGAACACTTTACAACTCCTCATGAAGCTGCACCACTGCCACTGTGCAGAAAAATGGTTTGAATTCACTGAGAGAAGGAGAGAGGGAAAGTGAAAGCATGACTCCCCAGGCTAATGATTAGGCAGCTTTTTTGGAAGTAGGAGGGGGTAGGCTCCAGCCATTCCTCCTGTTTTGTGCTTTAGCTCATGCCTGTTTCATATCATGCCCTAGTTCTTTCAGTTAAACTGGTGCACTTTGGTATTTTGAACAAGAAATTATAGTCTGGTATCTACCTACTGTGCATGCTCATGGTGTTCTCCCTGCGCAGTGATTTTGTTCTGTGTATATCAGTGAAGGAAGATATCTATTTCCATTTAGATGGGATGGGATCCACGAGGCTGATCCAGTCACAAGGAAAACTCCTTTTTGTCAAGTCCCATCCCGTTCATCCCATTCCTCCTCCCCTCCCCCCCCCCCCCAACCTATTTCACAGTGTCATCTTTTATTAAGATCACATTAGCACTTCTGGAACAGCCGTATTTTGTGAGGATCTATCAAAAGGGGATGAGTCAGACCATCTGATTGTGTTTTGTTAAGTCCGTTTTCGATCTGCTGGGTTTGGTTCAGATATGAACACATCTTGTCCAATTTATCTTTAATACAATACAGATGCTGGCACAGGCGCTGATCTTGGTTATACTAGTGTAAATTTGGGGACATGCCAATGGAGCGCTGCCAAGGCCGTATTAAAATTTCACTTTTGGCGTGGCTAGAACTGCTAGCTTCTCAGGAAGCAGTCTGCTGTGGTGGGATGAGCCAATGTGCCACTTCTCAATAGCTCTGCAATTCTCTCTTGGTTGGAGAATATCCCAGGTAACACAATACAACCAAAGTCAGGCTGGGCCAAAAGGCTACTTTACATAGCCTGAGGCTGACTAGATCACTAGTTCACATAAGCCTTGACTGACAGGGATAATCTGATGGGATTTAATCAGTAAAGAGGGAAAAGTGAAACAAACTTTGTATGGATGGTAAGAACCATGACTAGTCAATGTATTTATCACCTGGCTTTTTCCCAGAGTCATACAGTAAAACAAAGAAGCATCCAACCTGCCCAAAACGTATTTGCTCAGAATTCGCACACACTGCAAACCCTGTAACAGGAAAAGGCAAATGGATACTGTCACAGCTTTTCCCAGAAAACAAACTGCCTGTGTAATTCCCCCAGTTTAAGTGTGTGCCCCAACATTCTGCCAGAAATATTAAAAATGTCAGTGACGTTGATGTATCCAGCCACCTCTGATATATCAGTATTCTAACATATTCTCAGATTTTGGCCCATGCAATGTAACTTTAGAAAATGCAGCTAAGAGTAGCTTAGTTTTCCCTAATACTCAGGAAGGATAATTTGTACTTTATATCTAGTAGAAACCTGTATTTTTTTCTATTTTTCTATTTTGTAGGTCTGAAGGCTGCATGCCACCTCTCAGTTAACTGCAGCCACGGCAGATGATACAAAAACCCTTTTAATACGTAAGTCATGCTAAATCAGCGATAAACATGGCATGTAAAATTGACCCTGCTTCTCTGGAATGAATCATGACAAGCCTGGATTGGCGGGAGTAGCAGCCTGCTGCGAACTTTGATACCTCCGTAACTACTGATTTATGGGACTCTCCTGTCTTTGATCAGTTGTCTCCCTAACCATTTGCGTGTTTATTTGGTTATTAAATGTTGCCGATGCTCCAACTTGCAAGCTCTGTGGGTTACTGGTTCTCTTTGTATTATTTTGTTGTGGCATCTTATACTGATTTACCAGTCCTTAGAAGCCTCTGCAAATAAAAATAGTAAACTGCAGGTCTGCAGTCTTTGTGGACCTAAAAGGTCTTTCGAAGTTCACGGCATTGAATATATGCAGTATTTCTGCCATTGAATCCTGATTATTTGAATTAAGATTTGATTTTTCAAATATTTTACAGAAGTTTAATCCTTTCAACAAATAAAGCTCCCCATTAAAACACACAGCACACTTTACTGCCAAGAGTAATAGTCTGGGATGGAGCCAACGCTTTGGATGAACAGGGTCTGCCAGGCCTCCAGGCTTTCTGCAGACCTTCTGGGACTGCCTTTGTGAAGGCCCCAAGTGTAGCTCCTTGCAAGGCAAGCCCTGCAGCTCTGGCACGTGGAGACAGGACCTCTGGCTTTCCTCTCTGCCCAAATGGAGGACCCAAATTCTGATTTAAACTTTACTTACCCTACTTTAGTGAAAACTGCAGGCTTTTGTGACAGTGCAAGACAAAGCTTTTCAGAAGACTGTAAGGCAACTGGAAAGCCTCTGAGTGCCACTGGAGTTGGGACTTTGAAGGGAGGGTGAGCACTAGTGGGTATTTGGGAGGAGGTCTTTTCCCACTCAGGACCATGGTGGCTACACAAAGACCCTGGACTACAGTGATTAATGTGCTTATAGTCCTGCAGCAAAGCAAAATTTAACCCAGGTAAGCCACAGGCTAAATTTGTCAGCTACTGGTGTGGCTGAACTGCTGCCAGTATCCAGCCACTTGAGTTTCAGTATCTTTGCACGGTGCTGCCTATAATATTGGACTGTATTATCTTTGGATAAACCATCCCTTTTGGCTGCAGGGTTCTTGTCAGGTGTGGGTCTCAGCCCCAAGTCACCCAGCTCAGCTGCATCCATGTGGAGATGGGGACACCTCTGTCATGTAGCATCTTCAGTGAGAGGGAGTTTCCACCTGCCCTGCAGCCCACTTCACTCATTAGAAGATCCCACAAAACCTCAGCTTCTATATCTCATGTCTTTTTCTCCAGCTGCTTCTGCTTGCACTGGAAGCTGCTGAAGTCATACAAGAATTGGGTTTGAATACCAAAGGCCTTGTGGCCATGAAGGGTTTCCACTTGGCACCACTGTGGATGATTGACTTTGCCCCTCTGATCTCTGCTGGTGAGGTGACAGGGTAGTTTTCACCCTGGGGCAGAACGTTCCCCTGCATCTCCCAAGCTGTTCTTGGTCAATTGTGTGAGTGGGACACAATTTAAAGGTTTATCATACATCAACCTGGCTCTTACACCCAGACAGGTGCAGAACAGTCTCTCTGAAAAGGGCATCTCGTAGGTAGATAGTAAAAAAGATTTCTAAAGCTAGCTGATGGCTCTGAAATAGAAACAAGATAATATTTCCTTTCTCATCCTCTGTGGTCTGTGGGGAGGGAATAGAGACAGCCACCACTCATTTAGCAAGAGCAATTCAATTTTTAAGAAATGGAAAGAGACACTAAAAAGCACTCTACGACTTAAGGTCATTTAAGCAGACATTGCTGAAGCAAAACCTGTGATTAAGAGCGGCAATTATTTTTATATACATTATCACATATTATTCAAATTCATTGCAACTGGAAAATAATGCATCTATCACATTCATTTTCTATTCATTTTCACTTAAATACTCCCTACAAATGTTCTAAAGAGTTTGAAACATAATTGCTAGCATGACTACCTTATCTGCAGCCAAACAAGCGTTTTTTATTAGACCCCAATTTATAAATGGAATGTGGCTTACAAGTTTGAATCCAATCCTTCTGTGTTCAGCACTAAGCCATATATTGGAGAGGTACAGCATTTAAATGTTGCCAAGATACCTTTGCAACCAGAAGGGCAGGAGAAAGTTCACTTCTGTATAGTGAAGGCTTAGATTCTAGAAAGTGGAGCCAAATCTGTGGAGAAAATCCTAAAATTGCAAATACTGTGGATTTAGATTGATCCTAATAATGGATTTTATTATTTAGATGTAATAAAAATTCAAATGATGTGAAAAATAGTAAAACCTCTAGTTTAGTTAAAGAGATTGAAGTGTTTTTAGACTATGCTATATGAATGCCAATACAGACAATAGAGTTTTGATAGCTATTCATCTAACATTCGCAGAAAGACATTAACACTATATCACACTTCACTGCCAGCTGCAAACACATAATATCATTCAAAAATTATGTATTTGGGTTTTGGGAACATGAGACATTTTTTATAACGCTAATACCAGAACTCTGTGTCCAGAGATATTGAACAGAGAGTCTCTGGCCATATCCTGATCTCTTTGATATATCTATTGACATCAAAAGCAAGAGCCATATGCAGAGTTCAACACTTCCATCTGCAGATTGCTATCAGATTTGCTGGGTTTCCTCAGAGCTACATGCCCCTGCTTTCATTTAGTAAATCACAGCAGTTAAGTTGTTGCCCTTTATATTCAGTGCTGTCTGCTGGACATCCTCTGATGGAGTTTGTCTGGGAATGCTTGAATGCTACTCCAGGCTTCCAGGCTTTAAACATTGAGTCTGTTTTGAGTGTTTTTTTTTTTTTTTTTTTTTTTTTTTTTTTTTTTTTCCTGCCATCATGCCTCATTGTTGACCTATCCACCCATGAGGGGACTCTAAGCAGTCAAGCTACTGAAGTTAGTGAAGATGGTGAGCACTTCTTAAGTTCTAGGGCTTCTTAGGAGCACTGAAGCTCAGAGCTGCTATCTTACTCGCAGTTCATAAAATTGCCAGAAGGGAAATTCCTTCATGTCAGAATAGCAACATGAGTGGATGAATTAGGTTTAATAGACATTTTTAATGAGTTTTCTGAATTGGTTATAATAGAGAAGGCATTATAGTGTGGCTGTGTCCCCACAATGCCACCCCAGCATAGAAAAGATGGAAAAGAACAGAGATTGGACACAAGTGATTTTATGTAAATAGGTAATTTGCACAAGAGAGATAACAAACTAGAAGAATCTGAAAATCACTGCATCAAAGAGCTAATCTCGAAAATGACAACACTATGGGATTGGATGCTTTAATAAGGATGAGGTATGCCTAAATCAGAAAACATAACATGCTGCAGAGATCTGTAAGCCTTCAAAAGCCTGAATAAGCAAGTCAGTGTGGCGTGGTGCAATGTTGTGGTGAGTTACCTGCTTAGGCTTGAGTCTGGGATATCCACATTGATAGTGCACTGAACCTGAGTCGTGTAAAGATCTGCCTTGTATGGAGTCAGCTTCGGAGCTTACTTTGCACATTGCTCTACCGTACTTTTAGTGCTACTGTGGGTAGTATCTGCTGGAGAGATAGAGACTCAGGCAATTTCGATTCTGTTCCGAGCTCTGGTGACTGTCTACAAGGTGACATTTAGCACAAATTGTTTCTGTCCTTTGTTTTCATAACTAAAATTGGGATAAAAGAATAATCATATCCCTTTGTAATATGTATCTGATATTTTTTTTTTAAAAGCTATATGAATTGGTATTTGAATCATTCTTTGATTATTAATTAATTCTTGATACAGGTTCCAAGCAAGGATTTTAATTAGCAGAGAGAATAAATAAATTATCCAATTGTGAGGGCTGAAATAAATCAGTTTTAGTAAGTCTTCATAGTCTATCTGGTTTTAGGGGATGATACTGAGCTTGGTGCTAGTCTGCTTCAAGAGAGAGTGGTATAACTCTACAGGAGAATTTACCTTTAAAAAGGAAGAGCAGACCCCACAAATGAGGTATTAATATTTTCTTCATTGTGGCAAGGTCACATGCAGCTGCATTTTCAAAACCCAGGTGTTCTGCATTTCAGGCAGTAGGTGCTCAGGCAGATCTCAGCATGCTGCTCTGGCTAGGAGTTTTCAACAGTTATCTTAAATGCTGATCCCTTCTAAAAATATGACCATATAATTACATGCTCAGATACTAAGAATTGTGACGGTGGTGACTGGAGGCATGTATACTGGTTCCCTGCTGGACACTTGGAAATTAGCAGTCCTTTCCTTTACTTCTCAACGGGATTGCTACACACATCGGCCTGTCATTACAGATGGCTTCCTTATTCTCTGCCTAGCAGCGACAGAAAAATGATGCACCCAATTACTAGTGCCACTTAAAAAAAAAAAGTGCACAGTTCATTAGTTTGAATGGGCATGCAGTTCTGACCTAGTGTGTCATTTACATATTATAATGAGCCATTAGCATATGCTAATCACATGCCTGAGCCTAGCCCTGGCACTTCTAAAAGATGCTGGATGACACTCCATAGATGCTCGATGGCACTCCATAGATGCTGACTAGTCTTGGCTGTGCTCTGGATGCCAGCTCCTGCTTCAAGCAGTGGCCTGGCCTGGCTCACTCCAAACTGGGTACCAGACGTCTGCCTTTTTCTCTGTGGGGAGGACTGCTGAGTCAGGACAAACCCAAAACAACCACAAGTAGAGGCTTTCTGGGGCAAAGGATGGACCTAAAGTGCCAAACCCCTGGCATGGTGGTTGAAGATCTTCATTGCAGGCTTTGAAAGTGCCACCAGTAAGAACAAAACAAGTTGAAGCTGAATTTCTCTGTTGCCCCACACTTCTAAAAATGCTTTGAACTTGGCTCACTTGCTGTGGAGTTCAGTCTCTACAGTTTCATCAGGAAAGATGCAGCTCCTCCCTGGCTTACCTCCTGCCTGCCACCATGGAGAAGAGCACTGAGTGCCCTGGCTGCTCCTCATGCCTGGAGAAAGGACAGGGAAGAGGATTCTTTTGCCTCCAGCCTGCTGGACTGCCTTGGTTGCCTTCTGCCAGAAGGAAGGAGACACTCAAAGTCCCTTGATTTTCTTTTTCCCTATGGCTGTCTCTTTTCTTTTTCAGGCTGTCCCAGTTGGTGGTGCTCCTGACGAGATCATTTACTTAATTGGGTTTGTCCAGAGCCCTTCATTGTTCTTCCCCGGGGTACATCCACCATGCCACAAAGCATCTTTCCTATTAGGAAATATGGTTTAGCAAGCTTGAGAACTATACTCAGGAGCAGGACAGATGCCTTTGCCTCAGCAGAAACCTTGCTGGCATTTCCCTTCCCATTCGTGCTGCCCATACTTTACCAGGCTTTAATTTGTTTCTGTTGAATCTTTTTTTTTTTTTCCTAATTTTCTAATTCCTTCTGATCTCCATTCTGTTACACACAACCACCCAGAAAAACATGCTCCCTGGGTGTTTTCATACTTAACTCCACATTTGCCCATCCTGAGATTTCACTGCCCACTACCAGAGATGATGGCTGTTATTAAGTGACTCTGCACAGGTTTCACTGCAGCCCAAGTATCCTGTTTTTCAAACAAACTTCTATCAAGTAGAAGTGATTAGCCAAATTAATGTGAAGTTAATGTCCCAAAGCAGCACAATTTGTTCTCAGAACTTCACGCGACATTTAGCTAACAGCTTAAAGAAAGGGTTCCATTTGATAAAGCGATCAGAAAGAGTCACAGCAATGAGCTCGGCTGTGCAGGGCTTGGTATATTTTTTTCACGACCATAAATTAAAGAATAAGTATCAAATAATGTATTTAGCCAGGCAAGCATATGCAAAAAAATGCCATTTGGAAAGTTTCTCGCTGTTTCCATGGTGCATCTTGGGAACAGTAGCTCAGAGGGCTGCTGGCAGAGAATAGTGCTTGGGAAGAAGGAAAAGGGCAAGCTTGGAAAAGCCAGAATTCCTAACTTGAGGTGGAGGTCCAGGTTACAAATGAATCCCCTTGATGTGTTAACACGATAGGTTTTTAAATAAAAGAGTTCAGCACTGATCCTTACACAGTAGCCTTTCATTTGTGGAAACATGTCCAAATCATGTATGGAGCAATAGAAAAGCAGTCTGTCATAGCGTGATGGAAGTCGGCTGTTTCTGAAAAGACAAACCTCTCTGAAGAGCCATACCCTAAAGGATGCTGAACACTTGTTAGTGATCTTTCCCACTGTATAAATCCAGAGGGACGCAAGACTGGGATGGCAGTCCTTTTGCAGGTGCAATGCCTGAGCTCTCTGGGGAAGCACATGCAACACCTGCTCAGGCACTACCTGACTGGAGTAGAACCACTGCAATTAGTCCCTCATTTTAATGAGTAATGGAGTCAGTCACATATTTTATAAATCACCCCCTTGTGATTTTATCCTTTGAAGTGCTGTTAATCCTCCACTACTGGCAGGATCAGCAAGGAAGTGGCTCACAGCAGCACCCAGGTGTGCCGGCCACCTTGCGAGATCAGGTCTTGTCTATATGGCTTCTGGTTGATCATTTTCAGGGTCTACTTCAGCTGCAAACGGGACCCTCCCAAGGAGAGCATCCCCCATCTGCCAGTGGGGTAGGTGACAACCGTAACATGGCTGACAGACCGCTTGTCCTAGGCTGGCTCAAAATGGCGGCGTGGCCATTCCACACAGAAACCTCATGGGTGGTTTTAGATTAAACCACAGAGATCTCCTCACATTTTAAGCATGCGTGTTCTTTGCAAGGACATCTCCATGTCCTTTAAACCCGGGCTCCACACCTGCCCCCCTGTTCCTAGGACTCACCCCACTGCTGTGAATTGCTCTGCGTTCACCTCAGCTAATGCAGATAAAGTACAAAAAGGCTTTCAATATGGTAAATGCTCGGAGGATGAATGTCTGTCTGTTGAGCAGAGCAATTCTGCCTGCACTTCAGTATTAAAGAAATTCTGCAAATTAACATTCCATCAGCTACAAATCCAGCAACTTTGTGGGAAGCTTTTAAGAACACATTCCGTGGTCAGATGATTGTGTATTGGGCTAGAACCAAAAGTGATAAATGTTGAAATTAGAAGCCTATAAAATAAGCTGGGATCCCTACAAAATCAGTGCACAGCTTATTGTAAATTTGATTATGAATTTTTTAGGCACTGAGTAGACAAAATTACTGTTAATCACATGTAAATTGAGATACTGGAACTAATCCACTGAAATTAGTGGGATTTTTGCCATTGACTTCCACAAGAGTAGGATCAATCCTGCTCCAAGCAAGGAAGAGGAGGTGGAAAATTAATGTCTTGAAGAAGAAAGACTTAGGCCAGGTCTCACTATCAAAATGATGGATGGCTGGCTAAGTAACCAACTCTCGGCTCTTTTGCTCTCCCCCAAAAAGGCATCGTTAACTGAATTTCTGTGCCAAGCTCAAGTGTCACATCTGTTAAAAAAAAAAAGTTAAATTTTATTAGCATGATGTATTAATATCAAAGGTCACAATTTGATTTTGGGTAATATAGGAGCAGAACATCAGAATTAAAAATAAAAATCAGCTGCATTTCAGAGCAAAACAAATGAAAGCTAAAGAAAGGATTTTGAGTATCCAGAGTTCAGCCTCACTACGTATTTACTTATTGTAGCATTTGGGAATAAATAGGCCCAGTTTATGAATCAATTATTGATGGTGCTGTAACTCCCTCCATGGCGGACCAGAATGTACAAATGGCCTTTGCACTTTTAAGGTACAACCATCCAATATTGACCACTATTTTCTGTGCCGTTTAACCTCATGGACAATTCATTATCAGCTCACATTTATGGAGGAAGAGATTCCTTAGTTCTCCTTTCCTAGACTCAGTACAGCAACCAAGGGCAGAACGAGAAGGGAAGCTAATGATGGCTTTAAGCTGCCTTTGCACCATATTCTCAGGCTACTGGAGTTCCTTGGCAAATTTTCATCTCGAGAACTCATTTGAACAATGACAGCCACAGGCCATGGCTCACCAGCTATGCTTCTTCTTCTGTTTTCTCCTATTGAATATGCCAGAGAGTGGTGGAAATGTCTTTACCCTGCCTGCAAAATCCCTTACATAAGGTAAATTCCCTAGAGGCCCTTTATGCATGATTTACAGCATCATTATGCTATCACACAGCCATAAAACTCATAAAGTCCCAAGTACTGAAAGCAAGACTCACACATGCTCATGCTTTCCTGTACCTACTTCTTGAATACATGCAGCACCAACAGCCTCTCTCTGCCTATGCAACCCAACGCAATGCCTTGGCAGGTTGCTTTGAGGTGCCAACTGATTGCATTTTGCACATGATGACCCTGAGCCAGCGGAGGGCTGGAAAGCCCCCTGCAGATGTGGATGTACCTGAGACACGGCCAGGTGGCAAGGGTCTCTGGTTGTGTCTGAGCAGTGTGGCTCTTCCCACATGATCTGGTGCTTAGAAGTTTGCTCCTGTCAGCAGATAAACCATTGTGTGGTCTCAGCTGTCAAAAAATAAGAAACCTGAGAGTCTAGCTAAATATGAAATAAACGTGTGTGTTCAGGTACTGTGTTATGACAAGCACATTTCCATCCATTATTTCCAGCTACCCAACAAGAAATCATTTTGATATCAATGGCTACCTATATACTCACTCATTTGAATATAATGACTTTGGTTTCTTCTAAAGACTTAAAATTCCTCTAGGCAAATCAGATTTTTTTCTTAATCTTTGTGAATTGAAAAATTTAGTAGCCATGGTTGATTTCCCATTTTGATGGGTACATTGCTCTCTTAGCTATCTCTCAGGCAGAGTATATCACCTGAAGTGTGAAGTTCTATAAGCACAAATTATGCCTGATACTGAGATGCCTTCTTTTTTTTCCCCTAATTAGTAAAGTTAATTTGATTTAAATGGCAGTTCTGCTGAGGTACTTGTATTTATTCCACTTCAAATTCACGAATGCTCTGAAGATGTTTTCAAAATATTAAATGAAGCTATACATTTCATGTGGTCAAGCGAAAAGAAAAAAAAAAAAAGCACAAATTATTACTTGAATGTGTTATTCCCAAACATTTTGAGAGGGCTTGCTTTGCTTTATTCACAGGATTTGATTTTTTAGGACTGGTGAGTGCTCATATGTGGCAGAAAATTGCAAGTCTCAGCTACCAAGACCCAAGAAAAACAAACCTCTTTATGAGAAACATGTTATCCTAAGACAGTCTTTTTCCATCTGGTGTGCTTGCAGACTCCTGTGGGTCCCAACACTATGACCATGGGGACCACAAAAGGTAAGCAAAAGCAGCGTGCCCACTGCTGGTAGGTTCTCATTTGCTGTGCAGAGATCCATGTCTCCAGTGACAAATCCTTAAGGGTCCACAAATTGAAAAATGTTGAAAACCACTGCCCTAGGAATTGTGCTCCTACCTTGGAGCTATCCTTGCTAATTGGGCAGAGCTGACAAGCGGGCCCAATATGGTGAAGAGAGATCCCCAGATTATTAACAACATGATGGCATCTGGAAGTTTTGTAGAGCAATAGAGGCACAACACTAATCAAGGACTTATTCAGCTTCTTCTATAGTCCATCTGTTAAAGATTTAGCATATTATATATAATGCCCTCAGCAACTGACTTTGATGTATGTTCAACTGTGAAACATCTTTTGTAACTAACATAAAGGAATTATTGTTTATTATCTGCTAGGTCCTTACAATGGAATCTCTGCAAAGTCATCAAAATAAATGATCTATGTTTTCAATATCTGCGAAATATTGATATCAGATGGAATCACTCTGCTATCCAAAGCCCACTAGGTCACTAGGATTCCAATCATGGCCAAACTCTGTGCAAGAGAAAGGAGATGTGTTAAGGTACTCAGATTGTAGGTGGAAAATAAGAAGTGATGTGGTGCAAACAAACCACAGTTCTGTCTGTTATGAAGTGATTTATTGTACTAGAATACCAGTTATTGCAAAGAATTTAATCAGTTTCATCTTTGTTTTTCCTTTTTACTTGGTGCAGCACAAGCAAAGGGTAAGAGATGTGTCCTGGCCAAGTTCCAGTTGGGGAAATTACATTTTCCCTGACCCTAAATTCACCCTACAGTGCCACCTCCCTCCCCTTCCCCCCAAAAAAGAAGGGAAAAAAAGCCTCTAGTCCTAAATCATTCCCTGTTGCTGTAATTACTAATCAGTGGGTACATCTGATGGCTTCCTTCAGTTTTGGGAAAAAAGATATTACTGTTTGCAGGGTTTCTTTATTAGGTTATTGTGCTCTCATTCTCTAGAATGAAAAGTATACTATAAATATAAAATAAGTGTTTTGGGGAAGCTTTTATTTGTTCCTGAGCTAGCCTACATCTTCAGTAAGTAATATTAGAATGATACAATTTCCTTCTCTTCAAATTTGTTTTCATTGTTTGACTTGGAGAGCAAAGAATCCCTTTCCCCGTTCTTCTGCAAATAAAACTTCTGTTTAATTCATGGAGGGCTCGTTTGTGTTAAGAGTGTACAAATCAGTCAGATCTTCAATATTTGGCCATTATGGCTGCCATGGCTGGTCAGCATCAGTGTCTCAAGGGTAGCTGCCAGAGCAGTTGTCAAGATGCCACCATGCAAAGGGCAAAAGAATATCTCCTTTTTATAGACAGTGGTCTATGAGACCTTGCAGAGCATTTTGCTGTTCCAGGAGCTGCTCAAGTACATAATGTGCTGAGCTCCACAAATTGGAAACGCCCGTTTGAGGTGATGTTTCAGCAAGAGGTTTGCCTCTTGTAGCCAGGCCAGGATTTTATTTCCTTGATCTTTTGACAGGAATGCTGAATTATTGTGATTTCTCATGTCATTCCCCATGATATCTCTAAGTGTTCTTATTATGGCATTGGAAGTGGGTGCAGCAGGAGCATGAGGAGCAGATGCCACGTGGACTCAAGCCCCCATCTATTGCCACCAAACCATGTGCACACGCTGCAAGGACATGTGGGAACCAGGGTGGAGCACACAGCACCAGCATCATACTGGGCACTCTCTAGGATAAAGTCAAAGTCACATTAACAGATCTCCATGTTTCTTCCCTCGCTATGTAACCTGGCAGCTTTCTTGATATGGGTAAGTAAGAATAAATGATGTATTAGTTATTTTTCTTTCTTTATTTATTTGTTTGGTTTGGTTTTGGTGTGTTTTTAGTGTTTGCAGTTGGAGTAGGGCAGCTCTGCACTGGAAGAAGCCATTGATATACTATCATTTTTAAGGTAGACTATGCTGAGTACTTACTTTCATTTAGAGATAATAGACTCTAAAATTGCCTAGTTTTGATTTACAGACATAAATTAGTAATAAAAGTCTCTAATGACTTTAAACATTTGGCGTTGATAATTAAATTGTAAAGGGGGCCATAAATGGATGAGAAGAAGAGAATATGTTCCTGTTAATATTTATTATACACATTACTGGCTTGACTTAAACATTTGAGGAAGATCAGAGATCCTTTGCAGGAAGCAAGGAACAATGCCACACTCAGCGACAGGTTCTGCCCCGACAAGCCCACAGCTTTGAGAAAGAAACCAAACATGCAGAGAGATAAATAAATTTGCCCAGGATCACTCCATCAGTACTTACCAAGTATCCTGCTTCCAGGTCCACGACCCTGCCCACTGCACAGCAGTTGCTGCACATGACATAAAGGACAGGAGTTATAATATGTCAAACTCACACAAAACTAAATACAGAAATACTTTTGCTTGTGTTCACAACAAGGTCATTGTGGAAAAAAAGAAGAATATTTTCTCCTAGACAAGCACTGCAGTAAGATATGAGAGGTAGATGCTGCATATGCCAGAAAACTGCAAAGACTGACAAAATCAGGATCTTCTAAGAGGCTTGGGTAGCTATATTTTTGTTTTCGGTGTAAAATAACAGTTGTCTACATGACTGTTCAGAAACCATCAAAGAGTCCTCTCTCTAGAGATGCAATGAGTCTTTAAATCTTGAAATATGTAAATAATACAATAATAATCATAATAAAAACCTGATCCTTACATGTATTTAATATTAAACTTAGAAAATGCGTGGTGTGCACATCAAGGCTTCCTCTGTAACTGTAAATTAAATCTTTCATTTTAATGAAAACTGAGACCTTACTGTAATCACTTGGCCTTCGCAAAGATGACTTTCAGAAATGACCACATTTCAAGACACGTTATGAAAAGCAAGAACCAATAATTGAGGTGGGCAGTGTTAAAGCAACATCTCAGCCTTTACTGGACATTGTCAGACCCTATAATGCAAGTTTCCTTACTTCATGACAATCTTTCTCATTATGTAATTAATCATAATTTAAAATGTATTTCTAATTTCTAGATTGTTATTTTTCTAGTATCACCCTCCAGCAACATTGTCTTCTTATGCATTCAGGAACCTGTTACATTCCTGTTAAAGTTTTTGCAGACATGTTTTTAAGATTTTTAAGTTTTTAAGTTTTTTAAAAACTAAGTTTTTATCTTTAGTGAAGAAACTCTGTATCTCCCATGTACAAAATCCCAACATTTAAAACTTGTACCATATTGTCTAAGAAGTTGTACTCAGTTGGTTCCTTATCATACTTCTTTTCTTTCCAAAGAGGGAAAACAAAAGCTTTTTTTCTGAGTAGGAATAAAACAAAAACTAGATTTCTTTTAAAACATCCTGGACTGTGTGACAAAGTTAGCTTGTTTACCTTCCAAGAAATACTTCAGATATTGATACACTGATTTACCAAAAAAAAAAAAAAAAAAAAAAAAAGTAAAAAATGTGTGTATAACTTGCCAGGCTTTTTCTGACCTTGAAGGTTCATAAATGGATATTAATCTCAAAGTTCATGAGGGGAAGGGTTTTGCAAAATGATAGTATCAGCTTATAAGCATCCTCTCCATGGGCAGGGGTAAACCAAGAAAATAAATTGCTTAGGACATGCCTTAAAGCTCAGTAGGTTTTTCAAGGACTGTGTTCATGTATCTTCACATCTGAAATAAAACAAAAAATCACTGTGATTGATTTTTATCCTGGCATAAAAACATTTTATATTTTTGTTTTGCATTGTTCTAGATGCTGTCCAGTGGTTGAGTAATAAATGGAAAGGAAAAATTAAGTCATTCACTCTCAGAAACTTCAGAGGTGAAAGATACAGTACTTATGATAACCACCTAGTCTTAAAACCATCTGGTCTTACACAAAGTACTTTTGCTTACTTTCATAGCATTGATTACAAAAACAGACAATCTTATCTAGTTCACTAATTAAACTAACAAGATGAGTTAGTATACATTAATAATAAATAATTCAGCTGCTTTTCACCTCCATCGTGATCAGATTTTATGAGATTTAAAGTGTTTCTTATGGTGGATTCTCAATATGAAATATAATTCCCAGGACACTGCGTCAAATTTAGGGCTCCAGTTTTCCAACCAGGTTTCTCCCGTTCTTGCTGATGTCAATCACAATTCCTGTGGATACGACTAGTTAACATTGTGTATGATATCCAGTAGTAAAGAAGTAGATTGCTGGAATTGTCTTCAATGTGTAGGTTAGTATTAATATTTGAATACTCTTTATGCTACTGGAGGTATCAGAATACTGTATAAGAACATCCGGACTGGCTCAGAGTGCATGTCTGCCTAGTCCAGTAGCTTATGGCTGACAAAGCCATACAGAAG
The DNA here is from genome assembly GCF_011077185.1 of Oxyura jamaicensis. Classification (NCBI taxonomy): domain Eukaryota; kingdom Metazoa; phylum Chordata; class Aves; order Anseriformes; family Anatidae; genus Oxyura; species Oxyura jamaicensis. Next base: position 111,152,906 of record NC_048894.1, on the reverse strand, counting down.
GTGCTTGGAGAAACAGTAAAGAAACCGGGAAAGAATCAAATGACTTTTGCACTGGGATATACTTTTAAACTCTGTGTTGGTGGTCCAGTTAGTTGGTTGCATATTGTCCAGATTGCTTCCTACAAAGTCAGAAGAAAGAATGTCAGATGAGAAGTTTGTCTCTACACAAGTGTTTTGGTTCAAAGCAATAAACAGATTTTTACAAGAATTTCCAGTTGTCCCCTCTTAGAGTGTGTTGCTGTGGTTCACAGAGTGGTTTGGTGCATGTGAATAAGATTTCTTTGAGATGATACTACATAAGAAACTCTCCCCCTTAGTTTGTGTTAGATGCACTCAAAATCCAGATGAAATCTTAAAGACACAAATAATTGACTGGTATTTGGAATGTTTTTGGAACACATTTTTAGTAGGAATGTTCAATCCAGAGGAACAGGTTGAATCTCACTTGAAATAAAATCCTAGAGTTGCATATAGTATAAATGTAGAAGCTTCAGCACAGATCTCTCTGGCTATGCCTGAGACTGCAAAGCTGCAGCTCTTTCTTGGACTACTGAGCTGCAAGGCAGTCTCTTTCCATTATCTTTGTGTAACACTAGCATAAGGTACCCCATTAAAACCATGATGGATGGGAATTCATGGAGCTGGCCTCACCTCAAGTACTGTGTGTGGTTTGGGACACCACAATAAAAGAAGGACATAAAACTGTTAGTGTCCAAAGGAGGGCTACAAACGTGGTGAAGGGTCTGGAGGGGACGATGTATGAGGAGCGGCTGAGGCCCCTTGGTTTGCTCAGCCCCGAGCAGAGCAGGCTGAGGGGAGGCCTCATGGCGGCCTGCAGCTCCCTCACGAGGGGAGCGGAGGGGCAGGCGCTGAGCTCTGCTCTCTGGGGACAGCGACAGGACCCGAGGGAACGGCATGGAGCTGGGACAGGGGAGGGTCAGGCTGGGGGTTAGGGAAAGGTTCTGCACCCAGAGGGTGGTCGGGCACTGGGACAGGCTCCCCAGGACAGTGGTCATGGCACTGAGCCTGCCGGAGTTCAAGGAGTGTTTGGACAACTCTCTCAGACAAAGGGTCTGATTTTTGGGTGGTCCTGTGTGAAGTCAGGAGTTGCACTCTGTGATCCTTACGGTACCCTCCCAACTTGGGTTATTCTATGATTCTATCATTCTATGATTTATGTAACAGCAGTTCATATTAAACAATATTACCTATATATATACATCTCTCCAACATGATTGAAGAAGCTGTTATCCTCTTGTTCACTGAAACAAAAAATTTAGTAAAGATTTTAAAACAAAAAAATACGGATTGAGAAAGCTTTCTTTTTCTCACAAGCTTCCCTAAATGGTTCACCAATTATTATTTTTTTTGCCACTGAATTTATTGGAATTCTGGATATTTTCAGCAATATGAATGAGTTGCCTGACAAAATTACATAAAACAGTAATTCTGTATGAGGGAGGATGGGTTGCAGGTAATGATTAGTACCTAAAAGCTGCTTCAGGGAGGAGAAAAAAAAAAAAAAAAAGGAAAAAAAAAAAAAAAAAAGCTACAGAGTAGCTATAGAGTCCCCCTTCAATGCTGCATAGTCACATCCTGGACCTCTACATCAGAGTCCCCTGTGTGGCAGGTCGCATATGTGGGAGGGTATATGTACAGCCACACCAGCACGTAACCATCTAGAAACTAGCTGATAATGCAGGATTCATTGTAAGCTACTGTTGCTCTGAGCAGCAATAACTAGCTGTCTGGCTTAGGGAATTGTAGGGCACCAATCACTGTAGAATCTAAGTGCCAATAATGCTTAACATTTATTTTACACTTTACAGAGTTAAAGTGCTGTACGAACATTAGCTAATTAATTATTGCATCTCCCTTGCGAGGTGGATTGGTTGGTAAGTATTAGTCCCATGTTACAGATAGGAAAACTGAGATGCAGTGTTTTCCCCTTTTATTTTCCTGCTGCATTCTGTAAAGCCCCAGACACCCTCTAGAGGAGTTTGCTGCAAGTTAGTTGCCCAAAGCCACTACTCAAGTTGGGGGCTTAGGCAGTATTACAAAATTGGATTTCTGCTTCTCTGTCTCCTGCTCAGTCCTTCGTGCACCACCCACCATCCTGTTTCTGGATGGTAAGGAGACTGATGTGGCACCAATCACATAAAAAGAGCAAAAAGACCAGCCCTAAAGCAACAAACCCAGTGCTCAGACAGATCTGCTTTGCTCAGAAGTCCAGACAGCTTATCTGGGTACTCTCTAGGTAGCCTCTACAACAGGTTTGCCACAGAGCACAAGAAACAAGGTAGATAAGCAGTGGCTTTTCAATAAGCATCCAGAGGCAACTGGAGAACCCTGTAAGGAACAGGAGCTGTGCTTCTCAGTCGACCTGCTGCTCAGGAAGCCCAGACCCATGACAGTACTGGGATGCCTAAAAACTTACTACTAGTTCTGAAAGCTTTCTACAGTGCCATATCATTCAGCATATAAATCTCTGTAAGTGGCCCTTAAGTCCAAACACTAACTTTGTTGCTCAAATCCAAGTTTTATCAGAAGTTGAATTTCTAGGGGGCTTTTATTCTGGGGGGAATGGCTCTCAGGGACTTGGAGATGCAAGAAGTACTTGGAGATGTGGCCCCTTGTATACTTCATGCATTGAATTTGAATGCCAAGAATGTACACATGTTTGAAAGCATGACTTCGTTGGCATAAGTGAAAAAATTTTGGAATTTACCAACCCACCAGACCTCTTTAACAGTAAACTTTATGGCTTTCAAAAGCCACTGCTTTCTCCTTTCAGTCTGTTCAGTTAAATCTTCTGATGTCATGTTTCTGAGTCCTGAATGGTTTTTATGAAGTAAAAGCCTTCAATCTGAACCCTGCAAGAGGGACTGGGTTGTCTTCTATACATTATTGCAGTTACAGCCCAGAACAAGAAGTTAAGACTCATACACTGAGCACCCACTAAATTGTTATACTTTCTAATAATGAAAGGATTTTGAAATATGAGAGCTGTAATGTGGCTATAGGTGGTACACCCTCAATATTGCTATGTCACTGATGAGAACGGTCCAAATGTCAAGTGTGCATGATGGAGCATACATTAGTATTTTAATGAAAATAGTCCAAAATATTGAGTGATGAAAGACATGCTCAAGAAGTCGGATATTTGGAATTATCTGAATCTGTGAATGGTACTTCCACGAATAATTTCTTACTTGTAGGGCTCTGACCTTCTCTTAGCTGAGTATTTCTGAAGAGACAATAATCTGACCATAGACAGTAAATGGAGTATTGCTCTATTTTGAATTGTGCAGGTTATGTTTGGATTGGGAAAGGGCCAGTCCTGAGCACTTAATGATTATAAGTCAGGTCGCCAAATCATCTGATAAGTACTGGGTTATTATTTGCTAGTCACTTCTTGGCAAGCCTAAGATGGCCTTGCCTTTGCAGTTGTTTGCATTGAAAGAATGATCTAGCTTTTTTTTTTTTTTTTTTTTTTTTTTCATTCTTAGCTAAGAATCTGATCCGATCACATGCCTCTAACAGCTGATGCTTGTAGAAACCCCCAGGATTCACAACACCCGGCAATTTCAAAATGCGATCCATAAAGCTAATTGCAATTCTTCATGTAAGTAGAACTAATTACATGCGTGCACTTGACCTTTAAACACCAGTTCTGTTTTCTCTCTGAGACTTTTGTATTTTTAATTTCTTCACCTCTCTGTTTATTGTTCTTAATCAAATTGTGCCCTCAAGTGATTAAGAATTCAAATTAAGTTTTCATACGTTTCTTTAAGTATGTGATGGGGAGAAGAGGGTTAATGCAAACACTTTCATGGCAATATTTTAAAATTTTAATGAATAGTTTGGTTGATTTAAATTTTTCTCCAAAGTGCTTACAATACAAATATAGCTCCATTATGCTAGTAGTAAAGATCCAGTAATGACTGTTTTCCTGTAAAAGTATTATGGAAAGTGCAATAGCAAGGTGTCTTCTTTAATTAAGCGAGGTGTAAATCAAAAATATGTAATGAAGAGTGCACTTGTTTAAAAAATCACTTTAAATAAGATAATACAAAATCAGTAGTGTAAGCAAGATTATATAAAAAAATATTTAACTTTTTTGTTCTGGCAGCAGCCTTTGAAAAACCACTTCTGGTAACCTTCCCTGGCACTCACTAAGTACTGGCAGCCTTGGCAAACTGGCAGGAAAGAGGATGCAGAAATTATTTCATTGAAATGTCTGAATCATTGCACGTTGGCTCTGCCAATCTTTACGTCCTACCCTTGGGTTCTCCTGCACTGTCCATCACTATGGTGCTGGGGATTGGGCTGGTGCCTGCAGCTAATGAATAGTGCATTTCCAGCTCTTGTTTCATCTCACCTATCAGGATGGAAATGTGAAATACTGTACTTTGAATCTCATCCTGCCTCTTACCATCAACATAACCGTGAAGCAGTGTCGAAGTGGGAGAGACTTGGATGGATGGTTGTGGGCTGTTCTCCCTCCTGTCCTGCTGCCTCTACTGGAAAGCTGACACCACTTGCTGTGGGCAAGTTGTAATATGGTTTGTTTAACAGGGTAAATCATGCTTTTATCACTAGAAATAAGATGTGGTGGAGACATGTTGTCATGGTTACTTAGCCATTTCCCCAGAGTCACAACACCAGTGTCCCGGAGGGGACATAATTCTATTTTATGCATATGCATGAGGCTAGCAGGTGCTTTGGCACTTTAATTATATATTTTTTTAAATGGCTAACTGTAAAATTGTGTCAGAAACACAGAGTAAAAAGGATAAGAAATGGACTTGGAATGCAGGCAAAAGGATTGTCAGAAAAAGGAAAAATGATAATCCAGGTTTTTGAAGGTTGCTAACATAATTTAAAATAAAGTAAATAAATACATTTCCTAATTATGTAGGTATATCAAGGACATGCTGAAAATGATAATCTCCAGGTAGGAGGGGAAACTTTACAATAATTAATTATTTCATGCTTTTTTTTTTTTTTTTTTTTTTTTCCTCTAGAAAGTTAGTGTGTTCATGGAAATGGAAAGAAGACTGGGAGTGACAGAAAAAAAAAAAAAGAATAAAATATTAATAACTCTTAAATAATTCAACCCCCCCCCCCCCAACAATAAAACCTGTAGCTACAAGTATGATTGCAAATTAATGGTATTGTCAGATGAATACTTACATGCCTGCTCAAGAGGTATTGTACCTTACTGCACTTCATTCAGCTGCTGTCCCCTCATGTCAGTCATTACCTATCAGCTCCTTTTATCACAGGTGTTAATTGATGACCCTCAACTAAAAAGGAACAACCAGCCAGCTACATATTTTTAGGTCAGTACAAGTAGAAAGCAAAACAGCTTTAAGTCAAAGTAACTTTCAAGGACAAAGATTTCCCAAGTTATCTTCAGATATATTGGATGCTGTGTAACTGCTGTACATTCAAATATTGCACAGGTCTGTGCATGTTTTTTTCAGATAGTTGATATTTAGACATTGGTTAATATGTCCAATAGAAAGATGAAATCACAAAATCTGGAAAACCTCTGAATACCAATACTTATAATACAGAAAACGTATGCTGAAAGAACAACCCTTTATAACTAGTTGACCTTATATGTATGTGTCTCCTACCATTAAAATAAGAGAATCACTTAACTAGGGCTGATCATGTTAGGGAAGTTTTGGATTTAACAAAAACCTTGTGGATTATTTTTGAAAAATATCAAGATTTCATTTTTTTTTTTTTAATTTGGTGGAAAAGAAAAGAAGTTTTTGTGAGTGACTTCAACTCGGATCAGGCATTGTTTTGTTTTGAGGACGTTCACGTGGGAGCTGCGATATATGAGATGATCTTTACTCTGTTACATGGATATATAGGGACACACATAACCTTTTTCTCTCTTCCTCTCTACTTCTTATCTTTCCCATGTAATTTTTGCCAAAATTAATAAATTTCTCTCTCTCTCTCTATATATATTTTTTTTCCCCAGAAAACTGCCTTCAAGTGAGTGTTTTGTGAAATCTTTTTAATCACTCTGTTTTTATGCTCTCAAGCATCTTTTTTTAAGAGTAGGTTGTACTTTCATGGGCATTTGGCTCAACCTCAATGCCCTTTTGTATTCCAGGGTTGCTTTTAACTCAGATCAACTCATGGGACCTGCAAATAGATTCAGGAAAGGGGCAGCTTGGGGGAGGAAGGAGAAACTGCTTACAGAAGCCATGATATGAAGAAAAATGTTTGTGTAACTGCAGGTTTTGATAGAACAACGATAACATGGCCTGTGAAACACTTCATTTCTGAAGAGAAGTCAAATACATTCAGGCCTGTCTTTCCCCAGCAAATTTTTTTTCTGGAGCAAAATCATGAGGCACAGAAGCCAAACGAGCCACATTTATACTTAAGGTGAGGAACATCAATAACCAATTGAAGTTAGGTGTGGACTGAAATGTTAAGAAGCATTGCTGTCTCCTGTCACAAATTTGCCCAGCTATTTATGTTCTCCGGGAAATGTTTCATCACGACCAAAGCATGTGTGGCTCAGACAGGTTCCAATAAAGGTTAAAGTTCCATGTCCATTACCAGAGTTCTCCTCCAAAAAAAAAAAAATAAAAAAAAAAATTCATACATAATCAAGAGATATCCACTTTATGAATGTTATAAGCAAATTTCCCTCTGTTGTGAATTTGAAGCCTGAGAAGTATCCTGGCTGTTTTCTATGAAATTCTTGCTAGCTAATGTAACTGCACTGCTGTTGTGAACATGTACCATGAAATTTATGTGTTCAATACTGCCAGAAGACCAAGGAACAGCACTGGATATATAACACACTGCTTGTCAAATGGAGCAGAAATCTCCTAAAAGGTTCCAATAGAGTATGTACATATGTTTAGCCAATACCCCTGGCTAGACACTAAAAATTCCCTCATGGCAGTGCCAGATTTTAGAGCTGCATAGCTCTTGGTTTTAGCAAAGATTTCTGAAAATGAAATATTCAAAAAAATGTGAATTGCAGTTGCCAAGATAGTAATTTACCAGAGGAGTTAAGGGATACCTGGGTGGCTGTAGCTATGCTTTCTTTTGGTTCCAGCCGTACCAGGTACTGCCCCTTCGCCTCTCCAACCTGCCCAGCACTGTTGGCTGTAAGTTTCTTTCCTTTAGGCTCTACCAGTGGAGCTGCTCCTCTAACTTGATTCCTGATTTGTGTCAATCCAAATAAGTCATGTTAGCTGACACCATCTAAAGAGGTCTTTGCTAGGAAGGCTTGATCTTACCGAATCAGGTTAGAGAGAGCTCATACAGCCCTGCTAAAGGGTCTGATGGGGCTTCTATGCTCCAGGAGGGCCACTGCCCTGGCACTGTGTAGCTAAGGTGCTCAAAGGGCAGTAGTCCACTGAGCTGGCTAAGATCTGCTGGCAGGGAGCATGTCAATTGATTCTACAGGTAGTCTCTTCAGAAGAAAATCATCCCAATTCAATGGAGCACTAAACCACATATTTGTACACCCCCAAGATGAATGGGGTGGAAGCTGAGGGAAACCCCAGTACCACTGGAGCCTGCAGTGAAGCTTCTGTTGATTTCAGCAGAGCAATATTTCATCCCTTTTGCTGAATGGGCGCTGGGACCCTCCAGTTGCTCAAAGCTAAGCACAAAAGTAAGCACTTTTGCCTAATCAAAGATTGGGTTTTTATTAAAAGGAGAAACATGGGTCTGTGTGATACTGCTGCATCCACCTCCACTCCAACTTGTATCAAATGGCCAACATGCCACATACAAAACTTAGAAGGAATGGAAATCAAAATTTTCCTCTTGCATCTGCACAACCAAATGTACTATATGGGTTGAAAACACCCCAGTTACTACTGTATTTTGGCACCTCATGAACTCTCCTCATAACTCCTAACTCCGTAGAGTGAGGCCATGCCACCATTCCTGCAGTACTGGCATCAAAGCAGGGACAAATGATTGCACAGAGCCACAGAGATAATTCACCATTGGGCTTCACTCTTCCACAGCTCAGGCTAGCACTCCCATACTTGAGACTACACACATCTCACCACAGGTTTAACGAAAACCCTTTGTTAAAGGGTTTAAAAGGTTAAAAAGCCTTGTGTACATCACAGTTCTACTGCATGAACAGAGACCCAACTACCATGGTCATGTCTGGCCTAGGAACCTCTACTCTTGCAAAAAATCCATGACTTGTAGCTTTTATGGGACTACTGTTATGAGAGGGACGAATGAAATAGATTGTGGAATTGATTACTGTAGCAGATTAAAGAGTAAAATTTTGCTTGAGACAAAACTTTACACTGATGGGGGCTGGGATCCAGAAGGGCTTGGCAGGACCCATTTCTCTCATCTGCCAGCTGCCAAGCAAAAGGAAATGGCGGCTGTTGTATGCTGCAGGCTGTTAGATGTGCACAACACATAGCAGCATCCAGTGCTGGATCATCCCTGAGCCACTCAGGTGCAGCTTCTCTGTAGATACAACTGTCCTTAACTTTCAACTCAGCCCCAGCAAGTCTATCCAAATCTGAGGTATAAGTGAAGAGTTTCGCAGGAGCTGAGTGAAGTTATCATGAACACTTTGCTCTCTTATAGCTGTAAACTTGAAAAAGGTAAAAACAGAAAAAAATGTCAGAAAAAAAATATCTCAGGAAATCACCCATTCTATTCCTCTGTTTTCTTCTCTGTAACTCTATGGCATCTTGTCATACTTGTGCCATCTCTGACAAGGGTCTAAGGATCTCTTCTGAAAGACATATCATAACCTCAATAGGCAATTTCTCCTATTTCATTACTGTCCTTTTGGTTAAAATGATATCCTAAAGCCTGAAACTTTCTGGTTCTGTTACCCAACTCCTTCACCATGGATGTGACAGATTATTCCTGTGCTCTTTAACATCTTTTTATGTATTGGACTAATATTAAACCCATCCTCAGACTTTTCTACTTTAAATTAAACAATCCTAGATTATTAAGTCTTTCTTCCAAAGACATCTTCTTCTCACCCCCTTCATCCTCTTTACTTTTTTTTTTCTTTCTTTCTTTCTTTCTAAAAGTTACCTCCTCTGTCTCAACCCAGACAAGTCCCAACATTTCAGTAAAGGCATATCAGTTCTGATCAGAGCTGCAAGACTACCTCAAACTCTTAACATCTTACTGAAGTCTCACTTGCAACTTGCAACATCTTCTGAAACTAACAGTGTTGCACTAAACTGAACCAGACCAAGATCAGACCTTGAGAGGATTTCATGATAAACACTTTTGGTTTGATCATAAATCACTGTACTTAGAATCCAAATTATTCTCTATCTTCCCTATAATCTCTTATGAGCGTATCAGGTAGAATAGTGTCAAAATCTTACTACAGTCAAGGTGCGTATCATCTACTAAATCCCATTACCCACAAGGCCCATTACACAGCCAGAAAAGAAAATAAGGTTCATTTCACATAGTATATACATAAATATTGATTTCTAGATGCTTTATTTCTTACAGATTTTTTTCTGAGAATTGAAGTTAATTTGACTTTTTCAATAACTCCCCTTTTGCTTAAATAAAAGCACAGTATTGTGCTGTTCTAGTTACCTAGTTCTTCATTCCCTCTCTACAAATTCCCAGAAAAACTACTAATGACTGAGATAGCTTCAGCCAGTCCTTTAAATATCCTATACAAAATTCATTAGACATGAAGGATTTAAAAAAACAAAGTCAAATAAATACCCTTTGCTTATTCTGTTTTCTAGGCATTTGTTGTTGTTGTTCCTGATTTTAATCATGCCAGCCACATGCTCACATTTGACCTTTTAATTGCTGAGGATGCAGAAGCCCCACTTCACACATAGGCCTTCTCTGCAACCTTGTCTGTCTCTTGATTGTTCAGACAACACTACTCTTGTCTTACCTCTTACCCCTAATGCACTTGCAGAAATATTTCTTCTTACCCTTGGTGCCTCTGCTAATGGTATTGCACTCTGTTTCAGCTTTTCCATCCTTGCATGTTCCAGGTAACCTTTCATACTTCATCCCTAGTAGCTGAACGCTAATCCTTCCTTACATGCAAACCAAGCACATGTTGGTCAGCCTGTCTCCTCCTGCAGGGACTTTCCATTTCCAGCATTTTCACAAGTCCCCTTGTTACTATTGAAAGCTTCACTTATTTGATCAGACCAGAATTTGTTTTTCTGGCCTGTTGTGGTGGCTCTCCCACCATATAAGTACCTGTGGTTTTTTCCTCTATAATTATTACCCATAACATTTTCAATGGTTTTAGTCTTCTCCACATGCTAGGCTCCCAGCAAATGAATGTATCCAGGGCTGAGGATACACCCCTCCTTTCTACCCCCTGCTTGTTCTTCCTTTCATGTTTTTATTCCAGTCATGCGAATTATCCCACCAAGGCTCTGTTATGCCAATTAAGTCATAATTTTGATCTTGTATTAAGACTTCCAGCTCCACCTGTTTATCCCAAATATTTATTGCAGTAGTATACAGACATCTAAGTTGTTCAGTGGATTGATTCACTATCCTCCGAGTCTCTCCTGTGACCCTATTATGAATACCAAATCTTCCAAAATTTTAGGCCCCTGTCAGGCTGCTCTGGTTTATGTAAGCTTTTTTGTTGTTGTTGTTGTTGTTGTTGTTGTTCCCTAGTCAACCCCTCCCTCAATCCTACTTTAAAGCCTTCTAACTAGGTTAGCAATTTATTGAATGAACCACATGAAGTCAGCTCAGTGGAAAAACCTGAACACCCTCCAGCAGCATTTCAGACTATGGCAGGCAGCACCTCTTCTTCCCCTGACTTGCTTCTCCTGGAGTACAGATCCAGCCAGCTGCCAGCCTCCTGTTTTCCCATGAACAGAGGGTCATCAGCTTTCTCAGCTCTTATTTTGGATCTGGGGGGGCTGGTTACAAACCTCATAGCTGGGATAGGGTGTGTGTATTTTTCCTTAGCAATAGGATTTAAATATTGTTTGCTTCCTGAATAACATACCTGTTCTTGATCTCCACAGGTAAAATCTGCCTCAGGAGGAAGCCAACTCCTGCATCCTTTCCTGTGGAGAACCCATTTCCTTCTTCATTGCTGGTATTGCTCCTTGCTCTAGCTAGCCAGCCTCTTTCTGCTTGGAGATGTGCTCAAACATAGCATTCATAGGCCCTTCTGGCTTCCTTCCCTGCAGTTCCCTGACCTGCCACCAAAGAGCCCCCATGGGCACAGGCACCTCTCCTCCTGTTCATTTTCCCTTCCCCTCTGGGAAGGAAAGAGAGGCCACATTCCTTGAAAATCCAAACCAATAGGAAGCCAAGACATGGAAGATCAGTGTTCCCCTCCTAAGACGAGCCTCCTAATGTCAAAGCTTGCCTTTACGTATGGATGCAGTCCGACTGATCTCAGTCCACCCTTAAACTGAAAGGTAGGGAGCTGCTCTTCTCTGGAAACAGAATAGGTGCTTCAGGGTGTATCTGCTGTTCACGGCCTTCAGTATATCAGCTTAGGTACAAACCCACAATGAGGTAGCTTCAGCCAGTCCTCTAAATATGCTAGACAAAATTTGTCATACTCGGAGCACTCAAAAAAATGCAGAAGGGAGCCTTGTGTCTTCCACATCATGGCTAGTTAATCAAGATGGCCTGCTTGGAGTCCAGGCAGCATGAATGTGTGTCCTGCTGCCTCTCTGCGTGCCAGCATTTTGTAAAAAATATACCTCAGACGGATTTTTGTAAATGTACAGGATGACAATGCCACCACCACAGCCAGTCTTATGACATTGTTTTCTCTTCATGCACGTTCTAATGAAAGAACATTTTGTTTAGCATGTGAAATGGTAAATATCTTCAATCATAGGAAAACATACAATAGTTGCATTTTATTATAAACAATGAGTACTCACTAGGAAAACACTAGAAGAATGCCACCCTCTTCCTTTTCCTGTTGATTTTCTGTCCTATACTTTTCAGGCAAAATGGCATTTCCCTCCAAGACCTGATGCTCCATTCTTTCCCAGGCCTTGTTATTGACATAACTTCCTAAGTTATTGTTATTCCTCTTATCGATTAATATTGCCAATGCACGGGAGGCTTATACCAGTGCCCAGCTCCTTCAGAGCCAGTGTGCACATCCTCACAAGAGGTCTGACTGCACACTTACAAACATGGGGTAAGGTGTGAAAGACCAGCATTAATAAACGTGGATACCAGTTTTATAGTACCTATGGAAGTCTATGCACCTGTTTATCTGGATGTGTTATTTTATACAGAATGAGAAAATCGTAACATTGTAGTTACTGCTGGAATCGAGTTGGGCAGATCAAAGTGACAATTACCGTGTTCTAGAAATCCCTATTTTTGATGATGAGGTTTTTTAAGCCTGTAACAACACACAGATCCAATTGCAAAAGCTTAAAATCGCCTCTTCAGTAGAAGCAGGGCTTTGATATCATCTAATTTGACCCTTCCACCGCACTTATAAGTGCACTCCAGTGTGGCTAGAGATAAAAACTTTGAAATTTAAATGTGCAACTTGCAGCTGAGGTTGGATTTGCGAGCTAGGACACAGAGTACCTTTTGATGAGCAGCAGTTTTCATTACAGCTGTCAGAAAATACCTCCCCATTAGGAAGCGATGAGTACATTTAATTCAAGTCCAACCCTTCCAACACCATCACTTACAGACACTCTTCTGCTCTGTGAGTGAGGTTCTAATAATACACTGAGCCAAGTGGGACACACCAGGGTGATTAATGCTTGGATGTGAACATACACTGCACAGAGTATATATTTCCCCCTTAAATGAATATATCTGGTTTTCATTGATATTGAGGTAGATTTGCTCTGTACTTGCTCACATGAGGAAGCCTAGAACTGTGGGATCTATCATTCAGTAATAGCTCCTGATAACACTAACACTCAGAACACGGCAAAGTAAAAAATGTGAATTCATATTCACTTTTAATAAACTGGGGTAATTAGTCAGTTGAAATGCAATAGAAAGTGACAGCCTGTGACACATAAAAGACTGCAGACTGACAAAGACAGAGCTATTCTTCATTGCACTAACATCCGTTTCTTCATCAACATTGAATTTTTTCAGTCTCTTGGCATTTCAATTACATTATAAAATGAAGGGCTAAAATCCTGGCTCTGCATTTTTTCCTCCCCTCTTTCAGACTGAAGGAAAGAGATGAGAAAAAAAGAAATGAGAAAACCCCCATCCACAATTTGCTTCTACACCACCTGAGATGATGTCAGTGGGCTATTGCATCCAGAACACCCATGGTGCGTGCAGAAGAAGGTGCCTGATCAGGCTTGTCATCATCAAGGTGATGCTGGGACTGCGAAATCCCACCAAATGAAACTGCCTGGAAGACAAAAGAAAGGGATAAAATAGGTAAAAATGTATACATTTTATTTATTTATTTATTTATTTTTCAACTAAAATTTAACCATGGAAGTCAACATGTCTCAGACACTCCTTTGCTTCTTGTTGGCATCATAGCTGTTTCTCTCTGCATCCTGACTGCTTAGCACCTAAGAGGGAGCTTGGACAAGGGCGTAGGTGTCAGTGCAGCTTCCCAGCCGAGGTCTCGCACAACTCTCTCACAACAGCCTAGTCTCAGGCACCATGGCCATGCCTGGAGCCCCCAAGCCCTGTGTAGGAAGGAGGTTGCAGAGCCTCATGGCACACCCAGAGCCTGGACACCCCTCAACTTGTGTTGGCTCTGGCACTAGCTCATTTAACTGTGAGCTTATTTAACTCACCGTGCCAGCATGAAACTAATTCCTCCCCCTAAAAAAGACAGTTTTCTGCTCAGTTAGCAAACCGAAAGAAACCTGTGAATGTCCCAACCATTTCCAGAGCCTGTGGAAGCAGAGGAGTAGGACTGAGGCACCAGGAGCAAGAGAGGAAGGAAGAATGGCACATACAGAGGAGGGAAGAGGATATGGATGGGATGGGATGGGATGGGATAGGATGGGATGGGATGGGATGGGATGGGATGGGATGGGATGGGATGGGATGGAGGTGTGGGCTCATCTTTCAGCTTACCTTTCAGGAGCAGCAGCTAGTCAGGTAGCTTTGCCTGAGAAAATCCTGGTTCTTAATTTGAGGACATAAATGGTGATATCTTATAAATGCATATGATGAGCCACCTACACTTGTGTCATCAGTATTCAGTGAGGTTAAGCCTATTTAGAGAGAAGCAGTACCTTTTCTTAGATCACCTGAGACAATGGTAAAAAATAGACCACTTTTCAGGCACGTGCGTGCTTTCTCAGGACTGAAATAACCTCACTTAGAGCTTGGAGCAGCCTGGTGACCAGAGCACTGCTACTCTTCCCACTGTTTGGATCCTCTAAAAATCATAGCATAACCCTCCAGCAGAGAAAAAGAAGTGAGGAGAAAGTATTTTTACATGAAGACCGAATTACTTTTTAATCTTTTTTTTTTTTTTTTTTTTTTTTTTTTTTTTAATGACATCAGGACATCTTGCTGTGCAAAGCCTCAGCTTGTTGACTGCTGAAACATCATTGACTTACCTCCCAGGCGTGCTATTTTGTTAATTTTTATATATGGTTTTGAGAACCTTGGATGGAAGGCACCAAGGTTGAGCTGTATAATTTTCTCAGAAGCCTCATGGTCTCATTTGGTTCAGTCATATGTCAAAGCAGCTTTTAATTTCTCAGTTGTGGGATTCGAATCTTAAAATACACTAGCAGCCAGAAGCTCCCCTTTAAGTACCTGAATGAAAGGGTCAGATTTTCAATTGTTTCTAGTCGCCTGCAGTTCCTATTGTTTTAATAGAGATGTGCTGTTCACAAAAAAACTTAGTTCCCAGCTGGTAGGTATGAGCACTTCTACTGCTGTGACCTAATACTTCACAGCACAGTCACTACTCTTATCACCTCAGTGAAAAGGGATCTGGAGGGGACATGCAGTCTAACTGGCATCCACAGAAAAATGGTGATGAACTGAACTGCTTCCACTGCCTGCTTCAGAGTCTCATATTTAAGTGAAAAAAATCTTTGCAGAAGGGAAAAAAGCAACCATATATTTTGAACAGTTCTTGCAAATCTCAGAGAGGGTGAATGGCAAAAATGTGTTAGTAGCAAGGTTTGAATTATTCATTTGTGAGGCATTTTGTTCAATAATATAGCACAGAGGCGTGCCTCTCAATTCCTTCATCTGTCCCTACGGTGCTCTGCAGAAGGTGCAGCCTGGGCACCGTGACAGGTTACCGGAGGTACCTGTTGTCTTTTCCATTCTCCAACCGGACTTCCTACCTCTGATATCTTTCTTCCATCAATAGTGAAGTGTTTCTCAGTAATTGGATAAACCAAAACTCTGAATTTTAAGCAGTCATGGATATGAGCTTGAACTTGTGCTTATAAACTTGAAATTAATTGTTTATAAAAGCTTGTTTGAGTAAAATTTAGGCTGCACGAATTAATATTCCAAAGATTCATGTCAGTTCCTCGAGCAGCATAAGTATTGACTCAGATATCAATTTTGATGGAACTAAACTCTTTTACACCAGCTGAGGGCTCTGCATCTGTTGTTTTAAATTCAGGGAACTTTCCACAGAAAGGGTTTATCCTCGCCCCATTCAGCCAGCTCTATTCATGATCCGAAATAGAGCGCTCATTTGCCAGGTCACTACAGAAGTGAGATAAATGTGCAGATGAAGAAGTCTTAATCATAGTTTACTTTTAACCCTTAGATTTTGTTTGTTGCTTCTTGCACCACTCATTCCAGTAAATCACCTTGACTCTGGCAGAAAAAACAAGGGAAATAAACTGGAGCCTGTTTTCACCTTAAGCAGCCAAGTGGTTAAAGGACTGGCGTGTAAACAGCTCCACTACACCTATGCTGTATTTTGAAGTCCGGTGGGATTCTGCTTTAATCTTGAGAGGGAGTGTGAGGGGTTTGTTTTTCACAGGGGCTTTAGCCTACAGTTAAGTGCAAACACCTGCTGAAGTACTGGTAATTAGTAGGTAATTAGTAGCTAATGTTCTTAGAATTTAAAAAGAAAAGCTTACATAAGTAATTACTTACTATTTCTTATAATGTGCTGCTTTTCCTGAGATTTCATATCCCCAGAACATTTGCCAAGTTCCTAGGTTCCTCAACATACTAAATTGTTTATTAATTACACAAGTATATTGCTTGTAGAAAAAATAAAATGCATTAAAATGCTGGAAACAGGAATGAGCTATCTTTTAAATTACAGCACAAGACTCGTTGGAAATGACAGAATTTGTAGAGGGTAACGGCTTTAGGAGGATCTTTGATTTGGGGCTGGGGGAGAAGGGTGGTGGTGGCTGGATCAGGGAAGGCAGCAGCCAGGTAGCCCAGAATGAGTTGCTACTTCTTGGGAAGGGGTAGAGGCACAAAGTAGGAAGCAGCCTTTGTGGTGGGTGCTTTGCCCAGGCCAGTAAATGTCTAGCACAGCTGTGGAGCCCTAGTTGGATTCTTGTGTCCCTGGGTCTCTTCATGCATTTCAGGTATGTTAGGAGTCAGGGGCTGATCTGGCTCTGTAACAGAGCAGTTCTAATGGCATTTCACCTCTTGTAGAAGGATCTTTTCTGGATCAGTGGGAAAGCTAAAATAACTGCCTTGTCAAACCCTGCAAGATAATTCACTATTTTCATACATGAGCAGTATTAAAACAAAGCTGCGGTTCTCTGTATGTTCTAGGCTGTAGCTAGCACAGGATGCAGCTACCAGGGGCTGTGATTGCACTTACTAGCTGCCAGTCTTGCTCTTGCAGCATGTGGGACAGGCTTTATGCAGAGGCAGAAGAGGAGAACGTCTGCTGAGATCCACCACCTGGATGCTTCTCAGCAGGTGTCCTCCTGTGGGACCCTACCTGCTGCTTGGCGTGAACCTCTTCTTACAGGACAGTAGGCTACGTGTGCCCCATCCTCTTTGGTGACAACTCTCCTGTGAGTTAAAGTGTATACAAAGACAGGATTATTAATAGCAAGGACTCTGTGAAGGTGGATCCTACTCCTATGGAGTAGTCCTGGCAGGGTTGAATTTTGCCCTTCAATCTCCCATGCTGCAGGGTGGGGCACAAAAGCCTTGAGAGATCTTCTGTCTTCCCTGACCTCGTGCCATGTAGCAGGGCCCTGGGGACAGCTGAACTCTCTCAGGACCTTCTCATGTACAGTGGTGGCTTCTGAAAGAGGAAAGGTAGGAAAAGCTCCCTGCTTTTCAAGGAAGCTCAACAATTTCAAGGAGCAGCCATCCAGACCATGACAGTGGGGAATGGCCCTGGAGATCTCTTGGCTTCCAAATTCCTTTATACTGTTTCACTCCATTTCAATTTGGGCTTTCAAAACTAAGAGTTTACCTGACCTGGGCTGTCATTGATGCTTTAAAAAAAGAATGATTCAACTGAAGATGGGGCCGCTCTTTAAAGATAAACCATGAAGCTGAATTGCTTCTTAGTATTACTATTCAGAGTTTTTTTTTTTTTTTTTTTTTTTTTTTTTTTTTTAAGCTTGGCTGTGAATAAGAAAAAACAAACAAACAATCACAAATTGGACTAAATGAGATTAAAGCTGCGGGTAGGCACCAACTTAGCATACAGCTTGGGCTTCCTCAGGGTTTTAGGTCCTCCAGCATTCTTATTATTCCTTTCCAATCAATTAAGCTGAATGCAAATGGTAAAAAGTAAAATTAAAAAAAAAAAAAAGGAAAAATTGCTTCCAAAAAAAACACCCCAGGGGTGGTGGAGAATTTGGCTCTTTCAGCCATACGTAGCTCTTGAGAAAAACACCCACATTTTCATGCAGGGTTTTAATACTAGCTGAATAATCTTTTTGAGGTGTGCACCTTGGAAGGCTCCAAGCCCAGCTGTATCTTAATAGCAACTAATATCAACTCCTCTCACACAGAGGTAGCAACTCTCCAAGGAGGCACTTAAGTGCTAGGGCAGCTTTTGTTTTCTGAACACCACGTCTTGCTTTCTCCTGGTGAAGACAAACCAGATAGTCCCTTGTCATTCATCTTTGCCTTAGATTCAAACATTTACCACAATTCAAGATTTTCTGAACTGCAAACAGCATTGCCTGTCAGGACAAAGAAAACCCCTGAACGAAGGCATCCTAGGTGATGAAGATATTTGTCCTTGCAAAGACCTTACAGAAAGAGTGGCTTTTTGTCTCTCACAGTGTTTCTCTCCATGAAAAAGTGCTAGCTTCTTTTTTTAATTAAAAATAGTGCGTGCTTCGTACTTATATAGTAATGATTTGTAAAAGTATTTATGTTTCCTAAATAAGCAGTAATTAAAAAAATTAAACAGCAAATCTGTGGCCCTTTAGGAGCTATTTCCTGCCACTGTGCTATGCACCAGGGATGTGTGAAGCTTCCTAATCATAGCTGGGGACCAAAGCTGATTATTTTTGCTTCAAAGGCATCAGTCTGTACATCCAAACTACAAAGTACCATCCCTGTGTTTTGCTACCATTAGTGGTGTAGGGCTGAGAACTGAGGAGTTGTGGTTTACCTAAAAGGGAGCAAGAATGTACCTCTCAGCCTGCCCACGTTAATTCCTTGTTCCCACAGCACGTTTCATGCAGAAGGAGAAGTTACCGTGGAAGCAGACGTGGTAAAACTATTGACACAGGAGGATAGTCTCATATTCCTTGAGTTGCATTAGAAAACTGTTTGAAAGAGCACAGAAATACCACCCATCATTTTAAGAAAGGAAGAGTAATTAGTTCAAATAATTTTGAGCACAAATTGGCATTAAAGTGCAAACACAATTTGGCCATGACATTGGATTAATGTACCTTGCCAAAGGGTTTATGGCATTAAATCATCTAATCTAGCCATGCTTTCAGACCTAACAAAAGGCCAATTCTTTAATTCAGTCCCCTCTGTGCTCCCACTCCATGTGTCCTGGGGTTCCTAATGCAGTTTTATTTATCTTTTCTGTAAAGACCAGCCTTGAACAGGCATTGTATTTTTCCTGTTTCTCTAGCATGCTACTTAAGACATGTCTCACCATGTGGACTCAACTCAGTTGCCTGGTTAGAAATGTCAAATACTGCTTAAGATGCCCCATGGTGCCTGAGACACCCACCAGGGCTGGCAGATGTAACTCATCACCAAGGGGAGACTCATGCCCTTCTGGACCAGGAACTATTTCTTGTCCCATATGTCTATTGGAAATACCAGGCTGGTGCTGTGAAGTGACAGTACATTTGAGTTCCACTGTGATAGCCAACTTTGTTATTATCAAGCGATACGTTCTCACTATACTGAGAGTATTTTTTGTTCTGATTCTCTGTGAAAATTCAGGACCAGATGGAAAACAGCTTTTCTGAGGCTACTACATCTTCCCTGAGAATTACTGGAGAGATGAGCTGGATGATGACATTTTGCAGTTTGATTCCTGAAAACTGGTTTGGTTCCAGGTCAGTCAATTTACTTTTGATGCAAACTGATAGCAGATAACAGAGCAGAACTACACATGCTCTTTTCTGTCCCAGTCTCAACTGATACATCATTTACCCAGCTGATGTATCAATTCACACATGGAAAGCTGTGTGCAAGTAACACAGGACAACGTTTATGCATTGTAGACTAATTTTGCTCTCAGTTATATCCATTCCATTCCCCTCCTTTCATTGCAGTTGACAGGTGTAAAAGAGAGAAGCTGAATTTTTCTCTGTGACCTTATACAGAAATGAATGAGATCCTTCAGGACTTGGTTGCCTGTACATTCATAATAATAAAGAAACCTTAGTGATGATATAATGGCTTCTTCATTATTGCTGTCTTGGGGGACTAGCTCAGCTCACATAATTGGTAACTGGTTAATCAGCCATCCAGGTCAGTCTTGGCCTAGGTTAAACTTGGGATAGTGGTGGGAAACCCCAGTGTTGTATTCTTTAGTAGATGAGTGTTATGTTCTTAGATAACAGAGATACCTCTTGGGTTTATGGCAGGCATGTGTCTGTATCTGGAATCACAAATGGCAAATACTGTTCTTTAACATCCCATGCCAGTCTCAGCATCAAGGCTCTGAAGTTCAGTGGGCTTGAGAGATGAACCCTTCATTTCCTCAGTGTCTGGACTGAGGCAGATAAGTGAATCTGTGTTGGGGTAGGCAGCAGACCCAGGCTACACCTGGGCCTCTACTTCCAAGTCTCTTGAACAGCTCTTCTGAAGTCTGCACTAAGCCTACATACAGCTAACTGGACAATATGAAACCAGCAAGAGGCCAAAGAAGGGCCAAGTAATGTACAGATCATAGTAGTTAATTCTTCTAGAATATTTAATGAAGGTTTCTGCTTGCTTTGAACATGTTATTCAAAGCAACTCTTGATAAAGTCCTCTTTTTATAAAGATTTCAGACAGCGGAGGCATGTTCACCACTACCAGAACTTCTAATGTTTACATAAATAAAGAAAGCTCAGAGGCTGTGGTCACTCAATAACTGAATTAATAAAATGGATAGCACATTAAAAACATATCCACTACCAAGTCCTATGATCTCAAAGAGAACTTCTTTTGCTCAGTTGGTGATGTGCCTATTCTGAAGAACAAAAGTTTATGTATCCTGGTTCTCTGTGTATCATCTCATATGGCCTCAGTGGTTCTTTGCAGGACATCTGTCATTCTAAGAGCCTGAGAACAGGGATGGATGCCTAATGACAGCCATGACGTACAGTCAAGAAGCAGACAAAAATATTTCTATTAGTTGAGTGAATCAGTTGCTTATCTTGACAAAACATCTTTGGAACAGGGGCAATCATCATCTGACTAAACCTGCCGATTACCTACTGACTAGAGGGGGTAAACCTCTAACCCAGTTAGATGGCAGAAGAAAGAATAGGTGTTCCAAAAGTGACAAAAGTCAAAGAGCTCGCAATTACTTAAATGATTTCCACGTCCTCCTAATGATCACGATTTGGATTTCCTGCAATCAAGAAGTTCCTCTCCTTCCCACGGACCAAAAGATGACCATTGCCATTTTTTGTTCATATACACAACTTCCAGGCTTACTATGCTTTTGTGTATGTATTTCAGCACAATGTGTAGATGTCACTGAACTACTCAATGACAGAGTGGTATAATGAAGGGAGCAAGAAGAAAGGACACACACATTGATATACCACTTCAGCAAGACTCTGTATGTCAAAAAATGGGTAAAAAAAAACTTAAACTGTGCTCTTTGGGTCATGTTATGCAGTGCTCTGCATCTGGAGGTGCCCACCCAAGCCATACTGATGTAACGACTGGAAAGTCTAAAACCTCTGAACATCACCAAAGACTTCTGACAGAAAATGAGTGCACATGAGAGAGACTGCAGCAGCATCTAGTCTTGTTTTTTTAGGCATGTTTTGTTAATTAAGGGCATGTCTTAAATCCATGGTGGTTTTTATCACTTAGATAAACAAAAAAATGTAATAAGGTTGTGTTCCTTGTCCAAGGCCAGCTCAGCAGCCTTTCAGGCCCAAGGAGCTAGTGGGGGAGGGGTGGGGGGGGGGGTGGGGGAAAGAGACACATGGAGAGGTTAAATGATTGAATGGCAGGTACAGAACAGATCAGTTTTGGACCCTCCTGGCTTAAGCCCAAGCAACATTTCAATGTGGACTTTTCTCCATGACAGAAATACTCCAGATGGAAGTTTTGACTTCAGTGATGGTTGCCACAACATCTGCAGATAATACGATGTTAGCACCCTACACAGCTAGCTGTCAAACAGCATGGACCATAGCCTGCACCAAGGTTTCCCTTTAACAGTAGAGTACACTGCTTTCTTTGGTGCTCATTAGATGCCTTGAAATGCCTATCAGAATTTATCTCCTACTTTTTTTTTTTTTTTTTTGTTATCTCACTCCTTTTCATAGGTCTTGTCTCTTTAACCACATAATTCAGTAATAGAGCATGACAGTAGTTCCCCCTGTATTCTTATTGTTCTGTGGCTGATGATGGTGTGAGGTGCCATGATGGAGTGCACTCAAGGACCTCTTAGATGAGCCTATATATTTGCATTGCTAATTTCCTGCCTTGAGAGAGAAGGCAATGGTTGACTTTTTTTGTTTGATTCATAGGTCTGTCTTGTTTTACCAAGGATTGATTTGTGTGTAGGCAGGGAGAGGGGCTGGATATATGGTCTGAATTGCTAGCACTTGTGCACAAGTGAAGTACTGCTTGTTTGTAGGCAGATATTGAATAACAGGAAAACAATTACATTACAAAGGAATTGTTGAGGTGTCTGTGAGGAAGCTCCGAGTGTAAAGACAGGTACAAAGGGACGCTTCTGGTCCGTGTGGACCAGAAAATGGAGGTGATTCAAGGATAGCTTAGAATGGTGAGTTTGAAAGAAATGGTAATCATCAATAACACAAAATACACAAATAAATGCTTTGCATGGGTTTAGTGTTAGCATCAGACTCTTACCATGCTAGCAGGATGCATAGAAGTCATAAATCAATCGGATGCTGAAAAGCATAATGTTTTTAACAAGTGTTAGAAGACTTGGAGGCTTAGCCCAGACCAAGTACAAAGTAGAAAGCCTCACAAAAAAATAACTGAGGTCCCTGCAAAATATTTCAATTTTTTATTGATTGAAGGCAATTATCCCTTAATTGCATATTTAAATGAGGTATTAGGAGGTTTAACTAAGCAATGCCTCTTAATTGCTGCTGCACACTAGGTGTCACAGATTGTGTTTATTTCATATGTTAATTAAAGAGAATGGGTATTTTATTTTATTGACTAGCTGGCTCTTCAAGGCTGTACTGCTTAGGACTGAGGATGTTTCAGGTGTCCACAGGACCCTGAGTATTAATGTAATCATTAGAAAGGTTCCAGTTTTAAATGAAGACATATATCTCCATTTCATGGATAGTTTCAGCCACTTAGATCACACATAAGTAGGGGAAGGTAGAACCTGAACCCAGGTTAACCCAAACAGTACAGAAATGCGTAAGGGCAGGAACAGCCACAGCAAAGGTGTACATATTGGGAGCAAAGGCCTTTTTTCCAGGGCTGAACATGCAGCTATGAGTCTGTGAAGCAGGATCCAACAGGGCTGAGATTTGAGATGCATGGGATCATTTCCAGGCTATGGCGTTAATCTTTGAGGTTTCCTTGCACAGTCACATGCGGTGCATACCTTGGAGTTAGTGATCCCATCATTGTGATATGGAAGAGTCTGGATCCTATATGGAAGTTCTGAGCTTTTTATTGGTGATACCTTTATATGAATGGTGGATTTTGTAAAAAAAAAAAATTGTCTGACTAGCTGTGTAGCTGCTGAAAGACTGATGTATGGGCAGAACCAAGCATTAGAGTGGGATGGAGTTGTGTGCTGATGTGTAGCACATAACTACACAGTACAGGGCCATACACTCCAGGCTCTGGTAATATCAAATTTTTCTATAAGAAGAAAATAATCAGTGGGAAAGTATTGAAAAGGCAAGAGACGAGGTATCCTGCCTAATCACAGGAATACTGTGTTATATCTATATGGAGGGTGCAGATGGATGGATACTGCAAACTGGCCAGATTATGAACCGTCTCCAGGACAGAAACCATACAGCCGTGTTAGTGAGGTTTGTGCCGGAGCTAATAAGGCCCACTGGGAGGCAGAGCGTGTTAATTCAGGAATAATATAACACTCATGCCGTCAAACAGCTTCTGGATCAGAGCAAGCATAGTGCAGTGCGTGGGCAAAGGGGACACGTCTGTCTGCACCTGGTGCAGCTCACCATTGTGGTGGGGCTGGTGGGACATTGAAGGTGGTTGCAGGGTGTATCAGGCATGTGCCTGTTTGGGGCATTATAAAGCTCTCAGAAATATGAGTAAAGATGAGCAATCTCAGGATGGAGACAGTGAAGGGAAGAACTGCCAGAATGAGCAGAGGAGGCAGACTATCTTGTTACAGGAAACTCAGAAACATAGCTTATTTTGTCTGGAAAAACAGAGGCAGATGGCAGAAGCCTGAGCAATCTTCAGGCAGAAGCCTAGGGCGACGGGCTGCATCCTTTCCCAAGGAGGCAGTGATTGACTTACAGCAGGAGCCAGGAGCCAGCTCTTGGGGCTGTGTGAAGGACAGGGTGCATGTTTTTGGTGCTGGGACCCTTCCCAGCCTCTGCCCAGTTCCCACAGCACCACTGCCCTCTGGTTTCTGCTCCCTCTGGAACCTCTTCTGCTGGCCAGCACTAACAGGAAGCCTGTTTCTCAGTTATTGGTGAATTCACACAAATGATGTTCATCCGTAAAGATGCCAGGGGATCAGCACCAGGAGAACTGAAGACCCATGAAAGCAAAAAGGCAAAATTCATGTGAAAGAAAATGGGCATAAGTTGGCCTTGAATCAATCCAGGCTGGAAATTGGGTACATCTTAACTAAGCAGCAGAGCACTGAGGGTCTGAAATGGCCCTCCAATTAGAGTGGTAGAAGTAAGAAGTATTCTGAAGATGGAGCTGAACTGGTTCATTTACTGAATCACTAGTTGGTGTTTTGGAGTTGGTGGTGGATGCCAGGGGATATCTCTTCCAACTCTATGTTCGTATGTAATATTCTACATATTGTGTTTCTTGTGTGTTTTCCTACCATTTGCTGAATATATATGGGGTTCTCAAAGAAGAACCAAAATCCCATGGCAGTTCTTTGAGTGCAGGGCATCTGGCTTTTTTGTGTGCGTGTGTTTTGAAAAAAACAACCAGAGCTAGTAATGATGGTATGATCACGGACATAATTTCTGCCTTCTGTCAGAATATAAAAATGCAGTGCCAGAGTAAGAACCATCAGCTTGAAGTATTGACTGGAAGGTTAGACTTAACAGTGAATTTGCTCTCTTTTAAATGTGTTAAATCCGACCTTAGATTAAATTTAAACTACTTTGCTACAGCATAATCCACCAGAGACCCCCTGACTTTCCATTGACTTTAATGGAGCCTCTACTGAACAATTAGAGCAAATCACTAAATATGCAGTGTGGATGTAGAACCGAAGTGGTTAACATCCATTTTTGGTGGGTAATTTCCCCTTTTAGATCTTACTGTGTCATTATAATTAGCAAAGCCCAAGGGTTCAACTAACAAAGGGCAGTGGCATGATAGTTTGTGTGTTGTTACTACTGCTTATTACATCTATCATTATCATCTCTCTGTGACCTTGGGCTTCCCCTGCTGCTTTATCATCTTTTCTCTTTATCTTATATGCCTGCTGTAAGCTCTTTGGGGCAGATCTGATGGTTTCATGAGTCAGGCCTCCAACAACAGGACCTTATTCTACATCGAGGCCCATAGGAACAACAACAATGCAATTTTTAGGAAGAGTGCTAACAGATAGATGCAAAATTTAGAGGCAGGTCTTTTGGACAGGCCAATGCTGCCATGTCAAATGTGTCTCTTCCTGGGAGCCTGCAACTTACTATTGTAGGGCTAAAAAAGAGCTGAGCCATACACGTCAACATCCTGCAGTAGGGGGCAGGGGACACCTTTGTTGTCTCCAAACACAGGCTGCTGTGTTGTGGACATGGGGACATGCCGGGTGAGATGGTGCAAGGACCCACTGGAAAAACAGGAGGCTTGGCTATATCTCCAGTTCATTTTCAAGAGAGTTCAACAGTGGATTGATCAGATTCATCAGCAGGACTTTTCTCGCCAGGATAGACTGGCAAGTTGGAGGGTTTGGATTTTCTCATCCTCTGTTTCAGCCTGGTAATCCTGTTGAAGCCCATGCGTGACTGCTCCAGCAGCTGTGAAGGCCCCCACACTGGTGGCACATTGGCATCTCCCATTCTCTGCCAGCAGCAGACCACAGCTGAGTATCCTGAAAGTGGAGATATTTTTGTCTAAATAATTTCTTTATGCCAATATAGGGGTACATGGATGGAGCAGAGCAGCACCTTAATGATTTCTGGGGAGATCAAACTGGATGATTTATGGTTCACTTTTGGCCAGGAATCTATGGAACATTATCCTGTCCCTTGCTGGCCAAAGACTTCTGAGAAGCCCATAATTATGGACTTCTGAGAAGTCCATAATATAGAGAGCTTTAATATTATAGTGCAGAGCACAAGGGCTTGAACGGAACCAGGCAGGTCTTGACATCACCAGCCTTTTCTTCCCTTCCATTCCCCAGTGCTGTTGCTATTGTCTGAGCCTCATCACTAATAGCATCAGTAAGGGATCCAGCATTGGCCAACTGCTAGGGCTCTTACCACTGTATCATTATTTCTGCTCCTGGTACATCTAGACAGGACCATGATCAAAATACTGCTGGCTGCCAGCAAACTTCTGCTGCCATGAGAAGAGCCGAACTGCTGTTTGTGAGGGGAGGATGGAAATTTCAAAGTTAATCTGGTTCCCATATCTGGAACCATTTAGCTGTAGCACACAAAGGGTTTGCAGTGCACTGAGAATTCCGTTGTTTCATGCAGGTCAGCCTTACGATGAAAAATTTTATATCAAAATGCTTAACTTCAAAAAGGGTTAGACTCGATTTCCTGGTGAAGGCTCGAGTCAGTTCTCATTTTAATCTCACCTGCATGCCTGCCCCTAGGTAAAATGTCATTGTATTATCACATTTGATTGTAATAATCATAGTCATTTGGCCAGTAACAAAATCACAGGACTGAACATACCTGATGATTTAATCCAAATTCAGCCCCAGATATGTAGCCTGTTCCATTTTTGAAATGAGTGAAGCCATTTGTTTGCACCCGGATCATCAAATTAGGAGGCGTCTCTGTCCTTCGAGGTCCTTGCTTCTATCTTACCTTATCTCCTGCTCCCCAGACAACATTTTTCCTGCTTAGGGCAGCTGCTCCAGTGACTGATTCCGAAGCTGTTGAAATAATGCTGGCTTTTCCCCAGTCCAGAGAAACCAGTGGTGTCAAATTGTTTGTGTCTTTCCTTTCATAAGTAGTCCATGAATATGCTTCCTTAAGTCACTGAAGGAAAATACTTCCAAGAAAAAAAAACTCCTGTCTTGTCTTTAAGAAAAATATTTGGACTGGTAAAATGCATTGTACTATGAAGGATAGTTCCAATTTACAGACTCATGAGCTTATGAGTGGAATAAGCCTCCATCCTTATCTTTATGTTACAGCAATGGCACCCACATACGATAAGTCTTCGCTGGCAGAATTTTGAAAAAGTAATTCCAGTGCAGTGAATATAAAATAAATGCTATCAAGGAAAAATATTTTTTGCTCCCCTGGAATAGAAAACATTATTGAAACTGTTGGATGCCTCAGGAGTCTATTCATGCAAAATCTATTTCTGCAGTCAAAATATATTCTATTCTGCAGATATTTTTTCAGTATGTGACTGAGACTTCAAGACAGAAAGAAATAGCCATTTTGGCCAGGAAAGAACTGGCATGTGGTCTGGTTTTAGGTGAGCATAGATTTTTGCATGAAAATTATAGTAATTATGGGTATTTGTAAACAGCGATTTTTGCACTTTAACGGCCTAATCGCATGGTCAACAGCTGGAAGTTGCTCTATGCAGATTCTTACCTAACACATAATAAAAGTCACCCTTTGCTGCATTTCCACAAAGAAACAAATTATAGCACAAAAGAGACCTGCCAAATGCAATCTTTCATCCTCTTCTGCTTCTTAAAGAGGATGTTTGAATATTCTGATTTTAAAAAAGGGATAAAACAAAAGGAAAAATAATTTATGTATATCTAAAATGCATGTCTAAAGAAAAAAAATAATGCAAAATGCTGATATATATGTACTCCTTGGCCTTTTATTGTCATATATGAATTTCCTTTGCATTTGAAAGTTCATATGTCATGCATGGTACACATCTGTTCCTTTCATTTTTAATTCTTTCTTAAATACGTATTTTTAATTTCTCCCTATTGTTTTCTCAAGTGGTTCCATTACAGCAATATAAAAGCATATCCAACAAGCAAAACCACACAGAATGACTCTTGTCATATTGAATATCTTGGCAAACTGATGGGGAATTTGCTGTCTATCAGGAAGACAGAAAAAAATGAAGAAGAAAAAGAAAAGAAAAAAGAAAAACATAACAAATCTGATCAAACCTGTGCTCCCCCAGGCTGGTTGGAAACACCTCATTTTAGCCTCCTCATCCCCAGGTGTACTAGTCCAGACATACCTCAAACAACTAGAAGCAGCACTAGCTGGAGTTGGTGGTTTACATTAATCTTTTTCTTTGCATTTAGAAGTGTCTGGGAAATAAAGGGGCAGTTGCTGCTTCTCAGCTGAGAAATGGTAGCTTCAAATCCCTAATTTAATTGCTTTTGATGAACACCCTTTATCCTTAGGCTTTCTAATAAGATGCTGTCAATATGTATCTCTTCTAATCTTCTGCGCCCTTACCCCTGTTTCTTTGTTGAACATCGGCTGACAATTGTATTTAGGTTTTTCTATAGACAAGTTTTCAAAAAAAGAGTGCATAAAAACTCAGGAGACACCCACAGCTTCACCAGGAGTTGGCAGAAATGCACAACTCCAGCCCTCTCTCTTTCTTGCCTTCATAGATACTTCCCTTCAGTCAACTCCCTAATAGTTATATAGATTGTGTTAATAAGCATCAAATTATATAAATTTGCACACCCTTGGGTTAATTTGTGTATGGAATCAGTGAATTTGTATATGCAGTTTAAAATGTCTACATTAGCTATTGGAACTTGTGCATAAACTTAGTCTTAAAACTTGCAGTGGAGGAGAAATGAATGCTAGGAAGGTATGCAGAAATACAGACCATGAAGACTTCCAAAGTCCCTATAAGAAACTGCATTTTTAAAGGCAGCAGCACAGACCAAAGCCACTTGTTCCCCTGGGCCTTGTCCCTGTGCATCCATTTTGGTGGGGTGAGGGAGGGATGCCAATCTTCTGGGGCTGAGCATCCCCAACAAGCCCTAGCTGAGGAGGAATGGACTGGCAATGCTCTGGCATAGACAAAGTCCCAGGTAAGTAGTACCAGCCTGACTTTTGGGGTTGACTTCTAGGTGTAGGGCAGGTATATCAGCTGTTGGAGGCAGCTCCTGGTGCAATCGGGGCAGCAGTGAAGGTTGCCCATTCTTTTCCACGCCATTACAGGGGCTTTTCAGCTGTTGGCTAGCCTGGGGAGACACAGCTCTCACTTTGCACCTGCAGGTTTTACCTGAAGGCTCAGTCTCACCCCTTTCTTACCCCTTGAAGCCATTTTCCTTTCCATCAGCATGTTTTTGGCATATATGTGGGTTCATTTTGCTCTTTCTCCATTTTCCCACCCTTATATGTTATACTTTGTTAATTTATGGATTGCTGTGAGTCTTTGGCTTCACTCTTATTAAATATTGTGCATTTTAAAGGTGTTTGGTTCTTTCATTGCTAGTATTAATCGCTTCACTATCAATTCCCTATTCCCATCTGTTGTTTTGAAATAGCATTATATATTATTATGCCTCTTCATTGCTTCGGCTCTCTGTCACAGCTGACTGCTTGTTTACCTCACCCTCTGTGGAGCTTCCAAAATCCTTTTTCTCCCTTGTTCTCATGGCAATGCTCCAGTTCCCTGAGCACCGGTGTGTTCATCAGCGTTTCTGTTGGGTAACCTTCAGGGCATCTTGCTCTGGAGTTTTAACATTTCTCTCAATTCCAGTCCCTCTTCCTCCTCAGCTATGTGTCCTATCCCTCTGCTAAAGGTAACTGCCCTTCAGTAGCATCAGCAGAAGCGGGTTCATAACTCTAACTCAACCACCAGCCTGGCATACTGGCTTAAATCACTAGTGGGATGAGGAAGTACTGCTGAGTTACTGTGAAACCTCCACTAACTCCATTCACCTCTCACAGGTTCCCCTCAGGTTCCCCCCCAGGAATACCCATGACCATTGATTAGGTATTTCATTTCAGAATTACCTTGGAAGTTGCTCTTGTTTCCTATTTATAGCATTTTTTCCTCTTTATCCTTCCCTTCTCCTATAACTTTTTAATGCCCTTTTCCTAATTGGCTTCCCTGCTTTATTACCTCTTTTTTCCTCCCTGCTAATAGCAGGATTCTTTCCAAGATGTTTTGTCATTTCTCTGCTACACCCATTTTCTCCTCCAGCAATCTAACCAATATATTTTATAGATGTTTCCAATATTCATGACATCAAATGTTATTCCTGATGGTGTTTCAGGCTGTTTAAATTCCAGCATCTGAGAAAACAAGGTGTTTACGCTTTAAAGGGACAATAATGTGGTCAAAGCATTTTTTTTCTATAGCCTGTTGTAGGACCATCCATAGCTTGCATTTCACTCCTTTTGCAGTGCTGAGGGCTCATGAGCAAAGACGATAATAATGGTAAACATCATGTCAACCAATGTCCCCCAACACTACCATCTCTGAAATCTATTCTTTGTCCTTCAGAGTGACCTTGTCCTACACTGCCCATGTGAATTCCTGCTGCTCCTTTCTCACTCACAAGGAAAATTTTCTGCATATTACTGTTTGTATGATTGTACATATGCAGAACTGTAATCTTCTTCTAGAAACGCTGTTGTGTTTGAAATGTAGCTGGAAATGGGAACATCAGTCTGGCAGGCGATTAGGAATCACCAGGCTGTGTGAGCACCATATTGGACAAATCCTGTCATACGGGGACCAAGCTCTGTCACTGAAAGGACTTACCAGGTTGGCCTGTTGACCTTATTCTTCCCCTTGGAAGAACATTACTGGGTTAGAAACTTTTTCTGTAATTTTTTGATCAAACTGATTTGAGGCCAATTTCTATCCAGTTGTTCTTGCCCAGTGGATGGCTCAATTAGACTTTTTCTCCTACTACAGGTATTTACAAACACTATACCACAGAGGGCAGCTCTGCAGCCTTTCAGACTTCATTTTGCTTGCTGACTAAGCCAAACTCCAGCTTCTCTAGAAAGACTGTTTCCCAAGCATCTTAGTATCCTTCTCTACATCAATTTCATGTTGAATTTCTGATTTTCAAATGCTGGTAACCAGAGGGGTAGATTGTATTTCAGGTGTAGTTGCGGCACTAGTTGCAGCACATACAGTTGTCTTAATACTTTCCTCTTCCTACTGGGACCATCTTGCCTGTCATGGGCGGGATTATGCCTTCGCAGAGGTAGTCCCCATAGACAGCTCAGAGTCATTCATGCTGTCACTACCTGTTTTACCAGCTTAACCATACTGCAGTCATTTTAACTGACGAACTGTCCATTTACAGCAGCTATGGCATCAGTCCCTCAGTGCATAAGCTTGTGTTGCATATTATTGAATTACTTTTATTTTATTCTTTTCCTTAAGTACATCCATTCTTACTGCCTGCTGCCCTGATCATCTTCTGCATTGACACTTTCTCTTAGCTATGGACAGACATTGGTATCCTACTCAGGGTCCCAAAAGTCAGCACCCTTCTTATTTATATCGAAGAAGTCAGAAAACATAATGAAAAAAAATCCCCAAACTAATCATGGAGAAACTTCATTCATGTCTCTCCTTCAGCCCAACAGTTCTCTCTTCAGTACTGCTGATGGCTGTCTTCCTTTCAGCAGGCTCCCACTCAACAGTTCCTCTGTGCATCCCTATTTTCTCTAGTTTAAGAAATGATTTCCCATCTGATGCCTTATTAAATGCTTTGCTGAAGCCCAGATAAATTAGACCTAACACATTTCCTTTGTCTAGAAAATCGGTGATCTTATAAAAAAAAATCCTCTGAAGTTAGTATAAAACAACCTACCTTTAACAAGCCCAAAACCTTTGGTAATTTTTTTTTAGTACACTCCCAGTTTATATACATAACTTCTTTCTTTTTATTTGTTTATATATATATATTTTTTTTTTTTTCTGAAAGCCTTCAGACATTTGAGGTCTAACTTGTAATTGTCAGATCTTTTTTCTTCTTCCTCTTAACTGTAGGTACTGCACTTGCTATTTTTTTTAATCCCATGATTTAATCCCATGAGTTGATAGGTTTGTCATGAATACCTGCTACTGTACCTGTAGTTTCATGTGCCAGTTCTGTTTGAATTCTGAATGAGATTATCCAGTTCCTCCTAACTAGAGAGGATTAAGCTCTTAGATTTCTGCTGTTGTTTCCAGTGTGGTAAAACCTCATTCCCACTGTCTATCTTCTCTTTGCCCTCCTGTTCAATGTCATTGCCCTTATTAAAATTTGAGCTAAAGGCTCTTTAAGTGGCCTTTTATCCAACAGGCCCATGGTGCAAGGAAGTCAGCTTTGAGATCTTAGTAGCACCCGTGATTTAAAGAATCCCCCAGCCTCTTCCGCGTTCAAGGTCCGGAGACATGCAACGTGTTGCCTTCAGCAGCGAGGGTGCTCAGAGCACTTAGTCCATCAGAGCTTGCCCTTTTGAAATTGAGAACATTAGTACCAGCTTTACTTTTATTTATCCTTCCCTTTAATGTAAACTGAATCAAAGCACAACCATTTCAGCCAATGTTGTTTGGTCTCCTAAAATGTCTACATTGCTTACCCAAACTGATGGAAAATTCCAGTCATTCTTTTAATAACTTTCTGCAATAAACACAACTGGATGTATTATTTATAATTGTCTTCACCAGCTACTTAATTTCAGTGATGTCAGAATGGCCGGCAATCTTTATAGGAGACATTTTGTCTTGATTATGCTTAGTAGAGAGAAACAGAGAACCTGACAGGCAAGAGGAATCTTAAACATAACCAGAGATGATTGAAATTTCACTGTGACAAATTCCAGCATTTTCAGTCCAAATTAGGATGAAACACAGGAGTATATATATTAAAAGGGGAACATTTCCAGGTCAAATGAACTGCTTGAAATGTTTCATTTTGTCTTAAATCAATTAGAACTGATTCAATAGTCTTCTCATTTGTTTTTCCCCTCTGGCATTTTGAAATTTGAAAAAAAAAATCTGACCCACAAGAGATAAAAATGACTTTAATATTAAATGTTCATGTTTTGATTCTTCCCACAAAGTGTGTTTTTAAAATGACTTCCAACGCCTTTTCATACTAAGCACTGGATTAAAATTATGCTTGCCATGTAAAAGAAATTAAACAGGAATGTGAGATGCATGTGATTAGTCACAGCTAAGCAAACTGTACAAACTGCAGAAATGTTAGCTGAATTGTGCTCACCATGACCTGGGGTTCTGCTAGGTGTTTTTCCACAGTACACACTCCTGCTTTGTAATCATTGCAAGTTTGGTGGCATGTTTCCTTGGAGGGTAAAAGGTCCCTTGATGCCAATGTTACGCTGACGGAGGTAGATTTTGAGGCCTTGTTGTCTCTGCAGAGAGGACGATCCTAATAAAGAGGCATCTGGGCCTTCTTGTCTCTTTTCTTCTATTAAGATATGTCAGGTTAGGCTCTGGACAGCTGGATTGTGATGTTTTTGCCTCCAGGGTGTTTTGGCATAGTGCAGTAGGAGAGTGTTGCTATCTCCAGGAGCCCGCGAATCTGAGAATGTGTCTCAAGGATGAAACCTGGAGAAGTGCAAAGAATGATTTCATCTTGATTAATTACACAGTATTGATCCTCTGTGGAAAGAGCAATTATCCTAGACACTCTTCTTGCTGAAGTGAAAGCCACCGGGAAAGCCACTCTGATAAAGAGGATGAACGTTTTCCCTCCAAAGGGCTCAACTGGTTTTATCCTCAGGGTCTGCAGCATTAAATTTAGACTCCAAGGAAAAAATACAAAAAACCTGAGCCTCAGTGTAGATGTGCCCAGCTTATATCGAGTGCAGGACAAGTTGCACAGACAAGTGGGTTAAATCTGGATTCCAGTTGGCAAAGTGTGAAATCTAGCCTTGTGTGTCTTTTCATGAATGGCTTTGTCTAGAATTTTCAAAATCTGAAGGTTGTCTGCTGAATGTTATCATAATGAGGATGTCATTCTCCCTCACCCATTGCCTTGCTGAGCCCTGGATATCTCCGTAGGCATTGCTTTGAAGGATGCTGGATTCTACACTATGCATCAAGGAAATAAAGCTTCTTAACCAAGAACATGAAACTGTCAGGTGCAAGCTGTCTCACTGAGATATGCTGACATTGTCTTCTCTTCTGATTTTTCAAGGAGGTGTGCCTCTTGATTTATTTATTTATTTATTTTGTAAGTTCAGTAGTGTCAGTCTGTATTAATCTACAGATTGTGTACATCATTATACTGACCTGAACTTAATTTTATGCTCAAATTTGAGTCCATTCCTTTCACTGATATATTTTTTTTCTCTCTCTCTCTTTTTTTTTTTTTTTTTTCGACAAGGCTGCATGTTCTAAAAGGGAAGTGTTTCCACTCACCTCATTGCAGTAGGCAAAGCATTAGAGGTAGAACCTCCCCTTTAGCAGTAGCTGCCTTTCCCTTTGAAGCCTTGCTGGTCACACAAAGGCTTTGCAGATCCCCTCAGGGATGTTGCCCTTGAGCTAGCTATCTCAGTACTCTTCTCTTTTTCCCTGTTGGGCTCCTGTATTAAGAATTTCCTTTGTTAACCATTTCTCATGTTAATAAATCCAGACAAACTGCTAGTTTGTGCCTGCTGCCTTTATAGCATAGCTTAGCCTCTAGTTCTCTCACTAAACCTGTCTTGATCCCTTGTTTATTGAGATTTCGTCCTCACCCACCACTCTTCTTTTCCTCAGATGTTGATCAGTATGGGGAAGATTTACAGCAAGGTTTACATGCTTTGGGAAATCTTTCCTTTCTCTTTCAGTGAGTGCCATGCCAGACACATGAAGCACGCTTTTTGTCTGAGAGCTGTCCCTACTTTTTGACAAAGAAAATGCTCAATTTTTCTGCTCAGACTCTGGAAACTACAATTCCCATAGTACCATTCTGAGAAACACACAGCTTTGGTGATATCAGTGTCTTGTATTCAGCCACAGTTGGGATTTGGAGGAAAACCATTTTCTAGGTATGTATGGTATCCGTAGATGGCTGGATTTTGTAGCAGCCAGCTGTATATCAAAATATTTTCCACTTTGGGGAAGTGGGTGAAATGGCCAATGTGATCGTAATGCAAGCTATAAAAAGATCAAAGTTGCAATGCTCTGCAACAGCATCGTCCATTGAAATGTAGCAGGAGCTCACTGGAAAAAAATGTTCATGCAATATATAAGACATTAAAAATTCTGTTACATTACTCTTGCCACAAAGATTGTAATGAAAATGGGAAATGGCACAAACGTAACCCATTCTCATTACAATCGTTAGATTGTAATCTTGTGCTCTCCTTCTCAAGAGAATGCTAAATGAGATTTTAAAGTATGGAAAATAAAGGAGCAAATAGAAAGTGGAAAGCAAAAGAGGTGAGGCATGATAGACTGTTCCTGCATTCTTATGTTCTTTATTTTTGCAGTAAGGTAGGAAAGAACACTATGAATTCAAAGAAAGATGTATGCACACAGATGTATTTCTTTTCTGATTTCTTTTGAAAATATGTTCTTTCAAAAATCTTATCTCCCTCATTCTCTCTTAAAAAAAAATCAAAAAAATCAAAGAGACAAAGTAACACTTCAGATATCTACATCAAGAGACTTATTTTAACAGAGTAGAATTTGCCCTTAATCATCATAGTAGGAGCTGAGGGTAACACCTCCCAGTGAGAGAGAAGAACGGTATGACTTAGGAGACTAGCAATTAAAAATCTGTCAGTCACAGGCTGGCATCCGGCCCTGATTAGACAGTGACCGAAAGTTGTTAATATTAGGTGATGGCTGTGGAAGGAAGTACCTGACCTTGTTCTAATCCCCATGCCCGTCTTTAAATGACATGTAGTAGCTGTCACTCAGTGCTACCATTGGTGCTTCCAGTAGAAGACCACGCATAAATGAGTATAAGAAGCAATCTAACACCATCTCCTTCCCTGTGAAAGTAGTTCATGCACAGGACTTGGAGCAGGTGTAACAGGTACCCTTCTTCCCAAATCTGTCTGGGAACAAAAAACAATGCTTGCCTCTCTTGGCACCTCTTAAAATAGTAAATAAGGAAAGAAATGCAGTGAGTATTCAGAGGGAGAGGCACAGCAAAGTCTCAGCACCCAGCATTTAATAGCTCTGTTTTGCTTGGAGGGTCAGTGGAGGTGAGTGACTGTTATGCACAGGAGTCAAAAGGGCTCCTTGGTCACTGAGGCTGTAGCCCTGCAGGGTCCACATGACATCTAGTCCACGCAGCCTTGCAACAGTACATCCTCATAAACATTAAAACACCACTGTAACAAAAGAAAGGCCTTTCAGAAAAAGGACTAAAAGCTACAAAATCTCTAGCTCAACCAAAGGAGAAGGTAAGAAAGATCAAAGGCAACAGAAATAATTTAGGACTTTGCAGTTGTTCTGGAGATGCATCCTCTTGTCAGGCCGTTTTTTTTTGTTAATCCACTCTTTTGTTCACCCACTTTGTTATGTTTGGCTTTGCTTTTGTTATTGTTGATGATTTTAGTTCACCCATTGAGTTAATGTTAAGACCAGTACTCCCTTTCTTCCTCTCCATTTCTTCTCTGACTTTCCCCCAGGTGGTGGCCATGGGATTCTCTAAGTGAAGACAGGAGAAGGAACCTGGCCCTGTAGACAAATTATCTGTCATAGCTTCATGTAACCTTCAGTTACTCCTTGCTTAATGGATAGCCTCAGTATATGGTTCTGTTCACCTAAAATCTGCCCAGAAAGCACAAAGGAAGAAATCTGATATTTTCATGGGTTTATGCCAGAATAAACTTTCTTTGTCTTTGTTGTTTGCAAATAGTCTCTGAAGGTAATTTTTTTTCTGTATCCACATACAGATGTTAGAGGTGACGTTAATGATTTGACAAGCTTTCTATTTGAAAACCAAAGCTACTTTTCAAAGAACATACATAAATCTGGTCTGCAACTTCAGACTGGCTTGGAGATTTTTCTGTAATCTTGGTTAAAAATGTTTGCATCTGAGATGACCTTTTGTTTGAGAGGTTTTTCTGTCGTATAAGTGGTTTCAGCTGAACTAAAATTCCTGAAAGTTTGGAATTGTAATTGAATTTCTCTCAGCGATTCTATGTTAAATTCCAAGAGCTTTTAGAGTACTGAGAAAAACCTGCTTTATAGCTGGCAGTGCTGTATCTGGCCTATGATAAATAGAAGACTTTTAATTTCCCAAGCATCCATTCCCTTTACCTCTACAACCCACAAAAATTAAAAATAAAAATTTCATTCCGAAGCTTAAAATTAATTTAGTTTCTGTTGTAGTGCTGTAATAAGCAGATCTAATTTAAACAGTCAGCAGTTCCTTCCATTGGACATTAATTTTTTAAAGTCTGCAAGTTAATCAACCTGTTTTATGGTGAAATGTGTTTTTACACCAAAACTCTTCATTATTTCTTTTTTATTTTTCTGTTAAGTGTCTGGGATAAGTGAAAATAGCCTCTGAATATAAGAGAATCAATTAATGTTTCAATATAGGAAAAAAAAAAGAATCGTTCCCCAAATGGGTAACTTTTGTTCAGTGCTACAGACAGTTTCTCTCACAGCTGTCTTTGGAGCATGTTCTGTCAGTGCCACCTGTTAGCTAGACTGGTCTTTATAGGTATAATATATGGGCAAGAAATGAAGAAAATCCTGAATTTTCTCTTTTCAATGTTAATAGTCCCTCTGAAAGATAAAATTAGTCCCAAGGATTTGAGACATTGCATACACGCATCTATTAGAGAAGAATTAATCAGAGGACACCGATCTTGGATAATGGAGTATGCTATCTGTGGGTAAAGAGGAAGCTTTCTGACGGAGAGGTAAAACCCAACGCCAGGTCTCGATTCGGACGCAGCCTTTCCTGTGTCACTCTGTAGCTGTGTGTGACCTCCTTCAGAAAACGATGACATTTGGGTCAGCTGTTTCTGCTCAGCCTAGAGGGGCAGCAGGGGCAAATTCTTCATAATTTTAAGAGGGATCTCGGCAAATCTAGACAAGGGCTGTATGACAGCATTGCCCCCTGAGAGTAGAGGGCCACATGCAGCTAGCTCCCTTCTCTTGCACCAAAATTCAAAGTTCTGAAAGAAATGAAAAGTGTAAATTTATCCTTCAGGCTCTCTCTTTTGTTTTTGTTTGTACTTCAAAATCCAGCAAATGCAGTGAGTTTGTTCCCCAGACCTTCAGCCCATCATCCCTCCTTTCTGCAAATCAGTTTGCACCTCAGCGTGTCTCAGCTGCCGCATTGACTATAATTCCAATCACAGCCAGCCACTTTAATGGGCTTCTCGTGTCCATCGGGAAGAGCTATCCCATATGCAATGTCAGCTCCCAGCACCTAGAGAAAGCACAGTCTCTCTGCCACGTTTTAAGGAGAGCCGCAGTTCTGTGGTGACATTTGAGAGCTTTCATTATCTCAGTGCAAGGATCTCTGGGGCACACTCTGGTCTCTTAACATGTCCTTGTTTAATGGCACTCCTTACCTTTGGCTGCCTGCGTTCAGCTAACCAAGTGGTGGCAGAGATGTGTATAGTCCCTCTTAAATCATTCTGATTTTCCCAGGTCCCTCTGCAGTTTTTTGACGGAACATATGGCAATGTTATGTCTATTTGAAAAAGCCTTTGCATCATATGTTTATACAACTGCTCACTATCCCAAGACAAAAATTCTTTCCTGTTATTGCCCATTTGCTGACTAAAGAAATTATCCTCTTTATGTATTCTGGTACTTTACCTTGATACCTTACATGTTTAATTATGTAGTCCTCAGTCCATAATCCATATGATTCACTCACCATATAATACAAGTCACATCAGTTTTATTTGTTTTAACCCTTGCCTTTCCATTCTTGCTAGCTTTCCTTTGTCGACCTTTTGTATCTATTTGTTTTTAGTCTCTGCTTGGCTCCTCAAAGCTTTCTCTCCTGGTGACAAAACAGTCATTGAATCCAGTGGTACAGGACTGGACCCAAAGGACAAAAGCTCCTGATGTTTAAAGACCAGGCATTAAAAAAATAAAAAATGGGTGGGATTGTGTGGGGAGGGGGGGCTGGGGGGGGGGGGGGGGGGGGCGGACAAAGAAAAAACAAAGGAAACTTCAGTTATGTACTATTTAAAGGAATAGCACCAGAAAATGGAATGGGTTTTATGGCTTCAGAAACAAATGGAGAAACACCACTCCGTGTCTGGCTCTTTTTCCTTCTCCCTCTGTGCTGCTGGCCAGTGACTTCAGTCATCCATGGAAATCAGGGATTTCCACCAGTTTCAGTGGGAAGTGAGTTACACACAAGATCTTTCCATTCTCCTATTTCCTGATCAGCTAAGAAGGAATAGTGATTTTTCTCTGCCTTTGGTGTAGGCGGGTGAGGCCAGAAAAACCCTGGAATCTTTTAAGAGTGAAAACAATTTCCCCCCTGAGGTCTGATTTGAAGCAAACAAACAAACATACAAAAAATACTACCTGGACATAAAGCTGTGTGTGATTTTTTTTTTTCCTCAGAAGGAGCAATGGAATAGTTCTTCAAATAATGTTTAAAATGGGCTTTTTACAATTGAACTTCATTCCTTTGAAGTGCGTTCTACAACCACTGACTACTTTAGATGAAGTAACTATTTTAAAGCACACAATATTAGGGTAATATGTCTAATATACTCTAGATCTACATGTAATGCATTCACCTTCTGTTAGACCTTTGTATCATGCCATATTCATCTTAATAGACATATTTAGGGAGGGACCCTGTCCTCATTTTTCAGGCTTTCTAGAAATTTAGACTTTTTCAGTGTCTGTGCTATTACAAAGGGTACCTATTTAAATGAGATCCTCAAGCTCTGCTGTTATAGCCATCCTTTTTATTTACAAGTCAATAATATCAAGGCTTTCTTTTTCAACATTGTGTTCTTTGCTCTCTTATTTAAGAAAATAAGTCAACTGGTAAAAATCAAATGCAAGTCTTTTCGCACTTGGTGTAGCTCATTTCTCATACATTTGTCACCACACTTAAATAACATTTTTTTTACTTACGGTATATACCCATTTTGCAAATACAACATACAGCACTTCCAATCCGTTTCTATTTTTTTTTTTTTTTGATAGAAACACCCCTTGGTCTTTTTCCTTTATCTTGATTTTTTTTCAGAAAACGTGTGTTTTCAGGAGGTGGGAAGAGATGCATGGTGACTGAAATTTATTGAAGTCATTCTGATACCCTGGAATAGCATAGCACTAGCTGCAGTAGAATACTACAGAAGCAAAATTAAGGGTTTATAAAGTATATTTCCACCCCACAGGTATTTTCCTTCTCTGAATCCAGGATGAACTGGTCACACTAACTCCAGTTTTACCAGAAGATGATGGAAAGTGCTATCAGGACATGTATTTATGGTGGCTCAGCTGATCAGAAGAACAGGTTTTGTGATGAGTTCTGGAGTGGTTTGACTTACAGCTGCAATGGCCCAGGTTGTGTTGCCAACAACATCCATCCCATTAGTGCTCACTCCCTTTCTGCAGATCTATAGTCCCCTTTGAAGGGAAATTTAGTGGCTCTGGAGGGCCTGGACAGGGAAGGGAGAAGAGGGCTTTTACAAAGGGAGAACATAATCATTCCAATTGACTTCTGGAAATGGCAGAAGGGTTAAACATCCAATACTGGGGGGAAAAAAGGGCCAAAGAATTTAAAATGATGGTTTTGGACTCAGCCCTGGAAGCTACTCATGGTAGGTGGACTTCTGCACTTGTGCCCAGCACAGTCACTGTTGGCCGTGCTAAGGGGATGATGGAAAGCTGTTTGGATGCACAACACACATGAAAATGCCAGAACATTAATGTGCATTACTCTTCTGACTCGACGTTTTACTCTTCCTTACTCTTGGGCTACAATACTATCCAGATTCTCCTAATTGACTTGATGGTCTTGCTGGAAAAAGTGAGTTGCAATGGCTTTTTTCTTCTCCTGAATTATTTACAGGTGGAAAATATCTGTGTTGCTGGATCTTACCCAAAAGGCACTAAAATATTTCTTGCAGCCTGATACTACTATTTTCTTCACTTTTCATTTGGCTAGCAAAAAATAATAATAATAATAATAAAAAGTTTCAGTCAGTTTTGAATCATTTTATTTTATTTTATTTTATTTTATTTTATTTTATTTTATTTTATTTTATTTTATTTTTCTTCTGGTTTAGGAAGTTAAACAATTATTTACACCGCCCTACTCCTGATAGCAACCATATGTCTGGACTGCGCAGCAATGAGCCGCACAGTCCTACTTCTGGCAGCTGTCCCCTGGCCACAGTGGCATCCCAGAGCACTCCTAATGGGAATAGGTGCCGTGGAGCCCTTTGCATGCCATTGGCACTTTCCAGCCTCCAACATGTTACCTCATTTGCCACCACTGCTCTCCAGCAGCAGCTGCAGCCAGGCATTTGGTAAGCCTTGTGGCACAGGCGATGCTTGGAAGCCCAGAGCCTTTTCAAGGGGCATGAAGCTGAGATGGGTCAGAGATTAAAAAAACAGTGTTACAGTGTTATTGAGTGAGTTTGGCTGCCTGGCTTCCCATCAGCTTGGAGCCCCTGCAGAGCTTGCCTGCATCCTCTAGAAAACGCTGTGATACAGGGAGTCAGCCTTCAATGAAGACCTAAGAAACCTGCCTGCTCTCCTGGCTGGGGCTCCCCGAGGAAGGCAGATACTACCTGGGAAAATGAACTTGGCTGGAAACTGCTCTTTGTCAAGTGATGCAGTCTCTCTTCGATCTTCTTTGTTTTCCTCCTTAGGTCAGCAGAGCCATGCTTTACTACAACAAGCTAAACGATATTTGTGAAGGGCCTGCAAGTAACCCCAGACTTTCCAGGAGTGTCCTAGTGAGCCACGGTGAAAAAAGACCTCCCGATCAGATGGGAGAGGACTCATACAGGTCCTGGCCCTGGCAAAGAGGGAGGTTTGCGAGCCTGAAGTTCAGTGGGGCATTGCTGGTGAGAGTATGAGGGGGGTTAAAAGCTTGGTTAGCTCAGGATCCATGGCCTTTCTGTGGGGGTGCTCTTGCTACTGGCTACTCCTCCTCAGTTGCAGGAGGCAGGAGAGGTCACGCAGCTGCCATGGCTGACAGGAGACCCTGTGAGTGCCTTGCCAGCTTGAGCCCTTGCGGGTGCAGAGGCTGGAAAGACTTGTCTCTTGCTACTGAGTGTGGGTATGATTTCTTCCAACTGGACAGCGTAAGTGGAGCAAGACTCAGCAGGACGACTTCTGCCTTCTGCAGAGATGCTGAACACAGCCCAACGTGAGCTCTGCCTGTGGAAAATGTGATAGGAAGCTGCTCTGTGGAGCTTTTATCAGCTGTGCAGATCAGAATGGGAGATTTCACTCTGTTTCCTCCCATTTCTAATGCAGCAATATTTCAGCACTGTGCTTCAACTCGTGTTTCACAGTGGAGTGGTAGTTTTATGATTTTATGAGGCCTCAGACCACAGTGTCTTTAAATGTTCTATAAAATATACAGGTTAATCACCTGACCCCAGCAAACTTCTTGGAAGAAGTTGTATCGCATTAGCTAATGCATTGCAAAGTCTTACTGGAGCTGCAGAAAAAACATTTTACATGAAAGCCAAGCTGTCAAACTTGTGGCTCTGCTAACTTTACACAAAACAGGAAAAAAAATCTCTTTAACTAGTGAAAACAAGATAAAACCACAAAGTTGATGGCCTTTTACGCAACCTCAATTGGACATTGCAGCTCTATGCCATAAGCTCAGAACAGAGCCTTTATCATCTTGGGTGTACTAGCATTGACCCATAACACAGACTCTTAAATAAAAAGCAAACCATATTGTCAAAGCAAAAGTCAGTATCTCAGCAGGTCTGGCCTCAAGTGTAGGAGTGTGAAGAGAGAAAACAAAAGCTCAGAATAAGGAGCAGGCTGGATGGGTTCAACGAGAAAAAAAAAGAAAAAAAGAAAAAAAAAAAGAAAAATAACAGGGTGGAGCAGAAATAAAAATACTTTGGACAGGCGAGTCCCCAAAGGTTCCAAAGTGCAAGGGAAAGGAAGCCTAATTCTGGTCTCTTCAGTGCCTGAGTGGATGTGCATTGGCTGTGGCTGGAGGAGGACTCAGAGCCCTGGTTCTGAAACAACTGTGCAAAGGTGTTCTAGCAGGAACACCGTGGTGGAGATGACATTATGGAAGATGCGGGCTGTTCTGTAATTTATGGGTAGACTGTGCTGGGGCTCAGTAGCCAAGGGAGGTGGCACTGTGCACCCCTGAGGAAAGTGACCAATGCGTTCCTCCTGCTCAGGGTGGGCATTGTTCTGCAGCAGTCTGACCCAAGGAGGGCAGAGCCATGGTCTGTGCTCCTTCTTGACCCTTCAAGCTGTTTGTGTGCCTGGGTGAGTTAACACTGAGTAGTTTCCTCTCTCCCTTGAGCTGCGCTCTCCCTCTCTACAATGAAGCCAGGTCTTCCACAGAAAGATATTTTCCTGTCCATCACTTTGTGTATCCCAGTAAGAGCCAGAAGGAACCCATCCTCCAGCAAAAGCTAGGAAAAATACTGGCTTCTGAATAGTTTCTCCGAGCTCCATGAAGAGCTACTGAGTGTTCAGACACTGGAAAGCTGAAAGAGTGCTGAAAGGCAGCCTGTGGAGAGAGAGGTTTTCTTCCTACTGGGGAAAGCCCCTTGCTTGAGAAACATTCAGGGCTTTATAAAACTGAAATGTATTTTGACCCCATTCATATTATTTTCATGCTAGTGTACCTTGTTTCCTACTTCAGTTTTAATGGGGCACTTTCATAAGTGTTATTAAACTCACTTTAGAAAGGCGTTTATTGATCAGTGGAATGAGTTCATTTGCAAC
The DNA here is from genome assembly GCF_011077185.1 of Oxyura jamaicensis. Taxonomy (NCBI): domain Eukaryota; kingdom Metazoa; phylum Chordata; class Aves; order Anseriformes; family Anatidae; genus Oxyura; species Oxyura jamaicensis. The sequence goes on along the minus strand of NC_048894.1, from coordinate 111,109,178 downwards.
AGAAAATAGGTAGCTGCATCAAAGCTGCATCAAAGGTAGCTGCTTTGACCTGTGTCAAAGCAATGGTCAGATACCTACCTCGTATATTTTCTATTGTCCTGCATTGCTTTGCCAGCTTCCTCAGTCAGTTAGTTTCCCTGTATGTCCCCTACTGTTCCAGGGTCAACAAGGCCTGATGCCACCTCTCTCTTGCATATTGGTGTGCAATCAACTGTTCTCTTTGTGTTTCCAGATGCCAGGATTTACTTGTTCATGATTTTCAAATGTTAATAGAGCTGTCTCACATTTTGCTTCAGTAAGGTCCTTTGCTGAGGTCCTGGTCTTTGTTTGTCTCTAGAGAAAGCAGTATGTGTAGATCTACCTGAAGTCCCATCTGCAAGTACTCGTTACAGGGATGCAAGAAGTGAAATACAAACTTTCCTCAGTTAGATAAGCCACACGGAGCTGGAAGTCCTACATCAAACTAGCTGGAAGCAGAGACAGAGCTCGTGGAGGGGATCACATCTATTGAGACTTATATGGTGCATTACCATACAGCTGTACAGAAGGGCTGAGAATAAGGTAATTTGGGTAACATGATGTGGCTGCTGTATTGGTCAACTGCCTTTTTTTTTTTTTTTTTTTTTTTTTTTTTTTTTTTTTTTTACTTTTAAGACCCCTGCTGATACTTTGGTCAAAATACCATTCACTCAAGCTCAATCTGGCTATTGCTGTTAAGGACAATAAAAATGTTTTTATAAATACATAAACAAGAAAAGGAGGGCTAAGGAGAATCTGCATCCTTTATTTGATGTGGGGGGAAACATAGGATAAGAAAAAAACAAAAGATGAGGAAAAATCTGAGGTACTTAATGCCTTTTTTGCCACAGTCTTTAGCAGCAACACCAGTTATTCTCTGGGTACTCAGCCCCCTGAGCTGGTAGAGTGGGGCAGGGAGTAGAATGAAGCCCTCATAATCCATGAGGAAACGGTTGGTGACCTGCTACCTAACTTAGATATATATATGTAAGTCTACATGTCCAGATGGAATCCACCTGAGGGTACTGAGGTAGCTGGCAGAAGTGCTTGCTAAGCTGCTTTCCATCATTTATCAGAAATCCTGGCTATCAGGGGAAGTCCCTGTTGGCTGGCAGCTTGCAAATGTGATGCCAATCTATAAGAAGGGCTGGAAGGAGGATCTGGGAAAATACATGCCTGTCAGTCTGACTTCAGTGCCAGGGAAGCTGATGGAGCAGATTGTCTCAAGTGCCATCACGCAGCACTTATAGGACAACAAGGTGATCAGGCCCAGTCAGCATGGGTTTATGGACGGCAGGTTGTGCTTTATGGTCCTGATCTCCTTCTATAACAGGGTGATGTGCTTAGTGGGTGTGGGAAAGGCCGTGGATGCGGCCTACCTAGACTTCAGTGAGGCTTTTGACACTGTTTCCCACAGCATTCTCCTGAAGAAGCTGGCTGCTCAAGGCCTGGATGGGTTACACTTCATTGGGTTAAAAACTGGCTGGGTGGACAGGCCGAAAGAGTTGTGGTGAATGGAGTTAAATCCAGATGGGGGCTGGTCACCACTGGTGTCCTTCAGGGCTCAGTACTGGGGCCAGTTCAGGGGATATTTTATTGTACTTTACAATTACCTTAAAGGAGGTTGTAGCCAGGTGGGGATCTCTAGCAAGCACCAAATGATAAGATGAGAGGAAATGGTCTCAAGTTGTGCCAGAGGAGGTTTAGGTTGGATATCAGGAGAAATTTCTTTACTGAAAAGGGTTGTGCGGCATTGGAATATGCTGCCCCGGGAAGTGGCTGAGTCACCATCCCTGGAGGTCTTCAAGAAACATATAGATGTAGAACTTAGTAGCATGGTTTAGTGGTGGACTTGTCAGCACTAGGATAAAGGTTGGACTAGATAATCTTAGAAGTATTTTCCAACCTGAATGATTCTATGACCTAGGGAGTTTCCATATTTAAGTGCCATTTTTCTTCTCTAAACAGGCCAGCTTTCCACAGGCAAAGATGGTACTCTACTTTGGCTCAGAGATCACCTCAGGAGAAAAACTTTGTGAGAATAATTTCTAAATTCCTACCTGCTTTTAGTAAGGCATGTTTTGGTGAACAGCAGCAACCAGAGTTCATAGGCACTTATCCCATCACTAGACTGCTCCATCAGCCCATCACTGTAGCTGCCATCGAGTGGTGCAAGCATGGAGATCCCATAAAAACAGTCCGTGGAAACATCTTACCCCCTTCCTTATCCCACCAGAAACCTGTGACTGACTTTCAGCTCTGCAGGCTCTCTGTATGCAACCATGAGGGCTAACAGTTGCACAGGGAGGAAAACATAGGAAATATACTGCAGTGGAGGGCAGCATTGCAGAAGCCCAGAGCAGTTAAAGCTACCTACCCCAAACTCATTCAGTGGACTTATGGGAAAGAAACTCCATAACAAGAATGAAAGCATCATTATGCTGCTTGGGGAAAACAATTTGGAAAATAATCTTTCTTACTTTCTCCTCATTTTTAGTGCCCTCCGTATAACACCAATCTAATAAGAAGAGGAGAAAAACCTGAGAAAATGGCCATTGTGTCAAAGATGTTGATAATGGACAGATAAATAGGCATGCTGCAGCTGTACCTAAGCCCTGAAAACAAAGACTGCTTGCACACAACTGTTTGTCTAATTGAAGCTTTTTAAAAAAAAAAAAAAAAAAAACACAAAAAAAAACAAAGCTATTAATTTTGGATAGTAGTATGTGCACTCAGTACAAGACGACGATTGTCCACAATGTTCAATTTACTGCATTTATTTTTATTTATGAAAAAATCATTGAAGATATCTTTGCATTCATGGGTCTCAGTTTTGCACAATTCATTGAAATGCTTGGCATCGCTGCCATAAAATACATACACTGAAGGTAATAAAATCCAGCCACGCAGTACAGTAAAAATCCCCACAAAAAAATACAATAAAATGGACATATGAATCATGATAAAATCGGTGCACCACTATGCTGCACACTCACATGCATTAGAGATGTGCAGTAATCTTGGATGAAACCTTATGTAAAAGCACATGCTGTCTTCATAAGCAGCGGAAAATGGAAAGGAAGAACACAACACAGCCCCATCTCTCTGATTTTGCATAACTGTAACACATCATCAAGGTCTCCTTCTTGGCTGTGTAAAGTGTTTTCCAATTCATCAAACCAATCCTGGCAGGTCTGCACCAGGTTCCCTTCCTTGGCCTCACAAAGGCTGTGCAAAATAAGGCATGCAGTATCAGGGGGGCTGATACCACTCATCAGCCTCCAACTTCTCACGTCCAGCACCCTCCTCTACCTGTCAGCTTCCCATGTGCGTGTTCCACCATCATTCTACAAATACTATCTGCAGCTTGTAGGAAACATTTCTGGTTTCGTGTCTCACTGATACAATGCATAAGCTGGCGAAGCAGAGAGGAAAGTTGGGAACGGTCTCCCAGAATGTTTGGATTAAAGATTTCCACAATGGTCACTGGAGCAAAACAACACAGAGTTCCTGCAGGTGCCAGCATTACTTGCCTTTCCAGACCACTAGAAAGGTCACATATATAATGATAGAATCCATGATGATTTGTCAGGCCTGTGAAACATCACAGGAAAGTACTCACTTCAATTGACAAACATCAGTTGTTCATAAATAATTATATAAGAGGGCAGATAATATATTTATGGGCTCCTCTGTGTCTTCAGCAAAACCTAAGAGCCCTGAGTCCCTTCCTAGTGGCCAATCTTTCGATCCAGACAGTGCCTTCTGCATAGCATTGTGAAACTTCCCTACGATAACCACAGCATTTCATCCCCCAGCTTGTTAAGTCAGTGCTCTTGCAGGTAAGAGCTCCCTGGGAGATTTTCTGTCACTAAGCTCTGAAGTGAGCTCTGCACAGCCTTGCAGAAAATAATTTTTAATGTGTTGAAGTCTGGGTTCTGCTATTGCTTACTTTGAAGGCGCAACATCTCCTTAATGACTGTTTGGTGCTGCAGAAGTGAGCTGGACCAAGGCTGTCCATTGCCAGAAAAGACCATGGAGAAGAACAGCATCACTTTCCATGCACAGTCTCACAACAGCAGGAAAAATCCCACAAAACATGCAGCAGAGTACCATATTAGCATATGAGACACGGATTACTTTGAAGCCTTACCCTGGTTCTGTGGCCTCAAGGATTTGAAATGGAGATGCACCACTGCAGGACAGTAGTGTGGTTTGTTCATTCCACTTACACTTGGTTGCAGTGGCTTGTTTGGTGCAGGTACATAAAACCTGTACCAAACATTCAGGTATGGGTATGCTACAGATAGATGATGAAGAGGAAGGGTCACACAACCACTCCTACAACTATGTTAAACAGGGTGAGGAAACAGTTTGTGGGTAGGTATGTGTGGGGAGGGATGTAGGTAAAGAGACTGGAACAGAATGGGCAGTGGAACAACATTTGGAAAGCACCTCCAGAAAAATACAAGAAGTTGAGCACAGAAAACCTCCCACCATGGAGACTTGTTAGGATTTAGGAAAATTTCCCGTGTCCTAAGTAAACTGCTGTGTCTGGATCATATAGAATGCATTGTACCACGTCATAGCAAAGTGCAGGGGATTGGGAGATTTGGGGACACATTTCCTTTCACCAGCTGAGGACAAACTAGCTGATGGGCACAGGTCTGAGCTTTAGCCCAGCTCTGCTGCGGGGTACACTGGAGCTGTGGTTGGTGCACTGGTAGGCAAGAAGAAGCAACTCTGATGGCCAGTAACCCAGGCAGAGAGTTCTTCACCTGCATTTGTGCTACCTTAATGGTCCTGTTGCTGCTGCACAAGCTTGCCATGGGAAATGTAACATTTTATGTTTGCTCCATCTATTATCACACCTTCATTCACTGTACTATCTTGCTCCCTCCCATGGCCCTTCTGCAGACCCTCTGTGCTCTGCCTCTCTGCTCCCACCATCATTTCTTCTTGTTGCTGAGATATCTAGGGGAAACTTTATTTCTGTGAAACCACAGTGGTAGGGATCCCAAGGAGAGGTGCAGAAAAACAATACAGTTGCATGTGGGTGCTCTGCGGAATCCCTCCATCCCTATTTATCTCTCTGGGAAAGGGCAACGCAGGCCACTGGCATGGTTCTCTGTCCCACTTTCTCCCTGTGTAAAAGAAGAATAATGATACTGACCTAGTTCACTGGGGAGCCTGGAAAGGCCAGTTAATGTTTCTAAGACTCTTTGAAAATAAAAAGGTCTGTATCAGGGCTAAGTGTTATTATTCGTGTATTGTAATTCTAACCTATAAGGGACTCCACTTTAGTACGAGATTTTCTGTTACTCTAGCAGCTGAAAGAAGGGTTTCATATTTCATCTTTTAGCTATGCGCAGTTTAACAGCACACGCACACAATTTCATCACAGGAATAAAGATAAAGGTGAAATCTACACTAGTGTTAGGCATTGCAGTGCATTGGCATGAAGAAACTCTTATTTCCAACATCTGTGAAAGTTTAGCTGAAGAGATGGATAATGACTTTGTACCAGCTAACAGTGCCTGTGAGCTTGATCCTGCGATTTAAATTTTTCTGTGGATGTTAGCAGGAGCTGGAGTGGTGCCTGAATCAGAAAGGTGAAGTGTAAGTATTTTATTATGCGACAAATATTAAGCTTGGAAGTGTGTAAATATATAGGAGGTACAGAGTGGTTCCATGGAGGTCTTTCACTTAGAACTTATTCATGTCTCTCCAACAAGATCAGCGACGTAGTGTGGCATGTGTAATTTTAAAAACCATAAAAATATCAAGCAGGGCCTTTTACAACATATCATATGTTCCTGACATATATTGCAGTCCTGGCAGTGACTTATATGTTACTCATTTCCAAGATCACTGCTTCTCCTGTTTGGATTATGTTCCCCTCCCAGAGGAAATGACTGCATATTGGCATCCTCCACCAGGTAACAAGAGAAAAAAGGACAGGGCTCACATGCAAGCAGGACACCACCTTCCCAGCTAGGGACAGGATTGTCACTTCATTAAATCTCTTGGAGGCAATGGTATGCCCACCATGAAAACATTACTGAGAAGCCACTTTGATGTATTACACATGATGCCCTAGAAAATGCTGACCATTTGCCCTGGTTCTACTTCTCTGATTGTTATTAGGAACATCCCTTTTCAACTTGCATTCTCAAGTAGTACCCTGGGAACGTGATGCTGTTGCTTTGCGTTCAAGTGAGAGGGTGGGATGCAAGCAGAAATGCTCCCTCCCTCATCACAGTCTACCTCTCTTCCCCTCTTGATGTTTGGGTATACATAGAGCCAACAGAATGCACCAGCTTTTCTGTATGGAACATGAACGCTGTGAGATGGAGCTGTGGAGGACATTCTTCTGTTCTTCTTATGTACTTCCATATATTACACTTAATATTGTAACAATGAGAAGAACAAAAATAAGTGTAAATCTTGACTGTGGAGAGCCATATATCTCCCTCCTATTTATTTAGGTAATAGAAAATCAATGGCCCTTTTATATATGAGGCACACCTTAAGAATGAAGCTCCCATAATCCCCTCTTATATGAATAAATGAATTTGTTTACTGTGATGTCTGAGTAAGTGTGTTTCAAAACAATGACATGTCAATGGATTAGCTCCAACATTTCGTCCTTGCAGCAGAGCTTTTTTGTCATTCTTCCTTATTTCCAAAGATCAGTAACTCATGTTTCCTACACAAGCTCCTTACACACCACCTGGTGACTGAAGGGGGGACTGCAGCACACATAAAAGTGTCACGCAGTAAGTACTATACCGTTCAATTTCTGCCTGAAATGCTGAAATAATTTTCTTCTCATTTACTTCCCTTCCTATTTCCCAAATAACAGTTCTATTGTCCCAAAATTTGGTACAGCTACTCGCTGCTGCCCAGCCTTGTGCTCCTGGTATGGCACTCACCACAAACATCCACATTTTGAGGTAACACTATAGAGTTTCTCTTTTATTTTATTTTATTTTATTTTATTTTATTTTATTTTATTTTATTTTATTTTATTTTATTTTATTTTATTTTATTTTATTTTATTTATTTCATTTCATTTCATTTCATTTCATTTTTTATTTTGTGATGAACAGCTACAATTTTCTTTTTCTTTCTTTCTTTCTTTCTTTCTTTCTTTCTTTCTTTCTTTCTTTCTTTCTTTCTTTCTTTCTTTCTTTCTTTCTTTCTTTCTTTCTTTCTCTCCTTCCTTCCTTCCTTCCTTCCTTCCTTCCTTCCTTCCTTCCTTCCTTCCTTCCTTCCTTCCTTCCTTCCTTCCTTCCTTTCTTTTTTATCTACTAAGCTTGGTTGCAAAATTTTCAGCTTGCTTTACTGTTTAAGAATTCAGTACACTATTAGCAAATGCACCAACTTTTCACTGTAAATGATTATGCTCTGTATGGCTTTTTCTTATATCCTGGAACTATTTACATTATGAGTCATTGATTATTTATGGAGATATTCATGGTGCTTTTCTTGGACATGCCATGCAAAGAAATCTGTAGGCTGGAGGGAAAGAACAACGGGGAGCTCTTGGGAGTGGACTTTTAGGTTTGTTTTTACATTTTTTAAGTCTTCGGTGCCATCAAAAATTACTCTTGGCTTTTTTCTATTGGCCTCTGTCTCAAACAGAGACAGGCTTCCAGGAAGCGAGTGTAACAATAACACTACATATGGTGTTATGATCTCCTTTGCACAGAAGACAGACTGGATAGAATATGGAGAAATTAAAGGCTTGACCCTAATGCTACTAGGAATTTTGACCTTGCTGATGTTAGGCATGAGGTGACATTGTCGGTGACTTTCCAAAATCATGGAGGAATTGTGTTTGTGGAGCAAGTGCCAAAACTCAGATTTCCTGGCTTTTGACCCCATTTTGGAGGTTACAGGCCACTGACAGCCTTGCAAGGAGCACTTGTCCTGTCCTACGCTGAGAATATGGGGTGCTTTCCATCAGGCAACTGAAGAGAGGAGAAACTGCATCCAGGGCTAGGTCTTGATTTCAGCAAGCAGGACCTTCAAATTGTGTTTCAGTTTTGGCTTGATTTGTATTTTGTTTCTAATGTGGTGGTTTGAGACATTGTGCTTGTGAGAGAGGGAATGGCATGCTATCTAGGGACAGAGGAGTCCAGCCCGTTTAAAAGGGAAATAGCGCTGGAGAAACACAAATTGGTGCAAGCCACATCATTAGGAGAAAGTTGTCTATCATTAAGTGCTACACAGTGCACCCTCTGTGTCTGAAATAAGTCTCTGGGGGATATAAAATCATACCTGCCACACGGGTGGAAATGCTGAGGATGAGCCACCGCACCGTCTGGGTGTCCACCTCCCACCTGTGTTACCATCATTATATGCACGTTGGGCTGACTTCGCATGCTGAGGAGGAAGATGGCCATGCCATTCCCTTTTACCATCTGGGTAATTTACTCTGTGAGTTTCATAGAGAGGGAATTCATTAATGCAGATATGCAGGCGGTAATTATTCAGATGATGCTGTGGGAGGAAGCTGAACAAAATTTGCAGAGTGAATTCTGCTGGTACCCAGGGCAGTGCTTTTCTGGGTGGTCCTGCCTAAAAATAAATAAATAAATAAATAAATAAATAAATCATACCTAAGAATGACTTGATGACTTCGTACCAGGTCCCAAGTGGCAGCTCCTCCTGACTGGCGTCAACAGGAACTGTCCTTGCTAGGCGAGGGTGATATCAGAAGACTCACAGTTAGCATCCATCACAACAGAGAGGAAATCTGTTGGAAATGCTGATCATTTATATCAAAATTAATGAGGTTTTCCCTCTCTGAACACGAGAGTTGAGTTGTATGCTGACTACAGGAAAAAAAATAAAAATAAAAGTCCAGGCATGGATATCTACTTTGCCTTCTTTATTTATATATATATGTATTTTACAGGGGGTGTTGTATAATTGATGACACTGCCTATTTGGAAAAGGAATTTTCTGAGAACAAAATTCATTTTAATAGTAATTTTTGCCCATTAAAGCACTGTTGTTTCTTCCCTCCTACATCTAAAGCAAAAATCACAGGGCCACAAAACAAATCAGCCTAATTTCACTGTGAACTTTTCTTTTGACATCCTTCTATTTTTCAAAGAGAATAAATGTGTTGTTACATGACTGCTCTTTTCCAGACAGAAGAGGCAGAGAGCTATTTTTGAAGCTCCTTAAATCAGAAGCTCTGGCTCTTTACAAAAGCATCCCCACAGGATATCAGGACTGTGTTTGGAAACATATGTGATAAAAAAAATCAAACCATAAAAATGAACTGGGATCACCTTGTAATTGGGCAGAGAAGACTTCCTGCTGCCGTCTGTATTTTTGTTAAAAGCCAGTGCTTCTGCATTTCTCACCTTTTGCTGCGAGAGATTGTACACAAAATCTCTGATTGCCAAGCAAATCAAAGCCAAGAGGGAGACCCCCTGTTTGGAAGAGACCATCCCCCTCCTATATTCTCTTTTACTGATGTTATGTGGGGAAAATTAGATGTACAGAATGAATCAAAAGTCATTGTGAAAAAAATAAAATAAAAACACCACCACTGGAACAGAGCTATATGGAGGACCCGGAGGAGATCTTAGAGTGCATCGGCTTCCATATAGAGCAGCAAGCTAATAGGCAGTTCATTGAAGCTAAAGTATAATATAAAACATAAAATTACAGAGAAAATGGCTTAAAATATAATAAAAAATAATTAAAAATCATGTAGGAAGGTGGCGCATCAACTTTCGATGTAAATACAGACACAGAAAGTGTAATTCATCATTTGAATGGATGATATAGCTGAAAATGGTAACAAAATTTGTAGGTTTTTATTCTTTTTTCTAAAATTTTGAGAAAGTCCCAATGGTTCCAATAACAACAACTTTCCATTCTCTTCTGTCAGAAGGTGATTTTTCTGTTTTACTCGACTACCATAATTTTCAAAGAAAAAAATACTTAAAAATAAAATCCAAGATTAAAAAAGGAAGAAAATTCACAGTCATTTTCAATGTTTCCTACTCTTTAAATGTTAAATGTACTATGGAGACATCCTAGTGTCTCCACCACTGAAGCTTTATATGAAACTTCCAACAGAAGCCAGACTTCTATTTTCTCTTGTCCACTGCATTTCATTCTTCAATGAAATAAAAATTCACCATTTTTGGAATCTTATGGTAAAGTCTTTATTTATTTATTTATTTATTTATTTTTCTAGAAGATATAAGATAAATTGGAGACTATATTGAGAGAATACAGAGGTTAAAAATAGGAAGCATTCTCCCCCCCCTTGGAATTTTTTTCTCCTTGGGAGTTTTTCTCCTATTACCCACAGCAAGACACTTTTAAAACAGCATCTCCCAAGAATCTGTTCATCACATTAATACTGTATTTTTCCTTTCATGGACTGGCACCTGGAATTAGCTCATTGAGAACACATGGGCAACACTTAGGCTACAAACCTTTTGAGGCGGGAACATTTTTCTGTTTCTGGAACAATCAGTCCTGGACCTGGACTTGATTACTAAGCATGAGGTCAAGACTAAAGTTAGTCATATGGAATTAAGAGTGACCTTCATATATTCAGTACCCTGAGCTGGTGGAAGGGGATGGGGAGCAGGATGTGGCCCTCACCATCCACGAAGAACTGGTTGGTGACCTGCTACGGCACTTGGATGTGCACAAGTCGATGGGGCCGGATGGGATCCACCCAAGGGTACTGAGAGAACTGGCAGAGGAGCTGGCCAAGCCACTATCCATCATTTATCAGCAGTCCTGGCTATCGGGGGAGGTCCCAGCTGACTGGCGGCTAGCAAATGTGACGCCCATCTACAAGAAGGGCCGGAGGGCTGACCCGGGGAACTACAGGCCTGTCAGTTTGACCTCAGTACCAGGGAAGCTCATGGAGCAGATCCTCTTGGGAGTCATCATGCGGCACTTGAAGGGCAAGCAGGTGATCAGGCCCAGTCAGCATGGGTTTATGGAAGGCAGGTCCTGCTTGATGAACCTGATCTCCTTCTATGACAAAGTGTTGCGCTGGGTGGACGAGGGAAAGGCTGTGGATGTGGTCTACCTTGACTTCAGCAAGGCTTTTGACACCGTCTCCCACAGCATTCTCCTCAAGAAACTGGCTGCTCTTGGCTTGGACTGGCGCACGCTTCGTTGGGTTAGAAACTGGCTGGATAGCCGGGCCCAGAGAGTTGTGGTAAATGGAGTCAAATCCAGTTGGAGGCCAGTCACTAGTGGCGTCCCCCAGGGCTCGGTGCTGGGGCCGGTCCTCTTTAACATCTTCATCAATGAGCTGGACGAGGGCATTGAGTGCACCCTCAGTAAGTTTGCAGATGACACCAAGTTAGGTGCGAGTGTCGATCTGCTCGAGGGTAGGAAGGCTCTGCAGGAGGATCTGGATAGGCTGCACCGATGGGCTGGGGTCAACTGCATGAAGTTTAACAAGGCTAAGTGCCGGGTCCTGCACCTGGGGCGTAATAATCCCAAGCAGAGCTACAGGCTGGGAGATGAGTGGTTGGAGAGCTGCCAGGCGGAGAAGGACCTGGGAGTGATAGTGGACAGTCGGCTGAATATGAGTCAGCAGTGTGCTCAGGTGGCCAAGAAGGCCAATGGCATCCTGGCTTGTATCAGAAATAGTGTGACCAGCAGGGCTAGGGAGGTGATTGTCCCCCTGTACTCGGCTCTGGTGAGGCCGTACCTCGAGTACTGTGTTCAGTTTTGGGCCCCTCGCTACAAGAAGGACATCGAGGTGCTTGAGCGGGTCCAAAGAAGGGCGACGAAGCTGGTGAGGGGCCTGGAGAACAAGTCCTGCGAGGAGCGGCTGAAGGAGCTGGGCTTATTCAGCCTGGAGAAGAGGAGGCTCAGGGGTGACCTTATCGCTCTCTACAGATACCTTAAAGGAGGCTGTAGAGAGGTGGGGGTTGGCCTGTTCTCCCACGTGCCTGGTGACAGGACGAGGGGGAATGGGCTCAAGTTGCGCCAGGGGAGTTTTGGGTCAGATGTTAGGAAGAGCTTCTTTACTGAAAGGGTTGTGAGGCATTGGAACAGGCTGCCCAGGGAGGTGGTGGAGTCACCATCCCTGGAAGTCTTCAAAAGACGTTTAGATGTAGAGCTTAGGGATATGGTTTAGTGGGGACTGTTAGTGTTAGGTTAGAGGTTGGACTCGATGATCTTGAGGTCTCTTCCAACCTAGAAATTCTGTGATTCTGTGATTCTGTGATATGAGTGTGTATCTATACTGGTCTTTGAGTTTAGACTCAGAGTGTGAGAGTGTATGAGAGTGTATGTGTACAGACAAATAAATGTCTGTATTTTTAACTAATATTTATGTGTGCTTAAGTAAGTATATAAATACTATATATATAACATATGAGTTGAGAAGAATCCATGCTTAGGTTGATGGACCCCATGAAACAGCAGTATGTGTCAAAGCAAAGACAGTGACAAACCTTTCCCAGACTCCTGCATCCTCAGTGCATATATGTAGAGATCCCAGACCAGGAGAAGCCATTTGTTGTAATTCAACTACGCTGCTTTTCCAAAACTTGGCAAGGATATTTTCTCTCTTGTTTCTCCTGTTGAGCACCTCATTATTCAGCGACATGCTATATACACAGGAAGCATAACAGAGGGCATTGTCATACTTCTTCACATAGTCAGCATACTTAGCTGTTTTTCCAAATGCATTATTCCAAAGGCAAAGCTTTCAAGTTAAAAAAAAAAAAAAAAAAAAAAAAGTCTTTCTTTTATGCACATAGATACATACAAATATTCAAGTTTTAATAATGCCTAGACCCACAACAGGAATCTACAGTACAAAATATGGTGCAAGCTTAGATATAAGTGAGATACAGCTGCATGCAGATGATATCCATGTTATGAAGGGCTTGAAATCCAACAGAGCTACTTTATAGTGCAATCTATGTATTTTAAAAATAGCTTATTTAATAGCTGATAAAAGCAGGGGTCAGCTTCCTCTGAAAGGCAGGAGGTGCATAGCTTTAAATACCTGCAGTTATTTTGAGAACATGGATGATTAAAATCTAGCAACTCTGCAGTTTCAAAAGCTATTGGAACTAAAAGACAAATAAAAAATATTATGTCACTTGTTCTGAAGTTATTTTGTGTCTTTTTCTTCTTTCTATGTCTACTCTTATTTCTGACCTCTTTAATTTTCTGTTTTTTACTCCCTTGGCTCCAAGCTTTGTTGAAGTTTCCACCATCCAAAATAAAGGTCTCATTAAAATATATCTATTAGTTTATCTACCCATCTATGTATATATTCACCTATCTATCTACTTACCAACCTATATATTGTACCTATCTACACACACATAATACACTCATGAAAAGTGACTCTTTACACAGTATTCAGATATATGTATTCTATGTTTTATCTACTGTTATAATCATTTCCCCAATAATATTTGGCAAGGGATTTCCCATTACAAAAATAGTAATGAAGGTGAGAAACAGTAGGAAAACTTGTAATTAATGGCTTTAACTTCTCACATTGTTTAAACATTTGCATAATTTCAGCTTCTACGAGTGCCTGAAAGAAAGCCAAAACCCACCAGCCAAAAGAGGCAAGCAAAGAAGCAGGAATTCACATAAGCAGAAAACATTATATTAGTGGGAAAGGGAAAAAAGATTCAGGTTTAATTGATAGCTATTAGAAGGTAATGACTTCTGTCTATTCACTTAAAAAAAGATTTTAAAAAATTCCATCTCAATGGAATTTTCAGTCATTAGTGAAGGTTTCCAAAGTCTCCAGAGAGAGCAAGTGAATAGAGGTGTTAAACGCAAAAGCTTATAAGGGAGACCCTAATTCTGCCTCAAGCTGCTCACATTACATATTACCTTCATCTGTGAGCCCTACTGGCATTCCTTTTTGAGAAAGGGGCTAGAAAAGTGGAAGTATTTCTGTGAGCTAGTGGAAATCCAATTGCATAAAACACATGGAATGTGTAGAACTGGTAAAAAAAAAAAAAAAAAAAAAAAAAAGGCTCTGGCCTGTGTTTTAGCTGCCTGTTTCTTGTAAGGACATTTTGGAAGTATTAGTGAAGGTATTCGTAAATTCTGATAGGCATCTTAGAAACAAAGAGCCAATCTTCTCTCCTTTCACAATTGTTATGGCTTAACTGGTAGCAAAGCTGCAGCATTTTGTGCATGTGCTCTGCACATTGCAGCACTGTAGGAGAGGTCAGCACGCGACTCTCATGGGAGTAGGCGCAGTGTAACGGGCCTGTCTGAATAGGGCCACAACACTGTTACACATAATCAGGCAGAATATACATTCATTGCTAAATAGGGAATGTCTGCCACTTATATCCAATTGAGAATTCAAGCTACCATGTTGGTTCAATTTACAGATTGTTTATGGTGAAGAAGAAGGGATTTTGTTTAATGTAAATAGTATGTAGGAAGGAAGGGTGCTGGATGGATGCATCTTCTTCACTCCTTCTCCAAATCCAAATTCTCCATCTCTGTGACCTGTAGTGCTACTTAGTTAAAGAGTCTGGGAGGAAAGGAGAGGAACTGCAAAAGCTATGGTGCTGCAACAAGCTGTGAAAATATGTGTATAGGGATGACTTATCCTTTTTAAAATGATCATGGCTGTGTGCTTCTTCCTGAGCACAAAGGTGGTTGTTCTCTTGAGAAAGAACAAGGATATATGTGAATATATGGAAAAACAAACAAACAAAAAACCACACATATACAAACAGGTTAAATAATCAGTTTCATAAAGTATGTCACTTTTGGAGTCCCAAGGATATGTTGGTGAGACCATGTATTGCATCATATTCGTGAAACAGAGAATGAAATAGAGATGATACTGTTTACTGATGGTGAAGAATTATGTTACATAGAAAAACTTGACTACAAGGAGATTTGGAAGAACTTCTCAACACTGAGCACAGAGCAAATATGTAATAAATTGGCAGGTGAAACTCAATGCCAATAAGTGCAAAGTAAAATATATAAATAAAATAATACCCTAAGTATACAGGAAATATACTGGGATCAAAATTAGTTATTGGTACTTCAGAAACGTATCTTAGAGTCAGTGTGGTTGCCTTTTGAAAATGTTAACTTAAAACGTTTAGCTGTTATTGAAAATGGAAAAAAAAATAATTAAGAATTAGTATGAAATGAATAGAAAACAAAAGTATGAAATGAATAGAAAACAATATGAGTATGCCAGTGCATAAATCCATTATGTTTTCACATCCTGAATAACCCATGCTTTTCTGTCCTTCTATCTCAAAAGATATGTGGTCAAACTATAAAACTTAAAAAAGAGGGAAAAAAAGGTGATCGAAGCTATGGAAGATCCCCTGTGTGTAGGAAAGATTAGAGCTGCATTTCTTAGCCTGAAAAAAAAAAGAGATAACTGCATAGGTCTATAAAATAATGGAGAAGGCAAATGGAAGAAACTGAGGTTACTTCTCAAAACTAAAGAAAATGAAGTCATCAAAAAGTAACATGTAGGTCTTAAACAGAATAGGATAAACTCAGAGAATAAACATCTGTGAAAGGCCATATAATATAAGAAGTACAGATTCACAGACTGGGGACTTTCTAAACCAGTTTGTACCTGAATCCCATTTTTATCAGTGAAGCTAATGCCTAGGGATGTCTCAGATGGAAGTTCTTGTCCTTCTCCTAAAAACAAGCCTCTTCACTTGGAGACTCATTTGTGTAGGAATTTATCCAGGAAATTGCAGTTATCATTTTGCGGGCGGAGCTGTAGACTAGCAGATGAATGATCTGTGCCACTCTTCAGCACGAGAGCACTACATGGCTGACATACCTAAAAGTTGTATCTAGAGGGCTACCTTCATCTATACACACAACAGGCAGATTTCCATACAACTCTGGAGAGCAACAGTGTGTTGGTGGACATCTGCCTCCATGGAATTGTTTTGTTTGCTCTCTGAGCTCTGCTTTGGAGGAAATTCTTGCGAGAAGGTGAGCAGCCAATTGCACCGCTCCTGTCAGGATGCACTCAGGCACTAGGTGCGGGATCCAAACTTGCAGCAGGGAATGGGAACAAAGTGAATCAGAAATGCCCGCGTTGCTTACAAGGCCCTTCTCTGCTGCAGGGTGCCACCTACCCCAGCCACAGCCGCTCTGAGAGAAGATTGTTTTCTATGGAGAAACCGCTTAGGGAAGGTGAGCAAGGACAGCGAGTGAGAGCAGGGAGCTGTAGCTTGTATTTTGGTGAACTTAATGACTAGTTTTGAGGCAAAGCCTTGAAGGCCAAAGTCTGACAGGCTGTCAGGCACTGATTGCCATTTTTCATAAAGGGCGCTATGCAAGTGTAAGTGATTGATAGATTGATTGATTTATTTTGCTGAGGCTCCTTTGTGGTCTCCTGGGGGGATTTCTGGCCACACCTCTCAGCCTGAAAGCACTTGCTCTGCCTGCTGTTGCTTTTTTTTTTTTTTTTTTTTTTTTTTTTTTATTTGCGGGTAATGAAAATTTGTTATAAGCCTTCCCTTTCATCTGTACATGGCAGGCTGTCACACAGAAACAAGCCATTCTGGAACCTTGCTTCCTTCCAAATTGCTAAATATTTTTCTTCAAATTGCTTCCCTAATGGGCTAGTATAATAGGAGCAGCATGCTCTCTGCCCACGCTGAAGATGCCAGAGCATTTGTCCAGTGCACATGTGTGCTGGGCACAATAAACTCATTGCCTGGCCTGGAGACTGTGCAGCACTGCTGCTGATCTAATCTATATCGCACATTCCTTGGGCACGATCATGCGTGCAATGGATACAGGCATATATGCACGTAGATAGGTACTTTTCTTCCCCTAGGAAAATGGGTCTCTTCAGGGAGGCAGCCAGCTTCGCATCCCATTCTCCCAGGGAAGAAGAGATGATGGCATTTCATAAGGTGAGGCACAATGGCAGGAGGAGGAGGAGGAGGTGGAGGAGGAGGAGGCTGCACAGCCACCGAGCAATCCAAGCGGGCAGTGACAGAGCTGGGCTCGCTAATGGACTGGCCTGGCCAGTTTTTTATTGACTCCAGTTGCTGCTTTTTGGAGGGGCAGACACCAGCGGTCCCCAAGGTCAGCAGTTCCATGTGCTCTACGCTAAACTGTTGCTGACCCACTGCTTTATGAGCCTAAGTGCTTATCCAGGAACAGAAGTGAATAGGTTGTGTGTGATAAGAAAATAATTTGCCAAAACTGCAACAATAAAGAAGGCCTGATGGGATCTCTTATGGTATGAATAGCCTGGAGCAGCTGCAGATTTCTCTCTGCTTTCACAATTATATTCATTTTTATAACAACTAAAAAGGGAGCATTGTCCACAGGCTCTTGCAGCCCTTATTTTCATATCCAAATCTAATATTTCCATATACACGTACATACATATTACACGTTCCACGTCTTTGTGAATAAAGGACGGGAACAGAAAGAGAGAAAAGGAAAAAGCCCTCCAGATAAGAGACCTGTTGGCACATCAGTTAACTCATTCTTCCTTTCTGTTCCTTCCACAGCCTTCTTGCTGGACTCCTACGTGGCCCAAGAGCAGCCAGCCTGAGGGGCATGCAAGGTGGGCATGTGCAGGTGCCCAGTACCGACTGATGTACACGGGCTGGCTCTCAGTGCCATGATGGAGCTCCGTGTCTGGGGGAAGCTGTCCTCCCCACCACCTGTGGGGCTGGGAAGGTGATATGTACACTCCTAGCCCATATTCCGTGCCAGAGTCTGTTGAGAAAGCTGGTCTTATTTTTGCTTCTTTTCTTTCCCACGTTCATGCCCACTGTGGTGTCACATCCAGGTGTCACTCGCCCCATGCTCCCTACCTGAACAGCTCCAGCAATGTTGGAGCTGGTGGCAGCCCCTGTGCTGGGTCCTTCCATCTTGCCCACTGGCCCCTGGGATGAGCAATGTTTTGCCCAGAGAGGGCTCCCCGTGACCCAAAAGCCCTGGCAGCTGTACCCAGGGCTTCTTCCAGATGGTGTGCCAGTGCCAATCTCCTTGCAGAGGTACCACACACAGGGGAGCCCAGGTCTCTGAAGCTCTCTAAGAACATCTAAAACTTCCAGAGAATGAATGACTCCTAAAAATACTGTTCTTGCAGTTCAAATTCTGCATAAGGAGAAGAACCAGACTCTTGCCTTGGATGTCAAGGCAGGGTCAGCTATGCAGAGTTCAGAAAACAGTTGTATAAAGAAAG
Source organism: Oxyura jamaicensis (assembly GCF_011077185.1). Taxonomy (NCBI): domain Eukaryota; kingdom Metazoa; phylum Chordata; class Aves; order Anseriformes; family Anatidae; genus Oxyura; species Oxyura jamaicensis. The sequence continues at coordinate 111,090,946 of NC_048894.1, read as the reverse complement.
ACACAAAGAAGTGACTCAGATTGTAGCCGACCGCCTTTCTGATTTCTCAAGAGGTCTCCAGTGAATCAGAGTGAATGAGCTTTTTGTTGCCTTCACTGTTTACAGGAGTAGCTGAAGTCAGAGAGAGTTCTCCTGTCTTAGTGCTGACAGCTACAGTATGGCAAGGCTGTGGTGCCTTAGCATATAATGATCAATCTCATTTCAGTCCATTTTGCTAGAATTTAATTTTCACATTGCCCAGTGTGACCACATCCCACTAATTTCCCACTTGGATATTTTCTTAAAACATAAAGACCAGTTGAAGATTCTGCAACTCCTGTTGGTGAAATAATAGTAATAATTTACATTTATTAAGTGCTGTTCTTCCCAAAGGACTGCCCGAATGCTTTCCAAAATTTGTGTGTTCATGAATCCCTTCACCAAGGAAAAAATGCAGCTGCTTTAGTGGCATACAGCAGCACTAGCACAACAGCTAAGGACAGGGAATGAATCAAGGGTTTACTGTTATTATAACTTTGTGTTCCTGTTAGAGAATTGCCCAAAAATCCCAAGAGGGATTGAGGTCCCTCTTGGGCGGGGTGAAATAAGTAGGAAGGTTATTGAATAGAGAACCAGGGAACAGTAAATGGTGAAACAAAACAAAACAAAGCAAAACAAAACAACAACAACAAAAACAACAACAAAAAAAGCACAAAAGGAAGGGTAGGAAGAAAAAGAGAGCAATAGATAAAGGCACACATGATGGTATAGGTTTAAAAGATATAATAAAGTCATGGGATTGGAAGGAACCTGTGATGTTATCCAGTGCACTCTTCTGCTCTAAGGCAGGTTCATTTATAACTATTTAACCACTAATGGGCATTTCTGTAACTTGTTCTTAATGATCTCCACTGGTGGAGATTTTACAGCCTTCTGAGGCAACTTCTTCGTACACTGAGGTCTCCACTTTGCATTAACATGAACCTGAATGTTGCTCGCTGTAACAAAAAACTCTTGATTCTTGTCTTATGCACACAAAAACCTGTGCAAGCCGACATTTTGTTTTGACAGGAGACACACTAGTTAGTTGGTAGACCTCAAAGAGAGGGGCTATGGTGAGGTTGTTTAACAACGGCATTATAATGGGCATATGTCATAAGAACAGAGAATACAGAAGAGGACACTTTTTGTAGCTGTCTTTCTCCATTCAGAGCTGTGTGGAAAAGGTGCTTGTGGAACAAATGGGCAGAGGGACAAAGCTGCTATGCTGGTATTTACAACACTGTGGAAAAAGAGAGGGAAGGGCTACAGTGCTCAACAACAGAGGCTTAGCTGGGCATCGTGCCTAGGAAATGCTGCGTAGCAATAGGCAAGAGTTTCTGGAGTTAGTCTGAAGGTGAAAATAAAAATGGTCACTACAACATGGGTCTAAACAACTAAAAGGTCAATGACATTATAATCAGTTAGAGGAAGAACCACAAAGGTCTGAGAAGGGAAAATTAGTAGCACCGTGCTAATGAACCAGTGCCAGCAGCACCTCTGTGAGGAGAGTTTGCTGATGCAGGTGAAGACAGGGAGCTGGAAGGAACAAAGGTATCCTGCAGATACCAATTTGTGAGCATTCAGAAGGAATATGTGTATTGATCTGGGTCTTCAGTTCACAAATGTGAACAGATATAGAAAGCTAAAAATCATTTTTTCTCTGTTATTTTCTCCAGCAAGAAAAGCAGTTTTAGGTGTTAATATCTTCCCTGCCAAGTCTCCTGCACCCCATCTTCTTTGACCCGATGTGAAGCACTGCTTGTTTGCCAAGCAGGAAGAGTCCTTCCTGTTCTTCACCTACAAGACACAGGAACATTGACCCTGACAGGGTGCAACTAATAGTGTACAACAGAATGTGATCTTGGGAGTGTTTCTCAAAAGAGTTGTTAGAAAGGCTGGGTAGATGCCATTACAAAATTTTACAAATTTTAAAATCCCATCCCTTCCCTTCCCTTCCCTTCTCATCCCCATGGGACTGGAGGGTGCTTTTCACTTTACAGGCAGTGCTAAGGAGACCCCAGCTCATGGACAAGGCTCATCCCAAAACCCCAAACTCCTCCTCCTCAGATACTACCTGGATACACATTAAAACTGAGCTCTGAACTGACCCATGTCCCAACTACATCTTTTGCACTTTCTTATTGACAAAACTTAGCAAGGCAGATGTGAGCGCTTCACCTCTGCAGACCCAGATCCACTTGTTTAAATAGAATATTTTTTTGTTTATGCTGCAGGCTAAACAACTAGGTTTACCTAGGGTCTCTTGTTAAAATGAGCCATCTGTGGCAGCTGTGGTAATTATACCCAGACTACTGTACCTTTCATGCAGAGCTCTTAGATTTGTGTTGAGACTTTGAAAACAAGAGGAACAACGGCACAAGGGGAAAGAAAATATCTCCTTAGTGCAAAAACTGTCATGAGGTCCTCCCTTCTTTCATTTTCAATTTTTCCCTGGATTAACCACAATCCCCAAGTTGCTCAACAGTTGGTCCCTGCAACAAAGGGCTGGGTAACTATCTGAGGGCATGACCAGATGCAAGTCTGAAGCAGGTTTTGCACCTCCTCCTCACAAGTGTATGGTTGCGCACTTCGCTTTGGCGAGCCAAGTAACTTCAGTATTTGTGCTTCTTTTCCCCGAAGTCTGGGCTATAGAAGCAAATGCCACAAAATCTCTTCCCCAGCCTTGATTCCATCACCCATTCTGAATGAGTCTCTGCTAGCACAACTGCTCCACTAGCTGCAGGGGGGTTTGCCCCCCCCTTGTTGCTAAAGCCAGCACCCTGCTGTGAATATTAAGCAGCAGGAATCCCTCCAGAGCAAAGCCAGGTATTTCCTTCCTCCAGCGGGTTGAGAACACTGCCCTGGGGAGGCTGAGACCTTCAAAATCAGTTGACTCTCCAGTATTACCAGAGAGATGTAAGACTTAAAGGCAGTCAAACGTCTGCATGGCATGTGATAAATCACTCCGCTTTCCCCTCTTTAAGAGTTCTCCACTTAAACCACACATTGTTTTCATGTATTAGTTACTAAATAGGGAAGAATTTGAAAACCCACGGTACCTCATGATGCCTCGGAGGAAATGCTGAGACCCTTAAAATTCCAAGTTGTTGTAAATGCTACCAAAAATAATGATTTTCATCTCTAATCTTGTCTTTGTGTAAACATAACTTTGAACAGATGGAAATAAGAAAAGAAAGTCTGTGAATAAACATTGATGTTATCAGCTGGAACTGACAATGGCAAAAACAACCATTGATTCCTCGAGCTTTCATGGAGCATAGAGTATTTGCACATCCTCCACTTCTCCTATTTTATATTTCTCACTGTGGATTTTCATACAGTGTAAGAACAGCTCGCTCATAAGAGTAAGTCAAGCTAGCGTGGCCAGGAAAGAACAATAGGTTTGATTCACGTCTGCTGCTTGTGGCACTACCGCGGCAGAAAGTCTGCCTGAGCCAGGGGGAGGTCAGCGCGGTGCAAGGTTCACAGCCCTCTCTGACTCCCTAAATGAGTACAGCTGATCTGGAAAAATGTAGTCACCGGAGCAGAGAAGGGTGTTCTCATTCTACTTAGCCCCTGAGCAGTTTCCAAATCACTAACGAGGCGCTTGCAGTACCAAGATGTGATTTAAAGCTCCCATACACAGGGCCAGTCATCTAATGAGCATCTGCCCTGTTTGGCTCAAGAGCAACTCAAGACCATCATGTCTATTGTCTAAAAAGTCATGGATAAATAGTCCAATAACAAACAGTATGAAGTAATTTCCTGTACAAACTTACTGCACCTTGGTCTTTACCACAAGCTCAGATTTCTTGTGTGGGCTCAGATTTTAGCGAAGAATTACGGTATATTGCATTCCATGAGAAGAATTTCCCACTTAACGGATCTCAGGACTCTATTAGACCCTTGGCTAATGGAAAATCATAAACCATCCCAGAGCTTTCTAGAACTCCATGGAGAGATGAAAGTGCAGATATTTAGCCTCTTCAAGGGGCAGGGACTGACAGAGGACTCCTTAAAGGAATGCCAAGCTAATAGAAGTTTCAAATAATTTCCAAAGGAAGGGATGACTATATTAACACAAGTATGATTTAATGGCAGCATTAACTCTTCTTCAGTGGTGTTCCCCTCTGTTTCTCCACTTGACCATATCTATCACCAAACTAGGCATGGGTTTTTACACAACCTTTGTGTCTTCATGGCTATATCTGTTTGGCTGCTGATTTTGAACAGCGGCTGCTACAAGTCTGCACCATGTTGTACATGGTCCCAGTGGTGTGCAAAGCAGCTGGATCCAGATGTGCTCTGGCCACCCCTGTCCTTGTCCTTGTCACACCCTCTGTACAACAGTTCAGGGGTTGGCTCAGACTATTGCATTGTTTTTCTGCCATTTGGGAACTCTCCAGTCACTGGCTCCACATACTTCCTCATTGGCACACTCTCAGGGCAGGTTCATTCCATCCATTTACTTATCTGTACCTTGTCCTCAAGTCAAAGTAGAGTAGAGAAATGGGTCCTACTACCACTACAATGTCTCACCAGGCATATGCCACGTATTTCAATTTTCTGTAGGCACAGAAAACTGTGCATCATTTTTCATTTTAGCATATATATGTTACTTATTATTGGAAAGCTCCTCTCTACTGGTGTTTTTTTGAGTGACTGCTAGTGAGTCTTTCTTATTTTAATATTTCTTAACACATCCCCTCCTAAAACAAACTCAAATTCATTCATTAGAATTAAGGCACTAAGATTCCATAGAGACAAACTCCAGAGAGGGTTGATAAATTACACAAATAAGCTGTATTTATAATACCTCCAATGCCTCCAAATAGGCATTTTATAGAAGAGAAGCTCCAGCAAACTGATAAATCTATTCTCTGATACTGCAGCTAAGCTGCATTTCAATACCTGAAACCATCTGTTTGACACAAGCATACGCTTAGCATAATATGAATACCTTAGCACATAGGTGCCTTAGCATAGCACGTCCCTTCATTTTCTCATAACCAGTGATTATAGCCCAGGCAGAAAAAAAGCGTGTAGTGAAGGAGGGAGGAAGAGAAACATATAAAGAAGATGGATTTTTTTTTCCCTTAATCTGTGCAAGTCTGACAGAGCATATGAAGATCTGTAAGCCACAGAGTGCCAGTGAGACAGAGACAGAGAGACAGACAAAATTATTTCCTTTGCTGGGTCTTGCAGTCTGGAGTAGTGGCTGCCTTATTCGCAGGACTTTTTTTCCCTAGACGCCCACCCAAGAACCATTCAGCTACATTTATTATTCTGTCAAATACAATGTGCAATAAAGAGCCAGTCTCCCCAATGATGGGTACCTGTGTTCATAGCTCCACAGTGAAACACATAAATCACATGTGAAGGGCAAGGCACATGTGCTTTTTGTTTCTTGTATCACCTTTTATTATCTTAGGACTGAAAAGTTAATAACCCAGTGGGTAATCATGCCATTATCAGTTTACATTGTAGTAAAGCCCATTCAAATGATGATTACATATGTTAATGAGTGTCGTTATAATGCACTACACAGTACATTACCTTCAATAAATATAATTGTTTATGCACTTTAATGAGGGGATATAATGCCCCCAAAACTAATGGCATTGACTGAATTGTGATTTATTGCTGGAAAACTTTGTCATTAAGAAATGAAATCTTACAAAAACACTTTCATGTTTATCTAACTTTTTCTTCTTTAAAAGCTGCCAGTCATCTTTCCCTCCTTCTGTTTGCAAGGAGAAAATAGCTGTAAGACACTTCAGCAGTGTTCCTTGTCAATGCCTTTCTCCACCTGAAGAAGCAGGAGGTGGGTTCATTTAGAAGGTTTAATGAAGATCATTATGTTTACCCCTTAGTAAGGCTTAATGCATTATCTGGCAACAAAACTGATAACACGTCAGAATTTTGGCTGCAAATCAAGCAATGGGAAGTAAAAATGTTGGTTGTTAAACTGCAGACTAGGAACAGAAAATAAGGTTAAAGATGACATTTTGGCCAATGGTCCTTCATCTAGCTATAGAATAGTCAGAGAATAGTTGACTGTGCTGAGTATTCAAAGCTCTCCAGCTGGGAATGAAGGAAACTAGAGGTGAAATGCCACCTGATCTCTTCAATCTCTAGGTGCTTTCTTTTCCAGAGGAGTGAGATAAAACCTTTCTTTGTGGACTCAATAAGAAATGACAAAGAGGCAGAGAATGCTAAACCAGGCAGCGCTGTGTAACAGGCTGAGGGTGCAGTCGGCTGAGCGAGATGAGCTATCAGCAACTAAACTGCACAAGACTGGAGTTTCCTCTTTAATTTCCCTGCACTTGGTTTCCTTCCTGAATGGCACCGCTGTGACATTTCCATTACCGGTGAAAAGTAGTGTGCTTTGTACAGTAGTCTCTTCTCCTATTGAAGTCAGTGGCAAAAACTCCCATTGATTTCAACAGCAGAAGCAGCTAGCTAGCTGCAGGGACACGGTTGCTTCTGCAGAAAATTTGCATGTAGTATGTCCTAATTTTGCTCTCTCCTTAAGTGTCGTGAATTAAAAAAAAAAGAAAAAAAAAAAAAGAAAAAAAAAGTTTCCTCAAGTCTTAAAGAATAAATAAAACACTGAAATTTAGATCAAATAATAACAGGAATTCCTCTAAATGTTGTTCAAATTCAAATGTAACAGCAGGGAATATGAGATAGCTGTATCTGAAGGACCAGGATGAAGTAAAGTATCTTCTCAAGGTATATTCCCAAATATGTGTGCATACAGTAATTACTTGAGAAACTTTCCAAGGATCACAGTCATGTTCCAACTAGTTTGAAAGTCAGTAGTGTAAAAAAACTTTGACATTGAGATGCAATTTGTGGTAAGATCTAATTAATTTTTTTGCTCCTAAGAATAATTTATTATTTACACTTCTTATTATATATGTATTTTAGCTTCATTAGCCTGCAATGCTGGAAAAAATTATACCTTCAAGTCCTATTTATCAAATTAATGGTGCAATTTCATAGTGACACATTCCACATTCATTAAACCAAGTACAGTAAAAATGCATTTAAATTAGATTAGTGTGATGTAATAACGATTCCAGTGTACGGGGTGATATTCCAGCAGTAAAGAAACACCCGGATCGAGTTGAAGGCAACTTTGAGATAATTTTTCAAAATTGATTTTGGCACTGGTTTAAGTGAACGAATGAGGACTAATACCTCTCCCCCACTGCTCACTCTGTGTGAGAGTGCGAGGCCCTGGGCATCATCAAGGGAAGTGGGTGGTGTGCTCCTCCATAGCTGCTGTGGTGGAGGAACCCATACGTGCTCCGCAGAAGGTGCTGCCAGCCCCTTAAAATCCTGACTCTCCAGGTTGTTTTATTTCCTACAGAGGGTGGCAAAGACTCACACGTCTGTGCACACATCGGCATGCATGCGCAGGCACAGCTGCCTGGATTTAGGACATCCCAGAGGTATCACCTATGATGTTTTGCCATAGGTGGATGCCAAAACTGCCCACGATTAGACTACAAAAACTTAAGCCCTGCTTCAAGGACTCCTCCATGAAGCAGCCAGGAACTCCCATGTCCCAGCCATCATGCCCCTTAACACCAAATTTCAGTTTACCACATTCTCTGTAGCCTAATTTTCTTGGCTCAGGATGATGACTGAATATCCCTGGTAAAAAACAGGTTGATGGAGGTTGCTGTTTGTGAAGTAAATCTCCAGGAAAAAACTTCCCAAAGTTCTGGCTGAATCAGACAGGGGCTACACCTTCTTGATCTCATCGTGCTGATCCTCCTCTTGTAGTCTTTGCAGCCCAGCAAAGGAGTAGTTTCAGCTGGCTGGCACTGAATCCTGCACTGTTCCAATATCACATTAAAGAAGCAAATTAAATCCGAATAGCTCCTTAATAGAAAAAAATCTTTCTTCAGAGTATCCATAGGGAGTTGTGTATTGTATGTATCCGTCTTTCAGACTGTAAGCCTTCAGGGCAGTCACTATCTTTATTTCTGAAACACATACAGTATTAAAGCACCATTGCCACTTAATAACTCTGCAAAACTACAATCGTTTCATAGGCTTCTCCATGAGCCATCAGTTACCTTAACACATTAACAAAAGAATGCCCTTTGCATTTTGGCATATGGCTTGTGACGGGCATGTGGAGTGATGGCAGATCGACAGCCCTGGATTTTGGAGGATGCTATTTGCTTACCAGGGGAGCCTGGCACCATTGCAGGTATTGCTGCAGAGCCCTTCTTACACTCCTCTGTCCTGACCTACAGATATGATCCCACCAGGAGAGACAAGTTCATTTTCCATACTGACTACCTGGTACCTCTTGAACTGAGGTGCAAAGAAAGGTGGGAAAGATTGACTTAAGACTGCTAGTTTAGAGGATTTCATGTTAACAGGAGTTATCAAACCCTTACACTGTGCTGGCACAGAGCTGTAAGAGTCAGGGCTAGCACAATCCTGACATAAAAAACAGGGACCCATGGTCACTTTTGAGAGGAGTGAACTTGTAGCAGTTATAAAAAAGAGCTGGAGCTGAGCAGTGCTGGTTTTAAATAAAGGAAAATGGAGATGGAAATAGGGTAGGAAATTAAGAATCTTCTGGGTTGAATCACACGTGCATTATTATCAAGGTAACTACTGCATTTTCGAAGGACTACATAAGCCTTTTATAAACCCAAATGTCATTTACAGACTTAAGCCTAAAAGAAACAGCCTTGCCAAAAAGAAACAGTTTTATTTATTTATTTTTTTTCCTTTAAAGATCTGCTAAAAAGGTGTGTTGATTCACTGTGCACAAATTCATGCATTAATGTAATCAATTAAGCTTGATTAAAAAGAAATCAGTTTTGACTCTGGCCTGACTGACCTCAAATTTCTGAGGGCTGCTTTTCCTGTCCTAAGGGCCTGAGCTATGTGTCCTTTTGACTTCAGCTTCTCAGCCTGTCATCCCCAGGCATATCCTTTCTTCTTCACTCCCCCCTCCCCTTCTTCTAGTGGATATAGGCTTATTTAAACAATTAAAGCTATATGCCTCTACAGCCTTCTCCAGAAAACAAGGTGCAAGATACAACCAAGTCAGCCTGAGCACTCACAGACAAAGAGAGCAAACTAAATAAAATGATTGCTAAATAATAATAGTAATAATAATAAATTGAACCTAAGTAAAAATTTGCATGTGCTCATCTATCTCAATTGAAGATTTCTGCTACCATGCACCATATGGTGCTGTGTGAGGCTATAAATATGCTGTTTTCCCAGACCCATTTCTAATGGCATTTCCCATCAGTAAACAGGTGCTCCTGGCTTCTCCCATGCCTCTGATCTCAGAAAACTCGAGTGGGTACCTCTGTGCCCCTATGGGAAACAAATGCAACTGGTTGGAAAGAGGCTTTTCACGATGTGTGCAGTATAGCAGAGGACGCCCACTTTACTACAAGCAGCTGTGGCAGCTTCCTTCTTCCCTGCTTTTCATCTTCGTGCCCATCAGCAGGGCTGCTCCAGTGCTCTGAGGCTCCTCTTGTGTCAGTCCTTTGCCACATCGAGCACCACGGGACCTCCATGGCAGGACTGAGTCTGTGCTTGCTCCTGCTTGCTTGCTCTGTAAGGCTAAGATCAGGGAGCAGCCAAAGCACCCCACCCCAATCCCAAGGGTTTTGTCCTGGGGGAAAAACTGTAAAACCCATCAAAAAGTGTGACTGCCGTCTGGAAAACCTGGAAAACTCTGGCAGGTCTTAACAAGGTCATTGGGCTCTATGCTTTTCAGTGGCAAATTTCTGTGTCTTTCCTCTGTAGGATCCTAAGCATCGTGGCTGAGCACTACACCATACTGCAGTCTGTTGCAGCCTGGGGCCTTCACGCCTTTTCTGTATTTATTTAATGGGCTAGAGCTTGGTTACTGGTCCCCACACACTGAGAAGAAGAAAAGGGAAACACTGTTGGTTGTACTGGGGTGTACATTATGAGGCTAACCTGAATTTTGCCTCGCGATGGCATCAGCAGCCCATTGCCTTGGGCTGGGGACAGGAGCTCAGGCTATGCAGGTCAGGTGGCCATGTTTTCAAATCCATTGCAATGGTTCAAATATATCCAAAAGGTCAATATATTGTTTATACCACATCAGTGATGCTAGAGGGAATAACAACCTTCAGTAAATCCTATTATTTTCACAACTATACTAATAACATGAGAAACTATAGATATAATAAAAGTTTATATCTATAGTTGCTCTGCAGACACCTCCTCTGGTATGGTATAAATATAATATATGAGACTTGGCGGTGTAATACAGTTTTTATTTCAATTTTTTAGGGATGGCCATGCACATCCATAACTCATGAAAATAAAAAGTGTATTACACTGCCAACTGTTACATATTCCCTAGTAAAGCAAAAATGGCAAGATAAATTTTATTTTTCTCTTCTCCCCACCAACAAAGTGTCTAGCTGATATGGTGATGATGAAGTGTTAGAATAAATATTCTTTATCTGAACAGTTTCTATGTCATAGCCATGTCTGTCCTGTCTATTTGTCAGTCCTGTCTATCTGTCAAATGCTAGGTGCTTTCTGTTTTCCCTGCGTGTTGGCTTTGGTTTTAATTTTATGATGCTGTACTTGCTGCTATTCTCCTTAGGAAAGAAGGGAAGAGAGATTGCCTCTTCCCTTGCCCTGCTCTTATATTTTCTCAGGCACATTCTCTTTGGGTCTTAAGAGCTCTAACATCTGTGTGGGACGTGTGTTGGCTTGGTAGCATAGGCAGCATGTCTTAAAGATGTGCAAAATAGTGTAAATGAAGAAATATCCCAGCTGCATGTTATGCATAAGTGGAACAAGAGGTGAAAAATCTTATGATTCATAGGTAGGGACGGGGAAAGAATTAGAAAGTTGAGTGCAGCAGGCTAAGACTCCTATACCTAAGAGAAATGGAACAAATATGTCACTCTCATACTAGAAAAAGGAAAAAAGTGAGAAAATCCTGTTTTATAAAGATGGCATTATATTACACTCAGCTCTTGAGTATCCACAAGGCAATGAATCAGGTGGCAGATTAACTGTGCCAAGCTTGTAGGGACACCCGTGGTGGTGCTGTGAGGAGTAGAAGCAGCCCCAGGAGCACTGGAGACTACAGCTGGGAGACCTCTGCACACTGCAGGGGAGCAGGGCAGGATGTGGCCGAGCTGAGAGCTGTCTGCTTGCTGGGCTGCTGCTGGCAAAGCCAAGTTGTCTCCTGCAAGGCTTGCTCTCATGGCTCTGCCTTCTCTCATCTGGGAGTTTCTGTATGGGGTGAGAGTGGCTCATTCAGGTTTTGACCAGCCAGCCCTGCATTACAGGGCTCATACTGTCTGACCAAGTGCCCCTCTGGACACAGGGTGGTCACTGACCTCTCCTCAAGGCAGGATCAGGAGCAAAAACCTTAATGCATGTAGTTTGAAGTAACCTGACACTGGTAGGCTTTTCCTAAGGATGTCAGTTAGTATCAACATTATGACTTCCTCATACAAATTTAAAATCTCTCCTCTCCTCTCCTCTCCTCTCCTCTCCTCTCCTCTCCTCCATGCTTAAAGACCTCGGGACAAAAAAACAAACAAACAACAACAAAAAAGAGATGGCTTGTCAATTGCCATATGGAAAAATACAGAAATTTCAGCTTCCCTTCTCCACAAGCAGCCTGCATTGTCCGTGTGTATGGAAATCTGCATGGAGTGTCAGTACCTTGTGTCCCTCCTCCTGCATAACACACATCCACTGCCTCCTCACCTAGAATCCTGACATGGAGCTGGAATGGAAATTGAGGGTTAAATGCACAAATGCAGAAAAAAAGTATTTCCTAGCTCTGCAGAGATGCTAAACACACACATGATCATTAATAATGACCATCTGATTCCCTTCAAAATGCACGTATAAGCTACAAATGCACAGACAAGCATCCGGACAAAGAGAGAAGCATGCAGAAGATGAGGAAAATGCAGGGTCTGACACAGCCCAGCTGACGGAATGTTTTTTATTAAACCCCCAGCATACTAATACCAGACCACTGCACAGGTGGGAAAGAGGTGCTTGAGGGCCAGTGAGCACAGAATTTTATCAATGTGTCACAATTACAGAAACACCTGTGCTAAATAACTCTGAGCGCTGATCCACTGTGAAGAGTCAGTGCTCAGTAGCCCTCAAAATTTCTCATTTCTTACCTGCAGTGGGGTGGTCTTGTAGTCGAGCAGTGGTTGTACAGAACTTCCTAAATGTTTTTCTTTCTTCTCCCTAAGGATGCCTGTCACACAGATGCACAGTCCCTAAATTGCCACCTTTCCTGTGTCTGCGTTTTTCTTTTCATTTCTGTTCTCCCCGTACAGTGAAAGACATTAGAGATGGAGTGATAAAAACACATCATAAAACAGCACCACTGGGGAGATCTGCACCTTGGAAATACAGGGACAAAGTCTGCACTCAGGAAAACTTTCCATTGACGATGACGGGTTATGCCTCGTGACAAAAGGCAAAGGACTCCTTAAAACTACTTGCCTAATTAAGGTCCTGGTTCAGCTAGAGTGCCTAATTTAAAACAGATGACTCAATGTTGATGGTGATGCACTTTATGTTGGGTACCTGCCTAAGTACTTGGCTGAACGGAGGCCCAAGCAATGTATCTTTAAATGAAATAGCGATGGAATAGAGCAGCCATTCTAACCACTATATATAATTGACCAAAATATCAAATCACTGAAAAAGGTGTTGCACTTAGAGTGAAAAATAATAAATAAATGACTTACAGAATGCCAACATGACAGTCTGCAACAGAGCAGAATTCAGCTCCCATTTGAATTCATGGGAAAACAGGGACTTTTGAAACTGCTAAGTTAACCAAAAATATATATTGTTAAAGCCAACAAATTTATTTTTCTGTTTGAAAGTCCCTCTTTTGCTATACAGGGGAATGGGATCTGAATTCTCTGACTCTTCAGCATCATAAAATCTGGAGTGCCTGCTTGGGGAGGTGTCAGGAAAATATTGGTTCCCATTCTAGGCTTACATTATATTTACACTGTGGCTCTCTGAAATACTAAAGCAGTGCTAGATATTATAATTAACGTCTTCAATTTTTCCCTTAAGAAGTATCTGCTTCAATGAACTGTCAATCAGCTCTCCCACTTCCTATTAGAAAGGGTGTGAATATGCTGGACTGATAAATGAGTGAAAGAGGGGAGGCAATACAGGGCTATAGATTGAATACAAATGTAAATATTAAGCACACTTTACATAACTAAAATTTTTTACACACTCCATGGCTGCTTTTCAGCTACATCAGTCCTCTCTTTCTATTCCCCTGATTCTAAGGGTGCACACGGTGCAATTGCACACCCACTGCTATTTCTTGGGACCAGTTTAGGCCACTGGCACTGATGTGCAGACGTGTAAACCTGATGCTTGAAGGTGTGCAGGCATGCCACTGTAATTGATGTCATTGGTTGTTAGGCATCTAAAAATGAGGTTATTGACCAAATACCTTTACTAAATGCTTAAAAACTGTGAATTGTGCATTAATGCAGAGTGCCACCACTCAGTGTTTGAAACATTACCCCTTTATCATAGGATTTCAACTTTTATAAACGTAAGTCTATCCACAGTCCCCAGTGCCATGACTGACTGCATTATTTATTATTTATCATTATTAATTATCACAATGTATTATTTATGCCATGCAATAGGTATGCACAGTATTTTGCTGAGAAACATCCCTCAGTCTCACATTTATTAATTTCTAGAATATTGTTACAGTGCTTGAAAACAGAGTATCGAAAACAGTATGACAGAATACCTAGATATTACAATGAGGGATACTGAAAAGCTCCAAGAGGCCTCCTGTTTTCAGCTGTGAGAATCAGGTGGTTGTTCGGGGTCCTCTTCAAGGTCCCTGCTGCTCTGCTTTCCAAACCTGGACACTAATCCACCAGAAAGGGTTGTGCGGACTTTGGGCTCAGCCCAGTGCCCCAGGACCTCTCATCTGATCCCCCTGAAGCCGTAGTTCAAAACCAGTGTCTGGGCTGCAGCCAAGGGCCACAAGCTGAACACTGAATTTGCTGAGGGTGGGCATCTGCGTGCTGGCACTATGACTTCCCTTAGGTTTTATTGTTTGCTAAGTTGTGCCCAGTATTTCTCAACAGGAAGAGGGCCCACTATATTGGATTCTGTACACACATGCAGTAATAATAGTGGGCCCAGAAGGGTTTACAGTATTTGTGAAGATTAGTATTAAAAGAACTATAAATAAACTAAACAAACAAAAGCCTCCAGTAAGGCAGGATTTTCAAAACTGCCTTGGTTCTGTGATATGCCTACATTTCTGAAGTAGTTTTGGTAGGCTCACATTACAACTCAAATAGATGTTATCTATAAATTAAATTATGACTAATAAGGCTTTGACTTGGAGTTATGGCAATGGGTGAGGTTTCAAACCATATAACATCATGAGCTGAACACAGGTTAAGAGAAAAGGCTTAGAGGTCCAAGGCCTCCAAAACTTGCCCTTTTTATTTGTTATTATATCACGTGCTAAGTTTTTAATTATTTTTTAACCAAGCGAAACACAGTTGTAAATGCAGACCCTTCCTATTCCAGGGAACTCACCAAACACAGAGATGTAGCAGGCTGGTGAAAAAAATGAGCAGAGAAGATGAAGCATACATACAAAACTGTATTAAACATTTTATAAAAAATCTGTAATCACCTGTATTTACACCATTAGAAATCAACACCAGTATCAGAAATAAATGTACTAAAGAAGGGACAGGAGTTTCTATTATTATTATTATTAGTAGTAGTAGTTTATATGTATATTCAATAAACCAAACAGGAAGGACTTTTTCTCCTTTTAAATTTTAATAGAGGTTTATTGGTATAACCTTCCAGATAAGCAACTTTTGGATTATAATTATGACTACTCATGAGCCTATGGTAGAGATCTAAAACTTTTCAGAGATGGCTTATCCAACACACACTCTGAGTTACAGAGCTAGGGGTGAATTTTGCAATGACACACCTCAGAACCGCAGCTTCTGCAGCCCACCAGCAGTGCTCTACACTGAGCAAGAAGGCTGCACCGCTCATCAGGGCTGGGAAGGTCAGGAGACAGCAGTGTGAGCTGCTGCCTTAATGCTGAACAGCACACATCATGTTCCCTGTGAGGTGCCCTGCACTTACGAAGGAGCAAGGTAACTCTTCCTGGAGTGAGTAGAGAGATACAAGCCAGTGGGAGCAGTCAGAAGCATTTGATGCTGACGGCTGATGCCAGAGGAAGGTTGTTACCTCCTGGGCTATGATGGCTCTGTGTCATCGCCTTTTGAAAAAATGAAGTCAGCATTGCAACGCAGCACTTGGCTTCAATATCCATAAAAGTGGGGCAACAAAGTCCCTCTTCCTTTATCCCGATGCATATCAGGGACTATTCTGCTGAAATCAGTGGCATTACAAAGATGTAAAGCTGGTGGAAGCAGAGACCAGCTTGGTGATAACACAATCTCTCCAAGAGCTCGTCTGTTCATTCTCTAGCTCCAATAATGAAAACAGAGGGATGTGTTAAATGCAGCAGGGGTCCTTAAACTTCTTTATCATCTGGGATCACTCCTTAATTGAAGGACATACTGATGCACACCTCCCTTCCCATTTTCCATGTAAAAAGATCACCTCCTCTTCCACTTCCTATCATATATCCTCCCTGTGGCAAAGCAATAGCAATTACAGGAATATTAGGGAAGTAATTAATGTATTTTAGCTGTATTTTAATGAAATTCAATAGCTGAAGAAAAGGGAGAAGAGCCAATAAAATGTAACATGTTATCTCTACTGCATGCCACAGTTTGGAAACCTGTGTATTGAAACTGAGAAAGATGCCTGCACCCATTTAACACTATTAGGTTAGCTTGTCCCATGTATTGCCAACTGGATAACAAGATGTGAAGGGTTCACACTTGCAAAATAAAACGTGTTCTTCATTTAGAGATCTAGTAAGAGAAATGAAGTAATCTCTGTTAACATTACAGCTCTCTGAATGCATACTAATTTCCTAGAGACTCCTTCATATTCTTCCCTCTTGCAATTTCTGCTCTGTGCAGATCCCACTGGAAGTGCTTGAGGTCCATTCACCTGCCTGCAGGTCTTGCCTTATAACACCCTGCTAAAAGGTGAACAAAAGATGGTCAGCTAGGTGGATGGTTCACCTCACTCTCCTTCCCACATGAGTATGTCAGATCAGTTTTCTGATGGCACCAGTTGTATCACTTGTGTCATTGATTACTGAGAACTTACTATTCTCAGCAGCTGGTGTTGGAGAGAGACTTCTTTCCAATGGTTTATTTCACTTTGCCTCTAAGTGTCCGCATTGCCCCTGGATTGCTGATCTGTGCTTTGCTGATCTTACTGGTTGTCTGAGGCATCTCTGTGGTGCTGCCACTTCCTTCTGCAGTTCTACCAGAGTCAATGGAAACCTGTGCTTTCACATTTCTCAAGGGCTGTTTGTGGTGATCTAACTTCACGTTTCCCTAAAGCTGCCAACGCCTGAGAAATACATCCTTATCCACTGTTTGAATACTGGCTTGGGCCATGCCTTCTCTCTTAAGTGCATTTTGGTGTTGTGTTGTGATTAAACCTGTGCATTGCTTTACCAGTCACACAGCAGTAGGTGACATCCTTCCCCTTTCCCCCAGCACATTGTCTAAGGAAGCCAAGTGACAATGACTCATGTTTATTGGTTTCTTATTGGCAATATGCTTTTCCCTCTGGTGTCCAAATGGTTTAGACTGTATGTTGCCAGCACTTGGTCATACTTCTTCTTCCTACTATCATGACTTATCAGTGTTTCTGGAAATATCTTGCAGCTGTTACAAAATCCAGCTGGGATCTAATTGGTCACTCTAATAGCATAGCTGCAAATGGCTAGTTTCTTTCTTCTGCCATGCACAATAATTGAGACTTCAAGTCTGCTAATAGCTTGTTGGTAGATACCCTTCTACCCATTGGACATCTCTATGCCCTTAGTCTCTGTAAGTTTTTTTTTTGTTTTTTTTTTCCTCCCTTCTGAGAGTTGTGACAGTCAGACATTACGTGGTTATTTCTCCCTTCCCTGCTGTTCATAGGCTGAGTGTTTTCCTGGTGCAAGCACTGTCTGCCACAATGTTTATGCGAGATTACATGGACAGTGTTTGGTTGGTATCTGTCCAGGAGCTGGGAACATCAGGCTCAAAGACATACCAGAATCAGTCTGTCCAGCCTTTTCCAAGAGCAGGCACCCACCCCTGCAATCAACAGCTCACCCAGAAGGATGAATGGAACAACTTCTTCACCCAGGTCAAAGGAAGTTTTCACCACCATATAGCAAATTATAATAGCAAAAGACCATCAACAGAAACTATAATGTGGCCCAGAGACAGGGAGACTACAAGAGATCATAGATGTCATCAAGGTCTGTGAAATATCAGGGGCATCATCAGAACAATGCCAAGATAATTTCTAGAGAAGAGATTGTGTGGCTCTTCTGCTTCTCTTTTAGGTTACCATGTTCAGCCATTTCCTTATGGCCTGTGGAGTTCAGTGGCACCATATTCATGTACTGTATGGATTCTATGTCAGTTGGAATAAACCATTCCTTTATTAACAGCATCACTTACTGCACAGCCACATCTATAGCATCCTTACAATGAACACATAGTTGATATAGTTTCTCTTTCTTCCTGCAACCCATATATATTTTTTCAAATAATAGAGTGGCTGGTATATACCTCAACAGAGAGAGACCTCCCTGTTCAGCTCTAGACATTCCCTGTCTCAACATCTAGATCCAAACTAAATGTCAAGACCCACATTGCAAGAAGAAAAAAAAATAAATCCAATTTGCAGTTCCTAAGGTAGATGTCTAAAACAAGGACAAAGAGTTGTGCTGTAAAAATGCCAGTTTCTTTCCTTTAACTCCAAAAGGTGTCTACATAACCAGAGGTACATCTGCAATATAAGTGCTGAAATTTAGGCTGGATGAATCACACTCCTGAAGTATCCAAGGGAGAAATGGCTCCCTCAGACCTTCTCTGCAAAGACAGATTTTATCTTTACAGCCTCCCATCTTTAAGTCTCCACTGTTTCACACTGATAT
Source organism: Oxyura jamaicensis (assembly GCF_011077185.1). Lineage (NCBI taxonomy): Eukaryota > Metazoa > Chordata > Aves > Anseriformes > Anatidae > Oxyura > Oxyura jamaicensis. The sequence goes on along the minus strand of NC_048894.1, from coordinate 111,072,783 downwards.
CTGTTCACATTGCAGCATCTATACTGAAACAAACTATAAAATTGAAGGAAAAAATACCAAATTTCCTTTGATCTTGCAAATTCCTGTGTGATGCTTATTAGACCAAATGTTGTGTGAACACGGCTTCATCTTTTCCATTCCTAGCTGTGTGTAGTGAAGATGGTGTTTAAGATCTGTTGGAAAAAAAGGTTCTTTTTTACAAGGAAATGTCAACAGAGATTAGCAGATGGGACCTGCTCCGAAGATACCTAGACAAGACAAACATGTGGGAGAAAAAAGGAAAATGTTGTTTAGCCATGGTGTTTTCCTCTGCAATTCAGTAAGAATAAGTTTCACGTATTGCAGGCTCTTCACTCCTCCTTCTCAACAGTGCAAAGTAAAAATGGCCCAGAGAGCAAGGTAGGAAATGGAAGTGCTTGAAGAGACAGTGTTGAAGTGCCACTGTTGGCATTAGTCCATACGGCTGTCACTACATAAGAGTGACTCAGCTGCACTGTGCACCAGCATCCTCATTAGTGGGGGACAGATTTCCCTCGGCCAGCTGTCCTGCACCAAGCTCCCTCTGGTGCATTGCTGTGCAGGTCTCACTGACTCTGCCCAGAGAGATCAGGTCTTTTTATTTTTATTTTTATTTTTATTTTTATTTTTATTTTTTTTTTCCAAAGGAAAGGTTCTTCCTTCAGTCTGCCCTTTGTGGCTTTCTGGTACTCTGAAGGTGTTAAACAGAAATTTCTAGGTGAGTTGCCTACTCTTTATATTACTTTTCTGCACTTTACCTGCCCAGCCCTCTCTGAAACCTCCCTCCAAGACCAGCACTTCTGAATGAGCCCTTTTAATCCAAGCTTCTTAACACAGACCTCACATCCAGCTGCTACAAGCAAGAACAAATTTTCGCCTGTGGTCCAGTGTGTGAACAAATTGTCTTATCTGCATGGGAGCTCAGAAAGGACCTCTAGAAAGAAGTAATACATCCCAGTTCTCTTGCTCATGTAGTTGAAATAAGCTTCTTAATGAGTCGGTGATTATTTTTCAATCTTAAATCAGTGCATAGTTGCACAGGCTATGCATAGTTTAACCTTCTTTGTTTGATGCCCAAATACAAATTAAGATAACAGGGAAGTTATAAGGTTTCTCCTAAGGGTCACCACAAACACAGACATATTCAGTAAGCAGCTCTCCAAAAAGCAGAATAAATATTTTTAAGACTTTGAAGGGATGTTATCAGAGACTCATTATATTGTTCACAATCTAGCATCGGGCTGAAATGGGAATGAGAGTGTTATAATTTGTTGTTATTCAAAATTATCCTTTATGTCTTCTAATGTAGAAGACCACCAATGGGCTAACTCTATGTCTGCAAGGGTAGAGGTGTAGCCATCAATGAGGTGCACTTACAGTAGCAACAACACTTCCACCTGTAAAAACAAGTGCATTAACGTCCAGCATACAGTTATCAATCACAACGGTCCCAACTTCTCCTTCCCAGAACTTCAAGCAACTTTCAGGGCCTGGGGAGAGAATGTGGAAGGTTTTGTAAACACTGGTCTGGGCCAAGGATGTGCACAGCAATCCTGTGCTGCTCCACTCCCGCCTCCCTTTCCTGCTATCCCTGCTGCATAGGTTAGGGCTGCAGGCTGCCTGCTAGCACCGCAGAGAATATGGACGCAGCACTCGTATTTTACCAACACAAGTTGCTGACTACAAGCACTGCCTGCTTTAAATGTATAACAATGCTGCTCTCATTGTAAATCATACTTTCTTGGTGAGCTACGAGGAAGACAAAATCCTCACGTCTCTGATGTATGCTTGTTTCATACTGGATCACTGAGATATTTATAGGGACAAACTGTGTACTCACTTATAAAACATTAGACCCAGTTCATGAAAGGGACATTGAATGTGAAGTCAATATCATTTCCCTATTTCTTATTTATTTTGCAGTTTTAAAGAGCAGTCATAATGCTATCTTACCATGCTTGGGATGCAGAGCCAGACTGGCAGGGCTGCTGTACTCATCCCACTCCACCTGAAGAATCATACGTCCTTTGGGGAGCAGCTTGGTGATTCAGAATATAAGAGAACTAGGTTGGCATAGAAACTGATAACTCTAGAAAAAGGTCCCAGGGAAGGCCTGTCTTCTTGGGAGCAAAGCCAAATATCCAGCAGGACCAACTCTCCCGCTCACAAACATCTTAAGGTCAATGATGTGTCCTAGAAAATCTGTCTCGGGGGAGGAAATGGCAGCAGGGGCTCTTCCAGCCCCCAGCCACCACCTAGGGGAAGAGAGAAAGCACAGAGTCGGCAGAAGAAGAGTCAGTGAGGAGCAGCAGGACTCAGAGGCAGGAGCTGCATGGGAGACAGCCACAAAGTCAAGCAGTGGGGTGAGAAGGAGAGGCCAGTGGAGTGAAGTGATCAACAGTCTCTGAGGAAACACCCAGAAGAGACCTGGGCATTAAAGCTCCAGGATTTCAGGTGTGAAGTCATCCCCATTCCCCAGGAGAAAAAGAAGAAGCTAAAAATAGAGGTACCCATCCCCTTCTCTAGGCATAGATAAATACTGGGCAGAGGCTGAGCGAGCGGGGAGGGCCCTGTAGAGGCAGCTGGTTATGAGGAGTGTGTGGGCTGCTGTAATGGCAAAGCCCTTTCCATGCCACACCAGCAGGACAGCAAGCAGAATTATATTTTGCCCCTGCAGTTCAGCTCATTGTGCCATTTGGAAAGATGTTTTGGCAGAGCATTGCTTTTCCCATCTCAGGGAGCCAGGTCTTCCACTCATGGGGAGCAAGAAGCCCAGAGCGCATTCCCACCCTGAGCCATCTCTGAAAGACTGCTATACTATGCAAGTATTTGTAATTCAGATCTCACATCTATCTGTTACAAAACAGCACAAAACCCTTAGTCACTGAGCTAGATGTTACAATGTAGAAATAAGACAATTTAAGAAGATGAGTAATACATGAAAATCTGTGTGACAAGTATACAACATTATTTCTCAGGAGTATGTGCAAGGAGTATTGTAATAGGTCCAATAAGATACATTGAATATTCCCTGCTCCTACCAATTTCCCTGACTTGCTGTTGTTTTACTTCTGGAAACACAAAGTAGAGATTTGTCTTAAGGAGAGACTTTAAGAAGAACCTAGGGCATTTGTCAACCAGTCAGAAAGATGTCACAAGTTTAAGAGACAGAGTGAAAAAAAAGCTAATAAATGTTGGTGTAACATGCAGTACAGCAGATTCAACATGAAACTCAGGAAAGTTTGTCTGTGCAAAAGTTCTTGATGCAGACCTGGAACTTATTTAAAGAAAAATTTTAAAGAGCAGTTCCAAAATTTTTCAGACATCAGACCTGAAGACTGATTCAGATACAATTCTGATCAAATTCCTCTTAAGTAGAAACTGCCATGTCACTTCAGTTCCAAATGCCTCTTCAAATTCCTCTGGACAGTTTCCTATTGCATTATCTCATGCTCATCCCTTTGTCAAATTAAGCCATGCTATGCATCTGCTACCAACAAGATAGAAATGTCAACAATTGGCTCCCCACGCTTTGACTTCCAAGTAGTTTCAAAATGTATTCTTCAAGTCCCATGATTTTCTTTATGAAGTCTCTTCAGCCATGCTTCTCTCTTTCCCAAGAAACAGCCTCACATGAGAACAGCAAAGTCTTTTTCTTCAGAGATCTAGCCGTTTTCCTAGAAACACTCATTTCCTCTGCAGATACCATGTGAGAGTGTCTACAGAGTTGGCCACAGAGATAAGCAGATGCCACTCAGCCCTGGTGTCTGGTTCTGCATTGGTCTTGCAGGGGTGGAGTTGAAGAAGGATTCCTGCTTTATCTGATGGCTCTTGCTTTCTGCTGGCTGTGGGGAAGTTGTCCCATCCTCTAGAGACAGAAGAGGGCTATCACTCTCTTGGTGGACAGTGTTTTGTGCTAACCTGAGTGAAAGGGCCAGGTGTGTAAGTCTGTCCCTCTTGCATAACTTTTGAGGAATGGTTAAAAAGAGCTTATGATACAAAGAATGCTAGATGGAGTTTAAACTCCAGCCTCCTGTGCTGTAGGGTCAATCCCAGTGGTGTGGGATGGGCAACGCAGGGCACTGGTTTGGGAGGAGATGGGCCCCTCTCACACGCTGGTCCCTCCTTGGCTCAGCTATTCTCCTGAAGTGACACCAGTTCAGAGTCTGAGAGGAAAAGAGACAGCACAGCACTTTTAAGCTGTCATGAGGAAAGAAAGGTTCCTTTCATTTTATGTTTTGTTATATAGCAGAAAAAATCTGTCATTTTGCAGGATGCTTGCAACAAATGGCATTAAAAACTGATTAAGCGGTTCAGCTTTACTTAGCTTTTAATCACTCAGCAGCTGTTTACTCCACAATTCGTAGGTATATTTATGTTCCCATTTAGTTGAGTTTGTCAGTTTTCTTCTCTTCCAGCACCCTAATCCCTTGCTGAGTGGAAGGGCACTTCATGGCCATGTGCATCCCTTCGCAGATCTGACCCAGGCATGGAAATCAGAGCAGTTAGAGATGCAGCCAACCTGCAACCAGCAAGCACTGACCGTCAACGGTGCTGGGAAAGAGCAAATGGGGCAAATACCCCAGAACTAGTAGCAACCTACAAGGGCCTTTGGTTCAATGGCTAACTCCTTCTGATGTGGCAAATGTATGGGGTCAGGTAGGAATCTGCAGATACCTTTTTTAATCTGGCAGTGATGGTCATCCTCTAGTGCCTCAGCTTAGCCAAGGGTGAGTCGCTATTTCACTGTACTGCAGGAACACAGGGCTCGTGAGTACTGAGGGATTGCAGGAACTTGAACTGCCCCAGTTAATGGTGTTTCTACCACTTTATCATATTCTGAGTAGCAACTTTGCCTTCGAAACACACTAGAGATCCCAAAGGGAAGGAAACCCCAAGAGCTGATCATTTTGGAAACTGAAAAGAGTCCAAATGGGTGCTAATATTTCACAAGGGAAACTTTCAGCTGAATGAAATACATCTTGAATATTAATAATGAAGGCTATGATTATTACTGTGAAGCTCTGCTTTGCCAATATTTTAAATGGAGAATGAAAGCATGTGCAGATTTTAGGGATTTTTTTCCCTTTTTATTGAAAAATACACACTGCACATGCAAATTAAAACTGCATTCACCATGCAAGACTATAACATTTTTGGCACATGTACTCAGCATGCATAAATGTTGGCTGTATTTAAGTTCTCCTAGACATATATAATTAATGAAATACATTTGTGTATAGCCTCATTTTGTGAGCAGCCTAAATTTAGACTGCCTATCCATTTGCAATGTAAATCTTCATTTTGGTTGGTATATTAAATGTTAATGCTTGTGCTAATTTTTAGTCTCTAACCTTAAGGCAGGTCACACATTGCTTTATTAAAATAAAAGAAACAAAAAAGATTAATTTAGTCACTGGAGTCAACAATTAAAAGTACATGGGAGCTTGGACAAAAAAAAAAAAGTAAGGAAATGATAACTTAATGGCAAAAGGCATGTCCTCCAACAGCTAGGCACCATGGTGTGATCCTTATTTACTTTTATAGCGCACCCCATTGTGCCTATGTGTTGGAAGACATATGTCATGTTTCATCCTCAAGGGCCTAAGTGTGAATTTCCTGTTATTTTTTTCACAACTTTAAAAGTTGTTTCAATGAAGTTTTTGTTGGAAGAACTTTAGTAAAATGTGTTTTATATACTGTCTGTGGCTAACCGGGAAAAATTGCAGCCCCAGAGGAAAATAAGGAAGAAAGGCTGCAGACCGAAGGGAAGGAAGGAGACGGCTGAGCATGGAATGGAACTGCAAAGCTGGGCTTGGAGCTGGGATGGCTGCAAGGGGTCTGCAGCCCCCCTCACCCTGCAGAGCTGCACAGCCCTCCCCACTGTCCCAGAAGGAGGATGCTTTGAATACCCATTGTCAGGCATCAGCCAGCTTACACCCAGCTGGTTTCACTGCCCTCTTCCTTTGCCTGCTCTTAGGAGTGGACGCTCATTTATTTCATTTATGTCTCATTTATTTCTCAGCAGCTTTGCTGGAGAAGGCTGCAGGAAATCCCTCACGGGCAAACTCCTCCGCTCCCTGCAGCTCTCTCTGACTCCCATGCAGAATCAGCCCACGTGCAAACTTTGAGGACTATTTTGAGGAGGAAACAGGGAGATTCCATAAAACACCACCTTTTTTGGAGCACTGAGAGCTAATTAGTGCTCTGATTTAGTGTAAATGCAAATGTTAATAACTATTTTAATCTATCAGGTACCTTTTCCCCCTTTCTTTGTATTTTCACTGGAAATTTTAAAATTTTCAGCAGACACTTTTCACACTTTTTCTAAGGTCTTTGAAATCCCTGTCTGGTGTCTTAAAACACTTTTTCTGATATACAGTTTTTCCCCTAGTTATGCCAAATATAGCAAGGAAATGCTGGAAGCAGAGCACACTCGCATTTAAGGCCTCTGCTTTGCAAAAATTACCCAGCTAACTTTAGTGAACAAAACTTCACCAATAAAGCTTTTCAACACCAAAATTCTGTACAAATGCCTTTTAAATGTTTCAAATTTTCTAGAATTAGGCTGTCACTTTTGCAAATGTTCTGTGAAATTTTAGCAGCAATTACTACTAAGCAAAACGTTTCAAAGAAAGGAATTCTAAAAAAGGAACAAAGATAAAAAGAAATAATCTTGCAACACTAGCTTAGAAGTCAAAACTCTCTTGAAGTGGAAATTAAGCCCAATGCTGTGTTTGAGGAACCATGAAATATAAGTGAGTGGACACAGGAGCACCGGGGTCTCCTCGTGGGTCTGGCCATTGTGACCCTGCAAAGACAAATGAACTTCACTGCTTCCTGATTCCCTTCCCATCCCTGACGCAGGGGACAACCACATGGAGATGGTCTGCTTGCTGAGCCAAAACTCTCTCTGGTCATGTTTTTGCAGTCATTTTCCCAGTGAGATACTACTCATTTGGGACTTCTGGGCACTACTCTGTTCATAGGAATAAATGAATAAGAGAATACTGTAAGGTGAAAGCAGAAGTGGGGCATCTAGTAATTTTGATATGAAACCCACTTATGTCCCCCATTTTACAACACAGGAACCACAGAACAGCACTGTTCCCGTCACCTGCATTTTAGGGTCTGCTCTTCCAAGAGTAATCATGTTGCAGGCCCGCAAGTTAGCTCCTAAGTTATTCACAACAGGAAAGCGTTCAGTCTTGACACACAAACGAGTAAAAAATACTTGCCTCAACAACAAAGCCATCCGTACATTGCTAACTGAAATCCTTCTAAACAAGAATTTCATTCTTCTGGCTCCAAAATAATGGGGGCATTTATGGTTTGACTTGGAGGTATAAACTACAGACAATAGCAGCAGAATCCAGGAAAATGAAAGAAATACATATAGTAAAAAAAAAAAAAAAAAAAAAAAGGAGAAGAAGAAGAAGAAGAAAGAGTCCAGCATCTTCTGTATAAAATGCCAGCTCCAATCTGTATAGAGCCAGTGGTAAATTACCCACCTGTTTTCACTTACTTAACATTAAAAAACACTTATACATCATTACACTTTTGTATCATATTAGTGAAAATGAATGCTAGAGCAATATGAGGTAAACATTGCTAATGTGGGAGAAGGTTGTTTATATCTTCTAATGATAGGATTAACTATGGCAGTGACAGATTCACCGTGCTGCTTTGAACCCCAGCTCACCATCAAAAAAGCCAAATGGCAGGGCAAAGAGCCCTGCTAGGGCCAAATTTGCCTTTCTCTTGCTTTTGAAACCATTGTAATGAAGCAGGTTCACTGACTTAGGATGGTCTGTCACTACCCTAGGCAGCCTCCCGAGGATCTTGTGGGTTTTGTGCGTTTTATTGATTTTAAGGTCATTTTCTGCCACCCATTTGTATTTTTCTTTTTAATGTAATTTGAAAGTAAGACAAGGAGGTGGCTCATTTAATAAATATTTTTTGCAAGAGTATTTCGTACAGCAGTTGGTGCACACTCAGTGAAGTTGGCCAGCACCGCTGCACCTGATGTCTGGAAATGTCGGCGCCTGGCATACAGTGGGCCACAGTGGGCCTGATCCAAAGCCCCCCAGTGCCAGCAGAAAGACTCCTGCTGGATTTGTGAGGTGTTTTATTGGCCCCACCTGCCTATAAAACACCAAAAAAAAAAAAAAAAGAAAAAAAAAGAAAAAGAAAAAGAGAGAAAACAGCAAGGAGAGGGGTGGCTTCTGGGGCATGGCCCCTTTTGTAGGCCCCAGAGCCATGGGCCACTGAGGGGCTTCCACGCCACCTTCTGCTCTGGCAGCACGCCCCAGTGACGTGGAGGGGGGGCTTCCACTCCCAGGCTCTGCCTTCCAAGTGCAAGGACTCTGGAAGGTTCAGGCTAATCTTCAAGGGGAAAAAAACAACACAGTATCTGAAAAATGGAGAAGAGATAATAACACTTGTGGCTGTACAAGCGAAGATAACGACAAAAATAATCAAATCTCATGCTCCTGGGAGGAAACTAATTGCACACAGGGGTCAGGAAGACATTTTCATCCACTGTAGAGCATTGCACAGTTGGCTGCTGCGCTGTTATTATGAAAGAGGAAAGTAGAAGGAGGAAGGGGGAGTTTGCTTGATATTTATTTATTTATTTATTTATTTATTTTTTTCCTGAAGAAATGGAGGGGCAGACAAGAGTCACTCTTGTTTGCCCTTAAGCACCAAGTGCTGGCTGGAGTCAGAGGCTGGGTGAATACAGTATGACAAAGCCGATGTGTCCAATGGGTTGAGAAAGTGGGATGCATCTCTCCATGCACACACATCTGCTATCCCTCACTTGTGAATGTTACTCCAGATGGTAATCAAGAAGGTGGTTTTATAACCCACATTAAGAGGACTGTCTGCTGACAAGTTATGTGTTTTCTTCCCTTGAGTACATGCTGTTAAGATGGATAAGTGCAAATGGTTGAAATTTGGTTGTTAACTCTGAATAATAATAATACTTTGCATTTCTATTGCATCTTCCATCCAAGGATCTCAAAGCACTTTGAAAACACTAATTAACTCTGTCGTACTGCACTGCCATGAAGCAGGTAATTATGATATCATTTTTTACAGAAAAAGAAGTTTTGTCATATTCAAAGAGAGTTTCCCAGGGTCACCAAAGAACCAGAACTAGTAAAGAAATGTTGATGATTTCTCAAAGTAAATTAGAAACATTGCATCAGTTTCCTGAAAATTATTGTTATTTTTCTTTTTCCCAATGAATAAATTAAGTCAAGCTTCACACATTTTCAACTGTTGAAATCCTCTTTTTTGGGGGGGACTAAAACACTAGAAAGAAACTACAGATCTTGCACTTTTCACTTTCTTGCTGAACAACCAAAAATATCAATCAAGAATGAAAATGGGCTATGGAAAGCTGAGCTAGTGAAATAAATAGTTTGATGATTGTGTTTAATTAATAACAAGAATATGGTGCAAAACCCATGTCAGCTTCAGTGCCAATTCCCATTCCTTTTGGCCTCATCAAATAGTTCATTACACTCTTTCCTCCCTCTTGGAAATAAATGCAAACTGTTTGTGAGGACTGCAAGGCTGTTTTTTATCCTTCTTTTCTATTTTTTTTTTCTTCCTGTCATCTGTTTAAAAACACCCTCAAAATGTGCTGTTGAAGGCTGTGACTTCGTAGACAATAGGCTCAAAAGCTTGTGTAAATGAGAAAAAGAGAGCAAGACCAAGTTTCAGTGTTGACTTTTGCCCATTGAATGATATTAGTTTTTTGATTTTCAGACCCAGAATCCACCATTAAATTAAAGGAAGATGTTGTGGTCCCGTCAAAGAATTGAAGACAAATTCTACTAATCCTTCTGAGAGGCGAGACAATGGTAATGGGGGGTAAGGAATGACATCTGGGTGGGCAATATTGCCTGTTCATTTCCTCGGCTTAGCTACTGATTGTCACTCTTGTGCCTTTGAGATGCCCATAAGCTTCCAGGGAGACTACATGAAGGTACAGTAGCTTAATTATATAGGCTGCTATTTACTAGGTTTCAGCTGAATCTATCAAACTAACTTTACTTTAACCTGAGCCAGATTTGATTAGGAAGCCAATTTATTGACCGGTTCCCCCTTTGGCAATGCATCCTTTGATTTAGGTACACATACTTACCTACTTGAAAAGTAGCAGTGTTATGACACAATTTATATTTTAAAAAGCAATATTACAGAGAACATAATTTTGAAAAACAAACAAACAACCAACAACAACAAAAAGCCCTTTGAATCTAGAATAATGGCTACCTGTAAGGCAGTAGCTCACTTGAGAGATTTTGCTCAAGTAACTTATAACTATCAGCAGAACCCCCTAGGGAATTACCGCTGTTTTTGCAGAAGCTGTTTGCAGTGGAATAAACAGACAAGTGCTCTATATATCATTTTAAGTAAGACAAATAAAGTTCTGCTTCCTCCTTACAACGATGTCATTGTCACTTATATAAGAATAATTCTGTGTGACTTTTTATGAATCTTTCCCCTGTGCAGAAGTACAATGGCCTAATTTCCTACGCTGCGTATTATAAATAAACGTCCTTCTTCAGCAATCTATAGCCAAGCTGAAATGATCTCACAACGAAAAGAGCAGTCCAGAAATGGTAAGGTGCATCAGACCATCAATGATGGGTGGAGGGAAGACCAGCCAACCCAAAAGAGGTTTTATCCATACCCTCTCCTTCCCTAAGAGGATTTCTTACATCCCTTCCACCATGCTCATGCCCCAGGACCAGCTGACAGGAAGGCCTGGTGAAGCCATTCCTTTTATAATAGATTCCCTTTACAATTCATGACATAGCTGGGAGTTGATTTAATTTTGGGGGGTTCTCAGATAAGATGTTGAATGAGTGCTACTTGCAAGAATGGAGGAGGAAAGAGAGCAACCCCCTGCTTCCCCTGCAACCACCCACTACTATTGCTACGAAGAAACTCTCATATGGTAAAAACACGTTAAAAAATTAATAAAAAAAGCTAGAAAGTGTTATTCAAAATGTAATTTTAACACATTGTGAAGGGCTTTTAAGGGGAAATCTGTGTGGGGAGGGCTCTTATCTCTCTAAGGCTCCAGCTAATGTAGCTGGCTGCCCAGGGGAATGCCACAGGGAGAGAAAATGGGAGAAATGATATTAAAATGGTGGGAACGTTATTTTATAACTTAAAAAAAAAATATATTTGTTTTCCCCAGAGTCTTTCAGGTTGGTTTGCTCTTCTGGCTGCATTTGATCTGCCAATAGCAAAGCCCATCTCTACAGTGATTGCAGAGCTCTGTCTGATATTCCCTGCGTGCCGAGAGCATGGGGATTTCATTTCATACATCATTTCCAGTGAATACCCTCAATATAAAGCACAGAAGAAATTTCTCTCATACACACATGCACACACTCTCTCCTGTGTGTGCACGCATACATGTGTATGTGTCCACATGAATCAAATCACACTCTGCAGAGAGGTACCCTGTAGCTCTGGTTAAATTCATGTGATAAATTGTATTTATCATGTGTCTTTCAGTATCACACCTGCACTATCCTGCCTGCTCATCTCTCTGCCTGGATTTGTTCTGAACCTCTGAGAGTAGCTTCAAAAGGGTTGCCATTAAAACAACAACAACAAAAAAAAAGAATGCAAGCAGCAGTATAACATTTCTTTTTCTACTTTCTAAGTGGAAGCTGCATTGTTCCTACTCCCCACCTCCAAAAAAATACAACCACCTCAAGTCCCAGGACAAACAGAGCAGACAGAATGACCCATTTGAGGTCCAGCGTTTTACAACCCAGCAAGGTGAGAAAGTGATGCTGAATGGTGTGCTGGAAATGGACAGTTTCTAATGGGGCACAGCTGAGCTCTTAATTCTGAGGTATCAGACCTTAATATGATACAGCTTGGCACTTTCTGAGGTTTCTACAACAGCAGAAGTTATGTTTCTTTAGCCTTTCGTGTTCTGTATAACTAAACTAAAGGGAAGCTCTCTTGGTAAGTGAATAGAGATTGATATGAAGACACAAAAAGCTACAAACACTCTTCAGAATTTGTGTGTAGGTAACTGACAATGGTACACAGACACGCAAAAAAATCTGCTGCTCCCCTTGAGATTATTTGCATGCTCTTTTACTGTTTGCATCTAATCTGGCCATTCTAAACTCACAGCAAAGATGCCCTCAAGCTTCACCTTCGAAGACTTTCCTGCACTATTTTTATGTATTTTGATTTTCCTGAATTTCAATATAATTTCACATGCAAAGCTTCATTTTGTTATTTGTTTTTGTCCATACCTCTGGACTTTTATCGCTTCATTACATCGCAGATTGAATTGATACTAAAATAATATTTCAACAGCAGAGTAAGATACATAATGTATAGACCACTGGAAACCAAGGACAAAGGACTGGAAGAAAAATACTGAGTCATGTAAGTCCTCATAAATGTGTGGAGGCTGTAGGAGCTGCTGGTGAGCCAGTGTCACCCCTCTGCTGCAAGCAAATGCCAAATTTTCCTCACACCATGCCTGGCTGAAGGACACAGAGTGTTTGCCACCACTCTCCATTAATTTCAGAGGTCTCAGTTTAGGAGAAATGGCAGGGCTCAAACTGACAGCTCCATTTTACATGGCTGTGCCATCTCCTCCCATATGAAGTTTTATCTGCTCTCACTCGTATCTTCAAAAGATATAACCTCTCTCAGCAGCTTATTTTAATACCCAACTTGTCTGTTTTAAGGAAAAAACCATGGTATCTAACCTAAACTTTTTCTTCCTTTGTTTGAGGCTGCTGCTTCTTGTTCTACCTTCTTGTACTAATGTGAAGAATTCCCTTACTTCATTAAACGCACTTCTACATAATGGTTATGTCCCCTGTGAGTGATCTCTGTATAAATTCAGTTCCTCTGATATTTTCCCATATGTTTTATACTCTGATCTCTGTATCACTTTAGTGGTTAATCTCTGTGTCTTCTCCAGTGCCATATCTACACACTAGGAGGACCATAAAGTGTTTTGGGTGACATCGTCCTAGATTTACAGAGTTGCCACATCACTCTTCTGCTTTTACATAAGACTTCTTTTTAATTGCATACAGGAATACTGCTGCTGTAATTTACTTTTGGTACAGCTCAAGTATAAGTTTCATAGAGTAGCTAAAATAAAAGTCTCAAGCTCTGTCAATCACTGGTTTCTAGATAACTCCTCCTCAGTTATATCTCTATATTGTATTGACACTCCCAGAGTGTTATATTTGCTGAAATCCCTGTTCAAAGTGCCTGTGGACATAATCTTGCTGTATTTTCTGAATTATTTCTTTTTTTGGTCACTGGACTTGTACATGCAGCATTTCTGAGATGTTGTGAAATATAAAGCTGCAAAACAAGAGCACGGTTATAAGACAAGTGACCCTGATTGAAAGGGTGGCTGTGAAACTGATTACACAGCAAATTGCCCATCTGCACAGACTTGGAATAAGAACATTTCAAAGCTCATTTGTGGACTGATGTTGCCATTTAATGCAGTTTCAAACAAATCATTCATAAAATTAATGGTCACAAGTGATTCTTGTTTCTCTCAAACTCTTCTGTGAAAAATAGGTCTTTCCTTGATTCAGGAAGATATGTAAAGGAATGAGTGTTATATGAAGAAAATTAAATAAAGTCATTTTCATAAAACCTCAGATCGTTGGAATACTGGTTACTGTATCATTTTGCTCTTTATAGTCCACCTGTCCGTTTTTCTGCTATCAAGCTTTGTCTGGTAGTTTTCTAAGATGTTCCTAAAGGAACCTGATATTTTTCTCCCTGCTAAACATCCCTGACACTGATTTATTGGCCACATGGACTTTGGTTTGAGTGGGCTTGGCTTTCTTTTACTTCTCTGTTGCAAGTCATGGACCCATAATATCTTTTTGTATCCTCTCAAAAAACAGGACTTCACTGTTCATGCAACATATGTCCCAGCAGAAGTGTCATGACTAATTTCCCATACCCAAAACACCTCCTTTTCCAGAAAGCCAGTTTTGTAGGGACTCTGGATTTGCAATTAATCTCTTCAGTTGATAGTAAGATCACACAGAGATTTTGCAAAAGCTTTCACAAACCAATTGCTTTCTACTCTGACTAACATGAGAAGTGTTCAACTCCAATGAAACAAATAACATCTACTGTTGGTTTCCTGATCCCTCCCAGGTATCTTTTCAACTTAGGCTAGATGTCATTTAAAATCAGTTTCTTCCCTTTCCTTGGGATGGGTGCCCATTGTGCAAGTTTATCTCTCTCCTCAGCAGATACTTTATTTCTCTTTGAGATAGTTTTGTGGTTAAAAAACTATCTCCTGTGAAAGAATGTCCCTCTGGCACAGTCTCTGCCCAAGGGTCCTGTGTCTCTGCAGCCTCTCCCTGAGACTCTCAGCCTGATTGTGAAAAATATTTGGCACTGGTATGAGCTTAACCCACACTCTTTACCTCCAGTCACTATTTCCATGCCCCCTCCCCCAAATAGTGCCAATTTTCAGATGACCTAAATGTTCAGATATATTAAAACATAGCCTCAGGATCTGTCTTTTAAAATCAAATATTAACAGTTAATCAGTCTTTGTTACAAGAAGATTTTTCATTCAAAACATAAACCTTCACCAGGAAGGTTCAAGAAAATTGGTGTTTGTCAAGGATTGGAGGAAATATGTATTTTTGTGCCAATAGTTTCTAAGTCCCAACCTGCTCAAAGACAGACAAACAGGTCAATTCCCATCTCCTTTGGATGTGACAAGATGAGACTATATATACTGTGTAGGACAGCTGTAGTACAAAAGAATTCACACAGTATATAAACCAAACTGAGCTGTCAATGAAATTTATAGGAAGAGAGGTATGTGGTAGCATGGGCAAACAGGTTAGCAGAAGACTACATTCTTGTTACAGAGGTTTCAGTACAGATTGGAAATGTAATTTTATTAAACTCTCCTTGTCTGATTGTCATCTCAAACAAATTTTACAGAGGAGTGATTCCATAAACTTTCATGCAACTGATCTAAGTCTAACTCAAAGAAGACTCACATCTTGAACACTCTGGATCACCGGATCATTGCATGTCTACCAGGCTGTCAGGTTGTATACTACCCTTGTATAACACCATCAGTGACTTCCTGCAAAAAATAAGTTGCACAGGGACCCTCATTCTAGAGTCATATGCTCAGCTCTCATAAACATCACATGCAATGAATCTATGAATCTCTGTCTCTCTCTCCCTCTCTCTCTCTTTTTTTTTTTTTTTTTTTTTTTTTTTTTTTTTAATGTTGCAGTCATTCATTCCAAAATCTTTTCCCTAGGTAAAAGGGAAAAATCTTTTGAAACTCCAGATAGACCCAAAATATGAAATTTTTTCCTGAGTTGGCAGAGAGCCTGAGACAATGGTCCTCAGGACATGGACTCCCTCAAATCATTTTCAAGGTTGTCACTGAAGCCTCATGATAAGTCTGCTGTCAGAATTGACATTGTTTGTACTGGTGGCCAAAGGAAAAGAAGAGCAAGTACATGGTCAAGGAAATCTGCACACACAGTCACAGCTGCGACCCCATTTGGTTTCATGAGTGGATGTATTTAGCATACCAGCAGATCTTATGAGAATGTCTTAATTTACTTTTGCTGTGATTTAACCTGTGGATCCAGCAAGCAAAGAAAAGACACAGAGTTCAGTTCAGCACACACACAAAAAAAGGAGCCAAAATTTCAGATACGCATGCCAAGGTAACCCCAAGAAACCATGTTCACTTGGTATACATATTTTGACAAAGCTGTATGTTGTCTAGTAAACACAGCAAAACACTGAGATTATTCCCCATCCTCTCAGGGAAAATCCCAGGTGAAAAAGTCTGTGATTCTGCTGGGGAGCAACTCTGAGCAGCATGTGAGAGTTTCAAAGTTTATGTTCAAGCAGAGAAGAAAAGTAGATCTGGACATTTTAAAGAGACTGTATATACAAATGTTCATGTTTGCTACAAGAGGTTGTTGCCATCATGTTGTGTTCTTGTGTCTCAAAATGACTTGAAGACACACTGTTTTACCTCAGTTCTTCCCTTACTACTTCAGTTCCTCCCCACCCAAGACTGGGTTCAAAGATCACCCATTTAGTAAAAGGAAATAGAAGAAAAAGATTTCCATCCTGTTCCCCTACCTGACCAGGATGTTTTAATATAAAACAAACTTTCAAAGTCTTCATTCCACAAGGGAAAGTCTTTAGTCTCACTACCAGGAAAGAACCACTCGAGGTGAATACAACAAGATAGTTTCCAACGTCACTGCATGGACAACAATTCAAAGCTGAGCCAAGCTGCCTGTGAAAAGTCAAGACTCCCAGAGCAACAATATCTTTGTTCTTTTCCAACACATTACCCCTGTGGTTGCAAAAAGCATGATTCTGGTTTTCTTTATGGTGAATATTCTAGTAAGACATTTCTCCCTTCTTATTCTCCCCCCAAGTGCTTTTCTGGCAGCTCTGATAAATTGTCGTTGAACTGGTCAGGTTGTTACTTTTGGGGTAGGAAGGACAATATTACCTGGTCAGTGTTCCTCCGTAAATGTCAGCAAATCTTGGGTTTATCGCACCACCATTCCAAGAGAAGGAATCTGTAACAATGCATAATACATATTTTGCTATTCACTTTGCCACTAGTTTAATTTATTTCCTTTTCTTCTACATTTGGAGAAGGCATTCTTCACACAATCTCCACCTGACAGAGAGCTCTAACTGTCTTTGAACTCCTCCGCATTTCCCTTGTGACAAAGTGAATGGGAGGTCACAGTATTACTATTGCACATCGCTAGTATGCTTACATATTTATGTCAGTTGATAGTGTCGTTCCTTATATCATGAAAAATCCTTATCTGATCCCAGGAGGCAAACAGCTTCCCATAATGTCAGTTCACATTGGGATTTCTTCATCAGTGCAAAATCATGGTTTCTATACAGAGGTTTCTTGGTTCAGGAAAAAACAGCTCTGGGGAACAGGAGGGCCAAGCTTCCTGATTATCCATACGCTATTGACCATACAGCACGAAACAACACATGCTTTGAATGGAAGTGTAGGTTGGATATTTTTCAGCACAGTACAGCAGTTATTTTGTGCAAACACAGCAAGCTTCTGGTTTACCACTCTCCGATGGAAGCATTCAGAGTGCCAGTACACTAGAGAGAGAGGAAATTAATTTATATTTTGAATAGAAGTGGATATCAATTATATGTGCTTTTAAAAAAGATTGCTAGAACCTCATGCTTGGAAGGCAAAGTGTAACAAGTCCTGTTTTTTTTTTTTTTTTGTTTTGTTTTTTTTTTTTTTTTTTTTTTCCACTTCCTTGGCAAGCTAGCATCACACACGGCACTTAAGGTTTGAAAGATTAAATTCAGCTGACCTATGCCTGCATAAACAAAGAGGCTATAAAAATGGGAAATAACTCTGTAGATGTACTTTTGTTAGATTTTCCTAGCTAGATTGGGGACGTTTGATTGCATTGAACTTGTCGCAGCTTTTAAGGGGGGCTGGCTGCAACCATACATTCAGTGGAGATCTATGGATACTACTGACAGCACAACTTAATTACCAGGGCAAATTCTTCCTTGGAATTCACTTAGGATTGAAAATAGTTCATGGTGCCTTAGAGCTGAGTCCCTGTTGTTAGGGTATGCAGGACAGCCCCCTAAATTGGTATGGTTTGGTGTGGTATGGTATGGTATATTGGGAAGAGACATGGGCGAATTGCAAAATATTTGCAGTCTTGAAGGGCTCGCAGTAGTATACCCCATGGGTAGGTAATCACTTTTACATCAGGCATAATAAATATAGATGTAGCACAAATTTTAGATATGATTTGGATATGATTTTAGATATCATTTAGATATGATTTTTAGAACCATGTGCAATATAATAGTACTGGGAACTGAAATGACAGAAAAGAAAGATTATGGGGGCAAGAAATTCAGTGCACCCTGCCCTCACAAGTACTTGCAATGACATTTGGTGTAATGCTACACTTGTTGTGGTGGTTTTCCAGCCAGGGGTAGAGAGGTCATTGTATTTATTGTATTAAATCTCTTCTCTGTAAAATTATTCTGACTGGTGCATGTAACATTTTATTCAGGAAGATTTACTGTATTATGTTAAAATACCTATTTTTGCCATCATTAATTGTTTGTACATCAACCAAAACATCCTGTGATTGAACTTGGCACAGTGACAAGGTTTTTATAAAAACCTATAAAATCACAGGAAGACATTAAAATCACGGATTATGAAGCCTAAGACAGTTTGAGGTGCTTACAACTGCTTACATTCAAAGGACCAAAGACCACGTCAGGGCAGCCAAACCTTGTCTAGTACTCTCTAGGGGGAGCAGGGTTAATAGATGGTCTCAGTTACTTGTTGCTTTGTGAAACTTAGGGACCAAAGCAGAGAACCTGAATACAGCCCAATGCCTCTTTTCCAAGAAACGTGCAAACAGAGTTAAGATGATATATAATGATAAGGTAGCAAACAGTGCTAAGGAGTAGCTGGTTGACAAAAAAGAGGAAACCCTTTTGTTTTCAGACCCAGCAATGCTCTCTCCAGAAGAGCCAGGCTTTCTTGTGCAGGTTTCAAGGAGACAGAGTTCAGTGAGTGTTATGGGGACCCAGGAGTTGGACTTGATGATCCTTGTGGGTCCTTTCCAACTCAGATATTCTATGATTCTATGAATCTATGAACCAGGAACTATCTCAGTTCATAGGGATCATGGAGGTGAAGAGAAAAGCTATTCTGGAATGGCATCTGGCAAAACTACATCAATCCAAACACCAGGTGACTATCAAAATTGCACCAGCATTTGGATTTCTGTTGGGACAGGACAGAAAGTAGAGTTCTAGCAATTACATGAACATTTGGTTCAGTCTTTCTCAATGAAACACTTTTCATTAAAAATAAAATAAAATAAAATCAATACCAATCTGCAATTATTATTACAATAACTTGTATTTTGTATTTTCTGTTTGAAAGCACACCATCTTCATTGGAAAGCAATACTGAAACTGGAAGGCTGTTCTGAATTGTAACAAAATCAAATATAAACATTTTACTATCTTCAAGAAAAATAAATTCCTGCTCTTTCCATAGTTCCTTCCACTTTTCTTCCAATAAAACACACATTCTTGGGCTTTACAACATAAAGCACTAAATAATATGAATCTTTTTTTAAACAAACAAACAAACAAACAAAATAACAACCTCTGTTAAATCAAAATTGGTTCGTCATTTATGGTTCTCTTCTTTGGGAGAAATTGAGAGAGACTGAATCGCTTTTGACAGATATTGCTCACTTTGTTTACTGCACTTCTGGGGGGTGCTCTATTGACATACTCAGGTGATGAGGGTAGAACAAGAATGTTAGTAAAGAAAGTAGCAGGGAAAGAAGGAAAATGTAAGAAAAAGCAGCATAAGCTACGTTCGAGACTGAAGGGATGCTAATAGAAGGATAACATACCTTGAACTGTTGCCAAAGAGATTTTACTAGTAGTGCCAGGGAAACATTACAGAAAACCTTTGCAGATATTCAGATGACCAAATCTAAGGAGGTGCGAATAGTCGTAGTATGAGATGTTTAAACCATGTGCAAGCAATATAGCCTCCCGGAGGTGATGCTGAGAACAGGGTTTGCCAGAACTTGTCTGTCTAGGTATAACAGCTCTGCAAACCACTTTGCACTCTGGCTGCCAGAACCATAGTGGCTGCAGAAGCTGACTGGGTCCTTGCACCTCCTCTGCCTGGTAAGGACAGACCCTGGCCCCTGCCCCACAATGGTTCTGAAATGGGCCAGGAGGACTTACAAGAAGTCCCATGTCCTGCCCTTCATCATCAGGTCAGAGCCCATTTGTTGCACAGTGAGTATACTGACATTTTTCCAGCAGCATAACTGCAGTGTACGTTTACCCATAGTGTATTTGGACGAGCTTCAGAGGGCAATTTTCTTGCTGTGTGCAGAGAACAGTAAGGGTGTAGAGTACTGTCCCTTCACCTTGTTTTCATTTTTGCAGCCACCTAAAGAGTCAGCCCCATCTGCACAGCAACTTCCCTGAAATTACCAGGGCAAAGACCTTCACAAATAAAACAAATCCCCTGTCAGTTGTTCTGGTTCAGTACAGAAAACCAAAAATACTCATACTTACAGTCCTAAATGTACAAAATCACAGGAATATTGGAATGAAGGTACACAGAATAGACTACGCACACATTTTCTCATACCTGTTTTATGTTGTCCATAGGGCAAGACCATTTGTTCCATATTAGAGAGACATTAACCGGCTTCTGGAAAAAATAAAAAAAAAGAAAGAAAAAGAAAGAAAGAAAGAAAAAAAAAAAAAAAAAAAAACAGGAAAGAATAAAACATCATCCTATATCTCATATCCAATTAAAAATATGCTGTACATGCCTGTTTGCTATTGGCAACTTCTTACCGCTGGCTGATATGGTTCTTGTGCTAACCTTCTGCTTCAGCAGAGGTAAGGAGCAAGGGTAAAGGTTTCTATCTGATTTGAGAGCATATGGAAACAAAAAGATGCAAGCCTTTAACAGATTCATTGATGTGATCGGTGTCTGACCACCACAACCTTGTTGTGGTGGTCATTTGGTGGGCATTTTGGCTGAGATTTGTCAGATAACTAGCTGCAGTGTGTAAGATACAATAAAAGAAATAAACCAGGGGTGGGCAGGAAAGTCTGAAACTGGGGAGGAGAATGGGAAGTAAAAAGAGAAGATTTTCTTCTTCTTAGCAAAGCAGAGAGCTGCAAGGATGAAAGACTGACTTGGCAAGGGCTGTAAAGTTGAGGAACTCCCATTCCAGGGATGTGATGATGTCGTGCCCAGCCTTTTACTCCACACATTCGCTGTAGCTTAGGGGCATGTCACACACTTG
This sequence comes from Oxyura jamaicensis, assembly GCF_011077185.1. Taxonomy (NCBI): domain Eukaryota; kingdom Metazoa; phylum Chordata; class Aves; order Anseriformes; family Anatidae; genus Oxyura; species Oxyura jamaicensis. The sequence goes on along the minus strand of NC_048894.1, from coordinate 111,051,817 downwards.
TGAGAACTTTACCAGAGTGTTGATGCAATATTGTGTCAGTAACCGAGTGATTTGTTTTTCCTCTGGACATTGATTGAAGAAATTCTTATTACATTTTATAGCTTGCTTGGCCTTGGTATGAGAGTCAAGACATAAATTGGACCATAAATTGGCCTATGTCAGAATCTACATTGAAATGACATCAAATACGTGTCATCATGCTGGTGTTTCAGCTAGCAGCAGAAACCTGACATTCCTTGTCAACTTGATCAAATGCTAGACCCCCTCACATCTTTGCCATGTGGCATGCTTTAACAGTTAAAGCGAAGGCTGTGGAGGTATCTCTTGTGATGATACTGCAGAATGCTGCAGTAGGAAAATAAATTGTGTTTGTAGACCAAATTAATTTGCTTCGACTTATTGCAAAGTAACAATCTCCACTGTGAGCATAGCAGGTATATGCATATAAATAAAAATTGACACCAAAAAATATATAGATACACTGAGAGGAAAAGAGAGCATACATAACTGAGATATATTTATCCCACAAGCAAAGCGAGACTTGATAATTCATGAGTGGCAAAGATGCAGTTGAGTTATGGAGATCTTTCCTCTGGAGTGAAATAAATATAGCATCTCGATTCAGCCCATTATATAGCGTGATTAATAGAAGTGAATGCTTTCAATAGATTGGTTTTATTTTGAAACATTTAGAGGCTATATTCTGTTCTTGGTTTATGAATTATCAAAAATCCTTATGTTGATTTGGAATTAAAAACTACATTTTCGTAATAATGATTTTTTTTCCAATTTCTATTTACAACTCTGCAAATAGAAATCAAACTTATTTTAGTCAGAATGTAGAGTTTATCTAATTATAAGTTAGTGGCTCAGTCTTCAACAGAAAGCTGTACCATAACTTATTGCAAGACAGAATCTACAGCATAATAAAAGACACCCCTTTGGCTAGCTGGCTTTTAGACGAGCTGCTATATAGCTAGCATTAGTTGACATTTGTCCATCATTTTCACCACCGCTTTAAGGATTGGCTGATTCCCACCCATTTCACCCTGTATCTACTAAACTTGTCACTCTTCTGTTTCTAAACATTGTGAAAACTGCAGGCAAGAGCTCGGCATCGCCACAGCTGGAGCATTTTGCAACACGGTGTTAACACAACAGGTTTCTCTCCTGATGGTTTATGCTGACTGGATGTACCATCAGCCATGGAGACAGACTGTGGCAAAATGTGGAGTAGCAAGCCATGCAAGCTGGCCTGGTGTTATTTTATGACTCCCTCTAAGTTGGTATCTCTTTCCAGCTGTTAATAAGTTGATTTCAGCTATTACAGACCATGTATATGTCAGTACAAATAGCTACTTGCTTATAACTCTAATAGAATTGTCTTGGTAACATGCCTGTTCAACAGTCCTAAATCATAAGACCTTCCTGTGGGCCAAAACCCAATAACCTCACAAAACTGCCTAAACTTTTGTTTTTCCATTGCCAACACCAACAATGCCCCGAGGTTCTTTCATTTTAAAACTGGTAGCACACAGAAAACTGAAAATGTTGAGACAGCATTGAGTAGTATCTCTATTAACTCAAGAGAGTTGTATGAGTGTCAAAAAGAGAAAAGAGACAGACCTACAGAGATCCACATGGAAATAAAAAAAAACAGAGGGATAACAGCACTACTGCAGAACTATTTTCTGTTCATTTAGTTCATTAGAAAAGCTCATTTTTAGTTGAAGTCCACCAGAACATGGTAGAACTTCCCGTGACAGAAAACCAGACCCTGCAGACGGGTCTGAGAAAGGAGCAGAGAATGATATGCCACATACTAGGTTAAAGTGAGCTGAAATATGCCACGCTGAACTGCTGAAAGGGGGAATGTGACTGGATATTTACGCTCCTTGAAGTTGTGTGTGACACTTCAGGAGTGAGGGACTTGTTTGTCATCTCTTTGACAAGTCAGAAGGAATTCCAGAGCAGAGAAACACCTTGAATTCACTGTAAATCGTCAGCCTTGTTATCATTCAGAGATCTGCAGGGCTGCAACAGAAGAGATGCTATCTTTGTTTTACTGTTTGCACAGCTGTAGGAATTACATTCATGTCCACAAACCTAGCTGTATTTAAGGGTTTTCAGGGCTGCTGTTCCAAAAGCAAGCTCAGGCCAGGAGAGCTGAGACAGAAAATGCTTCCAAGCAAAAGGCTGAAGTGACTCCTGTGAAATGTTAATGAGAGCTTCTTGTAGAAATCTGTTCCTCATGCCTCTGTGATAAGAGATTTAAAATCTTTGTTCTAAAATGAACATTTTGAAAAACAAATCCAGATTTTTGCGCCTGGCTCCCCTACAGTGTTCCCCTCCTTTCCCTTCCTAAGCCCGTTTTAAATTATTTTTTTATATACATGTCACTCTACAGGACTGATCTTTTACAGTTTGAACAGAAACAGGATCATGTAGATAGAACTATCCAGCTGTTCCACATCATCTCCTCTTATTGTTTTACACCTATAACAGAAATTTATTGAAAACTCATAATTCTGACAACTTTTCACTAAGTGTCAAATGGAAAAAGTCAGACAAAATGTTGGCAGAAAATTTTGCAAACTTATAAGGGCTGCTCTCCAACGCACCAAACAAAAAAAATATGCCTCCAGTTAATGTTTCATTAAGTTATCTGTGGTTTAAAAATGAATTATCCAGGACAGCATTTAATCACAAGATTCTTTGCAAGAATGCCTCTAATTTCTGTTCAAGACACTGGGACTTAGCTACTAAAACAAAATAAAACAAACAAACAAACAAAAACCAACCTAACAACTACAACAACAAAAATACAACTAAAGGCTTGAGCATATTCCTTTACAAAGGTTTTGAAATTTATTCTCTGTCCTTGTCTCTAATCAAAATTTGTCCTAACCCAGTAAATCCTGTCACTTGGACAAACAAACAAGTATGAAGATTCCCTAAATTCATGTTATTCACACCAAAGAGAAGCTACTCATGGTACAGCTGCCAGGAGCCTTGTGCCAAACAAACACCACCAACTACCCACTTCACCCATCCCCTGGAGAAGTTTGTCATGCCCCATGTCTCCCACCACACAAGCTGATAGGCAATACTCCAAGCAGAAAGTTTCATTGACCGGGAGCAAATCTCCAAGGCCATGGTTACATTCTCTAATCAAGGTGATATTGCTCAGTTAAAATCGGAATAAACAGGCTCTGCAGTACGACCTGACTCTCGCTGTCGTAGCAAAAGTCTTCCATATCAAAAGGTTGGCATGAAGATCTATAAGACATTGGAGTGGTTCTAATGATTTCTCTGCAGGAAACAAATTTCTTTTAAGAACTATTAAAATTATAAGGCTGGTAAGTGGCCAACACTTCACTTTATAAAATTTCATGTTGAGTTCTTTGTAAATCTGTCAGGCTTTAACATTGTAGACCAAAATTCTCCATGATAGCTGCTTGCTTCAAATTAACTGTTAGGGGCCACTTTATCCTAGAAGAAATCAGCCATTTTCTGAAATATGCTAAGCAAAATACACATTTCAATTGACAGGGGTTTCTTTTTCTTTAAATGTAGTGTCCCCATACTGACACTAGGGAGAAGACTGAAAAAAAAATGTCAGGAGTGTAGTGTTAAGGGAAGGAGACAGCTAGTGGAAAAAATTTTTGTCTGGCCAGGTAATTGAAGACTATATCATGTGTAAACATTCACCTGCATTAGTGGAAATCAGATTAAGCAGGCTCCCATATCTATTTTTTTACTGCATAGCTTTACAATTTTAATAACTTATCTGAAGTACAACTTTTGGAATAAAACATACCTTTTCATTGGTCTTGGTGGTTGTTCAAAGGGAGAGTTAGAACTCAGAGAACTTCCCATTTCCCTTCCTTTACGAAAATCCCTTTGCATGAATTTACCTTGTTGAACAGCACAGCTCATGCTGGGGACATTCATATGCAGGAATCATGGAGTAATGTGCCATTGTGGCTGTGACATCAGTCAGCACGCTTGGCAATGGCTTCCATCCGAGAACAGATTTTTCTGTTTGTGTAGAGTTGGACCCTTCAGAACCTGAAATGCACAGAAAATTATTCCTAAGCTCTGCAGAATACAACAAGCTCAGTACTGTGTGCATTCTGGTAAACTTTATAAACAGGGAATATAGCAATGAATTCTACTGGTTAAGCTGAAAATGCAGTTATGAGATTAGTGTTTATTGGTAAAGTCCACCTGACCTTTTCAAGGACTTCTCCATCACTTCCAGAGGACAAGGACTGGTGTCACAGCTGCTCCTTCTCCATTTGTGCTCCCAGTAGCACTCTGTTACCTGGGTCCTGTGCAGAGAGGAGACCTCATGCAAATGGCATTGGGGCATTGATTTCCACAGCTCCTTTTTGAGAGCACTTGCTAATGAAGCCATAAAACAACCTTCAAAGACCCAGGTGCATTGTTCTCAAGGTACACCACAATTCCATTCATTCAGCACACCACAAATGAGTTAATGGTTCATATGAATGCTTACACCGAAATGAGAGATGTTATCTTTTTCTTTTCTTTAATCGCCCTATTAAAACCTGTCATGTACACGCACGTGTGTGCACACAGAGACAGCGCTCAGGTCTTACAACTGCAGTATCCTTGGTGATCTACCTTGGAGGAGCCAAAGAGGAGTTTGAGTGACACTCACAGAAGCAAAGACATTTAGACCAAAGGAGGAAATGAAATACATAACATCTAGTTTTGCCCACAGGGACCTCAGAGCAGCAGGCAGTCCCATTTATCATACATGCTGCAATTTTGGGACACAAAGCAGGGACTTAAGAATGGTGTCTGGGCCTTGGCTGTGAGTATCCTCGCTTTTGTCAATTTAAAGCTGAAAACAGTGCATTAGCTGAACAGATTTTGTGTGTGTGTATGTGTGTGTGTGTTTGTGTGTGTGTGTGGTTTAATACACATTTAATATAGCTCCTGGGAAAGCTAATGGAGTTGCCTTGGGGAGTTGAACAACCTCCCAGTGTGCTTCTGCATAAATCTTCTTTAGCTGCAGGTGAACAAAAAGTTATGTTAAGTGCAAAAGTGAAGGTAACAGCTGCTGAATCCCTTTTGCTGGCCAAGGGAGAATTGGTACTGTATGTTACCAACTGATTGGTGATTTCTTAACCTCTTCTAACCTGTAAAAATAGGAGGAAATATTGAAGCTTGGGGGGAAGAATTTCTCTCCTAGTAGAATTTTCTCTTACTCACCAAGGCCAGTAGGTTAAAAAAATAATTTGGAAAGAAATTCAGATAGAAAACGGCCAGGGCACCACAAATGCAGTTTTATAAGACTCTTTCTTCTTACTTTCATTTTTTTTTCTTTCTTTCTTTCTTTTTTTTTTTTTTTCCTTGAAGAAGATAACTCGGTTTTATACTTTACTGTCTTATTAACAGAATGCATTTTGGAAGTCTGCCACTGTTAACAGTATCAGAAGGATTTAGGGCTGCTGAAATACACTTGAAGATTTAATTCTGCTGACTTCAGCTCTGATCTGAAGTAAAAACTGTAACCATAGATTAAATGTTTAGCGCTAGATATTGCAATTGCTGCTTCTTGTCGTAAATCCTCATGTCTATTGCTGTTTCAGACAGCTCTCTGCGGGCCTTTGGCAGTGCATGTAGCACAATGCTCTTGTTGTATAAGGTTCTTCACCAGGGGCCAATTCTTGAAGTCCTCTCTCAATCCTTCCTCATAAAACTCCCAGTTGCCTGAGTGAGAGCCTTGAGATTTAGCGGCGTAAGGCTGCCCCACAGACGTAACTCCCACCGCGTTCCCCACTCCAACCATTGCGAGGCTGTGAGCACCAGTACGACTGCCTGCTTTTTTAATGCCTAATCTTTGGGTTTTAAGGGTATTCTAAGGGGGAAGGAAAGGGCCTTTGCAGACTTCATTAATCTCTTAGGAAAGCCAACTAATAAAAGCAAATAATCAATACAAAATTAGATTGTCGTGATGAAAATTAACTAATGTGGTCATTCATACACTAAAATATCTGGTTAAAAGTTTAAGGGCTACCTCCTTCTCTTAGTTATAATTTTATAGGTCTCTGTAGACTCCTTTTTTGGACTTCAGCAGCCATTGACATTTTAATCTTTTTAATACGGTCATCTGATTTACACATGGGGTTCACTTTTTCATTGTGAGTAGTTCTCCACTCATTGCTTCTTACACTCAAATAAAGTTATAATAAGAATACATCTCAATAGTCCCTGGTCCAAAACTGGTGCCTGTCATTCCTGACCTTGGGTAGATTTATGGCATTGTAAATCTCAGCATACAAGCTTTAAAGTTTTTTTCTACTAAAATTTTAATGTCAAGGGTATCACTCAAAATATTTTCAAGGCTTCTCAAAGTACCAGGCGTAATGACATATGAGATGCTGGATGATGGCACACCATAAAAGGGAGAGAAAAACAAACAAACAAACAAACAAAAACTCAAAAACAAACAAACAAACAAAAAAAAACTACACAAAAACTCTGCTGTTCCCTCACCTCTCTACATACACAGATCAGGATGAAAGGTACCGAGGTCTAAGCCTTTGTCTGTGCTCCTACATGGTGGTGTGATGTTGAAATTTTTATGTCTTTAGGAAGAGGGAAAACAAAAATAGGAAGAAAAAAGTTTAGGTCAGAACACTGAGTGGAAGGTCAGTAGCACCATCCAAGCTCAGGTAACACATAAATTAAGCAAAAGTCATTCATTCACTAGCTGGATATTTATATTTCACTTAGAATATCTGGGGTTGGAATATCTGGCTCATGTTTTGTCCTGGTAATTGAGAAGGGGAAACCTAGAATCTGCCCAATTTACTTTAAACAGATTATAATTTTAATTTTAGTTGTTGGACCTTTGGCATGGTGATATATTAATAACTTGCTGCTGGATTGCCCTTCCTTCTCACACATGTTCGGTCCAGCTTTTCAAACAGTTGCTTGTACTCTTCTCATGCTGCATCTGCTGTTTTTTTTTAGCATTATATAAGGCCTGTATAGAATAGAAGTATCAGACTTGTTTCGTATAGCCATGCTAGTCCCAAAGCATGCAGATAAAAGAAACAGCACAGTGATGCACTCAGCACAGCTCCAGTGCAGGAGGCAATCGCTTCCTTTGTTCCTTTCCCATGTGAGCAAACTAGTCTTTTATTAATTCTCTACCCTGTCCCCATTCAGTCTTATAGAGAGTGCCAGGGAGAAGCTGGGAATATAATGCTTTCCTCCCTTTTTGCTACAGGTCATATAAAATGGATATTGCATTCAGTGCAGATGGGGCGACATTGTCATTCATCAGTTCCCCAAATTGGCTGCTTGGCAGACAGAATTATTTAAGTAAAACTGAAGTAATTTTCAAAATTGAAACTTAAGCTGTTTAGTGACATAAGCCAAGAGCAGTTTTTCTTGGACCCCCAACACTTCCTTGGCTCACATTCGCAGTTCAGCTATTTTCATTCCCGTCAATTAGTTCAATCTCCGCGGATGTGAGGAAGGGCTAGAGCGGCACAGTTTCTTTGATGCAATTTCGTGTATACACATGGAGCATCTGTTACTCTAGGAGTCTCGCCGTCACTTCCATTATATGGACAGTATTGATAGTGAGAGGAACTCAGGACCTGATGGCCCATTTTCTTCTGAGCTCCACACAGAAGTGCCTTGGCAGAGTGCCGCTTGTCAGGGAATACCCCTCCAAACAAGGGACACATGCCGTGGCAAAGCCCTGCAAAGGGGCCCAGGGAAAATAAAATGAGCATGAGTGTGCACCCTTCCTCCCCTGCTGCACTGCTCCTGACCATTTGGGTATCTGACACTCTTAACATAAATGTTAAAAGCACCAGCACAGGGGTTCTTGACATTGGGATTCTTGAGCTTGGGATGCTCAGGCTGGTCCACTCGGAAATAAATGGCTCAGCGAAGACTTTGCTTTTAACAGTCTCCTGTTATCAGGTCACTCTTTTTAGGGGGGCAGGGCAAGCTATAAAAGGTTTTCCTTCAGTATTTCTTTCAAGACAGCATGTATTCCACTTGTATTGATGCGCCAGAGGCTATCATTACGGACACCTCAGGTAAACATCTTCAGCCAATTATTAACCTGTGATAGAAAGATAACATTTTCTCCCCTTCTTGGTACCTTTTATTTATCCTTAATACTTTCCAGGGAAATATCTGAGAGCTCTTGTTTTTCATCGTATAATTTGGTCAGGAGGATAGGTTAAGAGTCTAAGATTGCTGCCCCAAATCCCAGCACTTGGTTAAGTGTGATTTAAGTGGCAATTAAAATGTTATGCTAGGCTTCAGTATACGATGAGCTTCTGCCTCTCATTTAGTACACCCACCCATCGCCTAATTTCAGAAAGGGCCTGATGGATGGTTTCAAGGACTGTTCAAGAAATATTTGACAGGTATCTGCTCTCTATCATAGATTGCTGCTGGTTTAATAACCACTACATTTCCAGCTTGTTTGGGTACTTTAGTCTCTAAGCAACCTTCTTTGTAGAGAAAAGCAGACCATACTGATATGCAGTCAACCTACCCGCAGCCTTCAGGAGTTCTCAGGTGGTCAGAAAATGAAGCCGAAACCCAGGAACCAGGATGTGTCATCTTAAGGGAGAAATTGGCAACTGGACATTGTTTCTGCTCCTCTGGTGCACAGTGGAAATGAGAAGATCTACCATTTCTTATAAAGCAATGTCTCACACATAGACTTAAGTGAGAGATGATTTTGGTTGTTTTGCTAAAGGAAATTTTCAAAGAGAAGAAAAAGTGACTTAAAAAAAGGAAAAGAAAACCAAAAAGAAATAGAAAAAAAAAAAAAAAAGGTAATATAACATTCCAAAAATGTTAATGGAATATTTCAGTTATTCTTTCCAAACAACATTTGACAAAAATCAACACACTTCTGCAAAACTGCTTGCTTTTTATCAACTGACATTTTTCTTGCTAAAAATTTCCAGGCGAAAGTTTACTGCTCATGTATCAGTATTGCAGTTGGAATATTTGTAACTGTGGTTTGAATTCATGTGAGATGCTTTTAGTCTGACTCTTCAGCTCACTTACATCAAGACAGACTCTTGGATAATTTGAAACACTCTGCAGTGTTTATCTCTGGGTTAGTGAAATGTATTAGAAGGACAGTTTTAAATTATTGCTTCATGAGTTACGCTGATCCTATAAATTCCTGTGTTTCCTCAAAATAAATTAATTGTTTTGTGTCACCTCCCACATAATACTAAGTTGCATGGAGCTAGTTGTGTATACAAAATGTGGTGTTCTTTTTTTCTTTGGGGTTTAAAAAAATTTCATGTAGCTAAGTGCAGAAAATACAAAGGAGATGTAGCATTTACAAATACAGCCACTATCAGCGTTCCTAATAGATTTACTAATGTTGGATTTTGCATATGGAACTACTGTAGCAAAGCTAGTAATAGGAATGCTAAATGAATATGGAGAGAGACTATAGAAGTCAAACTGTGCCTGGCATTGCTGGTGCCGTATATGAATACTATGAAACCTGCTTTTTTGCAAAAGAAGAATGTAATTTCGCTACATGTATGCCAGCTATAATTTATTAGGTTAAGTGACTGGGAACCTGCTGTGCTGTCTGGAGAGAGCAGGTCCAAAGCCATGTCTAACCCATCATTACAGCATCCTTGAGCCACCAGAGTAGAGCTAAGGAGTCATATTAGGGGCCAGTATCTGCCCCACTATATTAAGGCATGAGCTTTATGTAAGGCTGCCAGATGTAATCACTCATCCAGCTTCTTCTTTCAGTGGAGATCAACACATGGAAACAGTCTAGTACTGGTCTTTACTCCCTAAATTATGAGCGTCTGTTCCTGATCAGTTTTCAGAAGTACTTAGATTTTTTAATCATTACCTGAGACTGATAATAACAGATTTGTTGGCAATTGCATTCTGTTGCATTCTGTGTTTTGTTTTAATGTTTATTTTTATTTTCTTCCTTTTTTTTTTTTTTTTTATTTTTTCTCCCTGGGTTTTTCAAAAACAAAAATTTTTTGGGAAAAAACATTTTTTTTTTTTTTTTAACCAAAAAAAAAACCTAAAACTTTTTTTTTTTTTTTTTTTTTTTTTTTTTTTTTTTTGTCTACACTGAATAGCCTCTGCTGTGTATTAGCCCAGTGCCATTACAAATTCAAAACCTATATATATATTGTTCATGGCCCTTTGTGTCATCAGGAAATTAAAGTTTGCAGCTGGCCTCTTCATCTTAGTTAATCATGCGGACATGAAATCCTTAAAGGTCCACGCAAGGGTCCCTGCGGGGGCCCCACTCAGCACTCCTCTGCAGCGTGACATTGTTTTTCAGCTGTGTTTTTTATCTTCTCCCCTCTTCTGTTCGGGGCTCCCGCTGCTTTCAGCTTCAGTAGCAGACTGTCATGTGGCACTTTATCACGGGCTGTCCGGAGCACCACGGTAGCCGTGCCTCTTCGCAGCGCGCCACAGCCTGCTCTGAAGCTTGGGAGGTTGGCGCGGGCACCTTTGCTGCTCTCAGCACGGCGTTTTTCTCTGCCTTCAGCCTCTGCGTGTGTGCCTCTTGCAGTGTCTGACAGATACAAGGTTGCAGGGTGATGGTTTAAGGGCTTTAGCTTCTCCCTCCTGTGTTTTATGCTGCGGTTGCTTGTTTTCTAAGAACTCACTTAAATTATGACAGTAAATCAAAAATTTCCTTCCAGATGTCTCTTAACATCTAGCATCATTTCCTCCAGGTCCTGGGTATGTCCTAGATTTTAGTTTCCTTAGGTAATTTCCTCCACTGGCCTCAGTGACCCTGACACAGGCTGACCTGTAGTTAACTTCGTCTCCCTTTTTAAGATTCAGTTTGAAGAAGTCAGTCAATACCTCATTTTAAAAGGATGGGGGGAGGTGGGAGTGAAGGAAAGCCTTCTCTAGCTTCTTCGTTTTCATTTCCTGTGCTATTGTATTCTAACTTTCTCCCTGACTGATTCCCACTCTCCTACAGGTGACGAGAAAAATCTCTTCATATTTGTTTTCTTTATTTTCTTTTCTTTTGCTATAGATCCTGTACAATTTTTATTGGCTTCTTCTTACCTCTTGATACATAACATACATGTAAAAGACTTAAAGGGCATTTTTTTCCCTTCTAACATTGGGCTTCTCCAGAGTTGTTAATATTTTTCTCCTTACCACTGAGAAAGCCATTTTGTCATTTTAAAGATCACAGCTACTTTTGTAGAGCTCTAATCTTTTGGGCCCTAATCCAACAAATCTTTTAAGCATGTGCTTAACTTCAGACACGTGAGGGGTTGCATTGAACTCAATGGAGCTAGTCAGGTGCTTAAAGTTAAGCACATGATTAAGTGCTTTGTTTGGCTGGCCTCGGAGAGCCCTGTCCCCCAGGAGCCCCTTCACCAAGAGACTGCACAGAGCTCAGTGTGGCAAGGGGCAGGCATTTTGGCCGAGAGGGGAGGATCCTGCAGCAGGCAATTTTCCTAAATAAAGAATGCAAAATAGCTTTAGTTTCAGTTACTGATTTTAATATAATGCATGCCTTTGCATGCTGCACCTTATGACCTCGAGGTGTCTGCAGTGTAAGTGATACGGGCATGGGCTGAGGACAGGAACCAAAACAGATGAAACAAGAAAGATGATACAAAGAAAGCCACGTGGGTCTGATTTCACAAGGAAGTGCATCCTCTTGCATCGCCTTCTCGCACTGATTTCAGAGAGAACCTTATGTACTCAGTCCTCCCTGGAAGTGTTTGGCCCCTTGCAGGATTAGACCCCAGACTTCTCAATTTATTTATTTGACCTTCCTCTTTCAGCTGCCCGTATTTCCCATGTTGCTGCTCTGAGGTGGGATGATGATCCCACCCTCCCAGCTGCTCAGGTACTCAGTGGGTCCTTGCTCATTATGCTTCTACCTGATACATACGGAATAAAAAGGGGCTCTTCCAACAGCTTGGGACCAATGGGAGGAAATGATAGTGAAGTTCCCCTTTTGCCCTGAGGCAGAGGGACAACATGGGTATGGCAGCTCTACCCCATCACACATTCCTCCTGGTTGCTTCCTCCTGCCTAGGGCACAGCCCTGTTGATGTGGCCTGCAAGGGACGTGCACTTACCAAAGAAGTTAGGTTGTCAGTAGCATCATGGGTGCTCAGAAGTTAACCTAAAGCAAAGAACTGCATTCAGGAAAGACTATGCTGGATATGTGCAAGCCCATTAAAATGCATTATAATATTGTGCATGGTAGACTCCTGTATCATCTAAACTATCTGGCTCTAGTTTTGGTGGTTTGGGGTAGCAACAAGCTGGCTGGCACTTCTGCATGCTCTATCTAGCCAGTTAATCCTTAGGATACCTCTTTCTCCGAGGCTTGGCCAGATGAGCAAACTGTCATCGCTAAATAAATGAGTTAGCAATGAAAGAAAATATCAGATATTTCCCCTGGACAAGTGGTTTTGGTGTTCCTCACAGAGCTTGCAAGTTCTTTACACAAAAGCTGTTCCACCTTGGTCTCATTTGTACCTCTCTAGAGGCTTCTCTGTTTGTCAGAGACTAGATACAGAAAATGTGTCCTTTCAAGCTAAAGGAGGTCATAAGATTCCTAATTCATGCTGGGGCAACAGCCAGCAGTCTTCATCTGACACCAAGACCCAGCTGTACTGGGACTGTACTGACCGTGATTGAAGGAAAATCTGTGTTAACTCCTGTTCTCTTCTGCAAGGAATGTGAAAAGACTCAGGCAATTCCCCTTAAAATTCATTCCCACTGACCTTGGACTTGAGAAGCCGCTGAAGCAGGAATGGGAGCAGGATGGGACCCATGGCAACAGCAGCAAATTCAGTATTATTACGGGAAGGATAGCATGTCACTCTTCTGCAGTGGTAGGCTGGCATCTCTTCTTGTCGTATGACCCTAATTAATTTATATAGTATGCGTCATGGGGGAAGACAAGATCCAGACTGAAGCCTTTGTAATGGGATTTTACCCTGTGCCAGACAGAAGTAATTAACTATATCTATCTTTTTCAGTTTCAGTTGCTCTTTCCTAAAAGATTTATATTAGGAAGGTGAAATCATACACAGTCACACCTTGTCCGCACACGCTTTTCCTATCTCCTGTGACAGAATTTAATGCTATACTTTAGCAAACAGGAATATCCCTATGGCTAACATCAAGCTAAAAGTCACTCTGAGCACACTTGTACTTTAGGACATTATCATCACTCTGATTGCTAGATAACCTCTGCCGTCCTGTATTAGTTTTCATTTCTTCTTACTCTGATTTCCATAGGTATATCCTCTGAGTGTTTGGGAGGGAAGGAGGGAAGGTATTTATGTGTGGGATATGTGCACAGACAGCACTAAGCTCATCATAGAAGAGCAGGGGAGGAGAGGGAGAACACAAGTACTCTTAAAAACTAGTGAAGGGCAAATACATCTTCACACAAACCATGGCAGAGCTGTGAAAAAGCTTTTGTTATCAGTCTACAAGGAATAAAAACAAAATAAATAAAAAGGATTGTATTTGTAGCTCCTGGGTTTATCCTTTGAGGATTCAGAGAGACTTCCTCTGCCTGTGGAAGTCTTTGGGCTGTGGCTGGTGGATATCAGGAGAAAATTCAGGGAACATTCCTCTGTCCTGCTCCTGTTGTGGTGGTCAAGGAGGATATTGTTCAGGTCCATGTCACCATCTCTCTGGAGGCTGGTCCTGCCCCCTCTAGCTCAACATGATCCCTCCCTAACACATCTTTTTGGGGCCATCCAGACCCATAACAAGCTGCCACTGAATTCATGTTTCAAGACCAGATTCAGAGTGGTTGCATGATGGATTTAGCTGGTTGGGCTGAGGCAGGTGTGCTAGGGGTGGTCAGAGGACAGCAAACTCTGCAGTGCACACGGCTGTTTGTACAGAGAGTGTTTGGGTATGCTCCCAGAGGGAGGTGGACGCCCGGTGGTGTCATCGCCTGGGGTAACAGGAGACACGGAGGGGAAGAGCTGCATCATGAGCAGCCTCCCCATCCCCGGGGTCTGCATCCATCCCTGCCTGCAGACACCACTCCTGCTAACAGCACTGAGAGCTGTGCCTGCCATTCCCTAAGTGCAAAATGCACAGGAAATTTATCCTATCATACCAAAATTGTGGTCATTCTCCACACCCCTGGCACCTATATTTTGTTTCTAATGACTAGTTTGTCCTCTCTCTAGCTGGGATAAACTACCCAAAACCTCTCTCATAGGCACTACTTCTCTCTATTCTGCCTGACTTCTTGCTGTCTCAACTGGTCCTGCACCAGAAATAAAGCCTACGCTACTAATTTTAGACCACACCACAAACCCTAACGTATTGTATCTCTTTAAAGCCTATAGCCTTTCCTGCCTCTCACACACCCATGATAGGATCTTACTGTAGCATTCCAGGCTACCCCTATCTCATTTAAGCCTTATATGTCTTAACTTTTGTCCTTGGCATCCAGACAATTCTTCTATTCTCAGGATGCTTTCTGCTGAACTTCCTGTCTATAAAAATGCGCTCAGGGAGTCTATCACTCTTCCAGCCTATTCCTTCCCCTTCCCAGAGCTTCCCCTTCTCTTACCATACCAAGCAATTATTCTTATTAATTATTCCAGCTAACAGTAATTATCAGCAGCATGCACCCCCAGCCACATTAATAACAGCGATCTCTAGGACACTGAGGAATTGGCTGAAAAGATTCACTTTGCTACTTGGATTGCATAGGAAGACAAGTTCCTTTTCTTCTCTGTCTCTGTTTTTATTTTATTTTATTTTATCTTATTTTATTTGGTGGGGAGCTCATTTCTTGTTTTAAGATGGGCAAAAAGAGGGTGGATGAGGAAACAAGGACTTACCGTATAGGGATTGTCTAAAAAGAGTCACAGAGACAACAGAGATCCAAGGCTTAGGCTGTGGATTTTGTACACAGTTTCTAAGCAGTGGTATTAATTGATTTTTTAGCTTCTGATATTTATGGGCCAAATACTGAAATTTCTGCTTGGGCTCCAATAATCTGGGGTCTGCCTCAGGCTTAGAACTTTGAATCGTTTTCATTTGTTCCACAAGCACAGCTACCATTCGGCAGCAAATGGAATCAAATTTGGCCATGTTTCATCATCTGTAATTTGTCAATATTTTTCATCTCACTGTTGAAAAGCACTGAAGTTTTAAAAAGTGGTGTTTCTATAGTGCAAAACAATAATGAAAATGACAAAAGTATTTTTAAAGGAAAGACATTTTAAAAATCCTTCTGCAAAATGAGAGAGTCAAAAAAAAATATGACCACTCAAAATTGCTTAGCATTTGCCTAAGCTGCAAAGTTTTTAATGACATTCTAGTGAAAATAGAGCGCTCTGGCTAAATTCCTTCAAACCTAATAAAGCAGATGACTGGGAACCATAATGGAATTGATGCTGTCAAGTGCATTTGCTTTTTTAATGCTAACATGTTTTTGGTTATTAAGAAACAAAAAACCCAAACAAGTGGTATATGATCAACATAGCCTCTGACAGGGGCATTGGAACCCATCTGGCTTATGGATCCCCCAATTTTTTTATTTGCCTGAGATTATAAAGTTGTAACACTGTAGTTTAGCTTCTGGCTTCTGCAATTTTAAATTGGCAAAGGGCTAAACTATAAGGTATGAGTTTCAAACTAAAATATGATACTGACCCACTGCACACCACACAGGCCTGCAGCAGATGTACTGGATGAAGGAAATACAGTAGCGTTGTTGAAATGTTACTGATTGGTTCCAACTGAGTAGCTGTAGATATAAACCAGCTTTCAAAAGCAACAGATGAGATAAAAATGTCAGAAATGGTCATTAAAAGATGATGCCATATATTACTTAATGAAGTCGCACAAGACAAAAATAATACCAAATATCCTGCAGTAGTAAAGAATGTATTCTATGAATAAATTCACAACTGTGAAAGCTTCACAATTGTCAATATCTCTGATATAAAAGGGGAAAAAAAAAAGCTCTCAATCTTCACAGATTTCTTTAATTTAAATAAGCTTTTTAACATAGAGAGGATTTGTTCTCTCAGTGTGCTTCATTAGTGTAGCTTACCACCACAAAACCTGGTTGTATTGAGAAAGATTGCCCCATTATCAAATAATTAGGCCTGCCTTAGCAGGTGCATACACTTACCTTTGTAATTAAATCCTTGTTAAAACACCAAAATCCAGAGAATTTAAATGGTTACCTGATCCCAGAGGAGGTAGCCCAGAAAGTTATTCTATAAGGTAGACATCATTTGGGAATAACAATACTGAGCAGAGAATCTTTTCCTCATGGGATGTTTATGAAGCACATCTGCACACATCATGCAATGCAATAAAAATTGCAATGACAATACTAGACAAACACCTACTGTATGAGAAGCCAGAGAAACCAAGCATAAGCCTGCACAGAATCATATGCTATGTAATGGAGCTTTCACAGCTTCACTAGTTTTAGTGTTACAAGCAAAATTAAAGATGATGATCCTCATTTTTAATAACTCTTTGAAATATTTGCTTGATTTACTATATCTGATGATGAGACCAGGAGATTTATTCCTGAACTTATCTTCTGAAATGTTACCACAGTGGAATAACACTGGTTACATGGCTCTCCATTTACAGCTATTTTAGAAGAGCTCAGAATTCTAATAAAATTTGAAAGAAATTAATGAAATAATTGCAGTAATCTCACACAGTCATAAAAATGACATTTATATTATATTATAGATGTTTGTATATTCCTGTTGTATGTTCTACACATTTACAGATCTGAGAATGTCTATATTAATAAAATATACTAGAAGTGGATTAGACAGTCTATTACAACAAATTATCTCTGTTCAGTTAGCACTCTCATTGTCCTCACCAGAACTGATCAACCAGATGTGACATAATTAGTTACTTGCCTAGAGGTGTAGCAGTGCTTTTACCATAAAGGATACTGAGTGAGCTCTCATTCTGATGCCTACTTCTGTTCAGACTCCAAATTTGGACCAGAAACCCCAACCAAATTCTTGCTTTAAAAAGCCAGGGAGAAAACTGTGAGATTGGAATAGATTTTTCCACCTCTCAGAAAAACTCTGTTGACTGAAGCAGTAGGGCCCAACATGAAAAATAGTTTAAAAGATCTACACATACTCATCTACTTGAATCTGTGTTCAAAGTTGTAGATGCAGTGTTGACAAAAGTACCCTCATATTTTAGATGTGAAACTTCTATAGGACAGCCAGCTTCTGGAACGATATTTTTAGATAAATGGAGTTAGTCCTGGAAATCAATTTAGACAAAGCTGCAGCAGTGCTGGTATTGGAATTCACCAACTCGCTACATAATTTGAATAAATGGGAAAAGAGATGACTCCTGAGAGTAGCACTGGCAGCCAAAAGAATTATACTGATGGACTGGAAAAGCAAAGCCATGCCATGTATTGATTTATGGACTATTGCCCTTCTGGATATAGCTAAATGTGAAAGAACTCCCTTTATTCATACTAATAAAATGGACATAAATGCTCTCAGACAAAAACTGCTTATGGAGTTGTATTGTATATCTGGCATGTGGGATGGTCTTTTACTTGCCCATCACACATGCTTTGTGGGCTAGTGAAGTTTGAGACACATAGAAAAAAACTGGGACTTTTTCTGGAGTTGTTTCATCTGTTTGTTTTCACCTGAAATGATTTCCTTTCTCTCTCTCTTTTTGCCTTTTTTTTTTTTTTTTTTCTGCCTAAAATCTCTTCATGTAAATCAGAACTTAAGCTTGTGTAGTATCTCTTAATAGATGTAGTCTTATGATAGTCAATCTTCAGCATTTTGGGGATGTGTTCCTTTTTTTTTTTTTTTTTTTTTTTCTGATTTAAAAACTCTAGGCAATCCTAAAGGTGCATGAGTACAGCACAACACTGCTTCCACCCCCTCCATCACACTGTTTTAGCTGTGATCTCCCTGTCCTACTTGCCAAAGCTGGGTTAATGTACACCACGTTCAATACAAGAAGACCCTTATAAACCAGTTCTAGCTCCCTCAGACAAACTAATGTTGTTTTCTAGGCTTTGTTTATGTTCAGAGGATCCTCTGAAGACTTCCTACTCTCTACAAGTTCATCTCCATCAATATAAGTAATATGGGGAGCCCTACTGTAGCCTGGTTGCTGCCAGAATTTTTAATGCTATATTGATTAAACTGCTATGAGTGGGATGAAATTATGTGGTATTAGTTGTGTTGGCAACTGGTTTACCTCAGGGATCCTCGTGTTGCTTGTGCTGGTGGAGCTATGCCAGAATTAGGAACACTGGGAAATTAACAAAAAAAATAAATAAATTATTAAGCCCTTATATAGACATGACCTTGGTTGCTGAAACTTAATGTCACAAAAATGAATAGACCTTTTGGAGCCTGGTACATCGTAGCAGTCGGCGACAGGCCCTGTCCATCTTCGCAGAAAAAGGAGTAGGCCCTAGGTAGGAAGCTGTGAGTCAGAGCCTGTCCTGCGGGGGCATGGCCCACAAAAGGCACAGCTGTGAGTCAAGAGGAAAACCGAGCTTTTTGCTTCAGCTTTTGAGGGGCTAACAAGAGATATTGAGGTCAATTCTGGTATATTTGGGTATCAGTGTATCCTCGTCCCATCGTTTTGTCCTTCTCTGGCTGTTAACAGAGACAAGGGCAGCACTCCTGCACCAACCAGCACTGCCAAGGGAAGTGAGACAGCCCGCTACAGAGAGCTGCCTCTGGATGTGGCAAAAGTGCTGCTCTGTGTGCTGAGCAGCTCTGCTCAGAGAAAGCACAGTCCCTGGAAAAAAAAAGAGAGACAAACTCTGGTCTCGCTGTGACTCACTGCTCATAGGGTGGGTGGTGGTCAGACCACCTGTGAAGCACTTGAAAGTTACTGAGATGCTTGTAAAGTTTGGTGTAAAGCCCACAAACGATTGCCCATTCTCTCACTCCTGAAGTGGTTTTGCTGTTCAGTTTACATGCAGAAGCTACCAAGTTTATCACTGCTATGCAGCTGAACCTGAAAAAGAATTGCTACGGCCATGTTGGCCTTCGTCGTATTAAAAAAACACATGGCCATCAAGGATGGTTGGACAAGATGACCTTCCACCCTAGCAGAGATACAGTGAGTACACAGTCAGCTTCAGATGCTGATCCCAGAGCTGATAAGAAAAGCACGTTGGGTGAGTGAGATTTCCTCGTGACTGTGCAGGATGCAGGTGACAATTACTGTTGTTTTCCAGACTAACAAGTGTCACTAATGATATGACTTACAACGTGACTACATCCGAGGCTACTCTACTTGATTTGTGTGAAGACAGGAAGAAGGATAAAGGACTTAATAAGTTTGTTAAAGTTAAACTGAGCACAGGTTAGCAACACAATTTGTAAATATTGAACAAAGCTTAAGCTTGAGTCAAGGTGAAGAGAGAAAGGCTTCACACTTAAGCTTTTAAAAGTGGAAATGAGAACAGAGAGAATAGGATGATACCAAATACTTCCTATTTATTGCTTATTCTATTGCAAACAAATTTCAAAATTTCAAGAAAAAAAAATGCATCAATCATGCCTTAGAGATCAAACAGAGGAAAAAGTCCAACATTCAGCATTGCTTTTGTTGACAAAACACACCTCCAAAATATCTGTAGTGAAATGGTTCCAGAGCTTAACATGATATTAAAAAGCCTGTGATGTCCAAGACATTGGCTGAAGTCAAGCCCAAATGGCTAATGAAATGACTGAAAATTATTGCTGGCTGAGAGGTCTTTGGTGGCCTGTGACAATTACAGTCTGTGAATTACAGGCTGCCATAAAGCATACAGACACACTGCACTAAGGGTAGGACACCAAAAAATAGGTGTTAAAATTCACTCATGCTACAGGAGGGATGGATTGGAGCAAATGAAAGATGGAGATGAGGTAAGGGCATGGGAGTTGACATCTTATCAAATGAGCCACAGAACTGTAACAGATGTTTCAAGAAGTCAGAAGAAAAATATGCTTTAGCATAATGCTTCTCTAGGTATTGTGAGAAGCATTTACCTTCTGAGTCTTGTAGTGTTTTATGTCTTTGTTGTCTCCCAAGTAAAGGCTGGCCCAGCCCAGTCTTGGTAGTTTGCCTGTAGTCTAAACTGATGATGTTACAGCTTAAGGAGGAATAGATTCAGTGAAGGTGGTTGCAGAATATTTCCATGCATCATTCCTGAAGCTTGAGTAAGCAAAATGTATACTGTTATTTAGCTTCCTGTTCACATATTGGAGGTAAATACAGGAACTTATCTTCAACATGTCTGAATATGTCTTATTTTCATGACACTGTGCCTATGTGGGACTTAACAATGATGGAGCAGAATCATTACAGTGTCATTGATTCCTTACACTGTAAGAGCTTTTGGAAGTCAGATTATCTTCAGAGCTATATACTCAGAGTAATCATCTCTGCCACTTCCTGTACCAGAGCAGTGTTGCGGGATGTTGTTTTAAAAATTGCTTTGCCTTCAAACCTTGTGCAAACAAAGTCATATTTTCCCTCTGTGTTCCCTAAGCTTCTGTTTGGAGACAGTGGACAGGCTGACCCTACTACTGCCTTGTGCCAGTCACACCACGAAAACACCGCTGAAGTGTGAAGCTGCAAACCCAGAGGGAATCCACTTCCCTAGACTACTCATCTTCAGTATGAGCTTTGCTGTGCTCTTATTCAGCAGATGGTGTAGGAGAGATAGTCTCCAAAACCACAGAGACAAATATTTGATTTGGATGAGTACATTAAAGATTACTCACTTTTCCCCTCAAATTATCTGTGTTTTGCAGAGAGTACAAAGGGCATGGTTTGGATCATCCCCTTTCTAATAAAAGTGATTTCCAGTTGTTAATGTTGAATGCCTTCTGCAGGTCGAGCTCACTGGTATATGATACTCCATTTGAGGTTTGGTGAGGAAAGGACAGTGGCCTTGATGCCTTCCTGGGGAGTCTGGAGCAAAATTAACTTTCATGAAAATCACCCACCTCCAACAGCTATCCCAAAGACAGGACTGTCAGGTTAGCACGTGCTGAAACAGTAAATTGTGCCTTGATTTGCTGATTTCTGACTCAGGCAAAGCAGCAACCCTATTCTTCTATCCTTAAAACAGTGGAGAAGGTAATGACAGCAGAGATGAAATGCTAACAGCAGCCTGTCTGAAACTGGTCTGCATTAGACATTCTCCTTTCTCCTCTCTTTTTGGATGAATCTTTTGTGACTTCTTGATTTCCTTCTCATCTTTATCTGTATTAGTTGCCCAGGTCTGATGTTGTGGTTTCCATCTGGTGAGAGCCAAAACCCAGTACCTCACACAGAGGCTAGATGTTATCACTTTGTTTACTGTCCTTGGCAGGGACAGAGCAGAAACAAAACATGGCACCCTGAATGGAGCAGTTTATCAGCTCTACCTTTATTTTCTGGGAGGCCCCAGCTCTTGCTCCATTCCTTCGATTATTCATAGTGCATCCTGAGGAGGGATGGGGATGTGTGGCTGATCATTCCGAAAAAGGGGCAGTGAGGCCCACCACCTACTCCCAGCACTCTGTGTATGTATATACACATCTGCGAGACTCCTGACTGGTCTGCCTTTAAGATTTATCTCAGTGCTGACAGCTTACAAATTTACTTCTCCAATATTCCCATGGGTGTCTGTACATGTCTTTCTGGTAGATTATTGTCATTAGATTAAACACATTGCTAAATGCAAGTGTTTCTACACTTTCTTCCTGATTCTGCCTTCCTCTGTATCTATTGACCCCTACCACTGTTCATGCCATAGCAAGACCATTTCCAAAAATTCTTTTTTATTTCTCCTAGACTTCCAGCTTCTCAAAAAACACTTTCTACCACTGTCTCCAGAAATCGTTACTTTCTTTTTGCTTGAGTAACCACATCCCTGTTATCTGTTAGCCCTTCCTCTCTGCTCTCTCTGCAGCCTGTATCAAGTTCCCCCCATTCACAACCTAGTTGCCTATATTATCTTTCTAAGCCCTTTTTTAAACTGTTAACTACCTCCAGAGTATCTCTGAGCACAATAAATTTCAATTTCACATGCCTGTCTTCATGAGCTTTCACAAATCCATGCAGGTCTACAGTTTGTATTTCCTTTCTTAATGCTTCCCTCAATGCAGTTTCATAACCCTGCAGTGTCGTTTCTGCACTCACAGCCATCTTCTCATGCTCTGATATATGGAGAGGATGCATCTTCCGTATGCAAACTATGAACCTGTCTCCTCATATCGTCTCTTCTGTTTTAAAGTCCACAAACACTATCTTATCCCAATCCACTCTCTATTTCAACGTCATAAAGAAAGGAATGAAATAAAATGCTGTAATAGTCTTTCCTGTGAATGTTCCAAGCTCCTGTGCTATACTGCTCTTTTCAAAAGTTCCTTGGGATAGAAACTGTCTTTGTTTCTGACATCTGGAGCTCCAAGAAAGCTGCTAGCACTTAAAATAGTGGGAGAAGTAACAGATAGAAAAAGCTACCATATTTATTTTTCCATTTAACTAAAAATGTCCACACCACTTCTACATGTAGCATTGAATATAACAGGCAAATGCTACTACTGGAGCTATGTTTAACATCAGGGATGTTCCATTCCCAAGTACATGACTCATGAACATTAGGCTACAAGTGCAACTGCTGACAAACTGACTATGAATATTAATCCAGTATTCCCTCTGTAATCAGAAGGTTTCATCAATGCCCTATTTGCTTTACAGTCATGAAAAATAGTAAATGTACTCAAGACAAAAAGAAAAACAATGAAACAGCTTTTTTTTTACAGTATACGCTTTATCACTACTCCATTGATTTTTTGGTATTTTAGCAGATACAGCACAACTGGATTAGGTAGATAAGGAACCTTTCACTCTTAGGTCATCAGTTCACATCTGAGACAGGTTGGTACTGACAGAGGGTCACTTCAGCATTATACTTTTAATAAAGATCAAGATAGAGACAGGCCTTCCACAGGCATAAAACAGGGCTGTTACTTTCTTAAGCTGCTGACAGCATACACAACTAGACCAACTTTGTTGCCTGCCAAAGTCAAACTGATAGAGTTAGACGGTCATCTAGTTGCCAGATGTCTGGCTGTGTAACTTTCTGGCACTAAGCATTATATAGAGACAGATCTATGGATTGGATCAATTAGCATTACACTTACCATCTGACAACTGTTTGGTCGCCTTCGCCCAGTTCCTAGAGGACAGGTGTTCACATCACAGAAATCACCATCACAATTGGTACGACTAATTGATACGGTTGTTGGCAGTCACAGCAGAGAGGACAAGGACTGAATTAGCACAGAGACCAAAGCACTGTTTCACCCTGGAGATGGTCTCTTCAGCTCATGATGTCCAGGGCATTGGGAGGATGCCTTTCTCTCATTGCATGTGTTGTGTTGAGCAGAATCTGTTCTGCTTTCAGATCCAGTAAATTTCCCCAGCACTAAATTCAATGAGGTTTTGTTGGGGGACAAGGGGAAAAAGGGGGCAGAGAGTGCCTTTCATTTAAGTTTTGCTTAAATGCCTTAAGAAAGACCTTCTCTGTGCTTTTTGCCATTTTCCCAATATCTTCTGAAGTTCATTTCGTAGGCAAAAAAAGATAAACTATGAATGTGCTACACACCACTTCAAGGCAAAAAAAGAAAAAGTACACTTGCAGAAATACTCAAGCATTTACAGTAACTCTAGTGCTCCCTCATTTCTTCTGTTTTACACTCCAGACAGACATGTAAAGAGCTTCACGGGCATATTCTCCTGCGGAGCTTGTGGGTATACTTGGTGATTAGACAAATGGGGTTCTGCTTTGGCAAATGTCCATTGCTTTCCCCAGCTGACTTACAGAATATGCTATAAAATGCAAAGGAAGGCAATAAACCTCCCATCTGCAGCTGAGATTTCCACTTTGCCAAAGACCCTTTTGCTATCAGCACCTTTAACTGTGACTTTCAAAGAAGAGAGAGGTGTCATTTTTTTTTTCTGCACCAGATATTTTACTACATTCATTGGCAGTATCATCCAAGGCTTATGTGAATTGATTTTGAATATTAATCTAAGAATAGAAAAGCCAATAATCATGTAAAATATAAATAGATCTTCAGGTCATTATTCTGTGTATAAAAAGAAAGCAAGAATTTCAGCTGCCTTCGTATTCTCTCTGCAGTCCAGAACAATACTACTTTTTTATAGTCTATACTTTAAATGCACATTATTGATTTTTAATACATTTAGCAGATACAGCATAATTACAGCCAATAATGCAAATACTGCAAGTGAGAAATGCAATTAGAAGACACCAAACACTTTGTAAGCTGGGTCAGGAAAAATAAAAGATGAAATATTTTGTTTCAGCATTGGGATTTCCAGGTCTTGGCTTTGTATTCTTCAGAGGAATTCTGCCCTCTACTAAATTCCCAGCTCCAATACTAAAGGATTAAAGGGGAGCAGATAGCAGTCAAAGGCATTTCCTTGAAAAAGCCCTTACATAGCAAACAGTTGCTATAGCAGGGGATGTTCATTGACTGTCACCTTAATTTGAAAGGTATCATTATCATTAATTTTGACAAGTAGCCTTTCCTTGGGGAATCCAAGCTTGAGCAAGTCAGGCTTTTCCTTCTACTCAGGTAAGTAATTCCTTTACATGTGAAGACTCCAAATGTGTTTCTTTTCACCTAACAGCAAGATCAAAACAGCTTTCAGCTTGGTGGCTGACTACAGAAAGCAAAAGAAGAGAACAAATAAAATGTAAAACTGTGCAAAAACAAAGAGAAACAAAGCGCCCGGGGAGCTGCTGGCTAAATGACTCATCCGCCGCTTCCCATTACACGTGCCAGGGTGCTCCCACCTCCCACCATGCAGAACCTACAGACCTGAGCTGAGGCACTTCCTCCCATGCCTTGTGGTTGTAGGCACGTTACTCATAGGAAGGGTCCCGAGAGGCTTACTCAGGTACAAAAGGCAGATTCTTAACTTTCTTTTCTGCTCCTGCGTGTCAAGGATCTTACCCTCTCCTGTCAAGGGACAAGTTAATTCAGACTCAACAGTGCAGTCTCCTTGAATGTCCCTGCTATGGACATTTTTAGTTCTGGCAGCAGAGTTTTCTCTTCTTCGTTTAGTCTAATTCACTGAATTAATTATTCCAAGAAAAAGACCCTGATATCCCAGTTTATCTTAATCAAGTGGGTGAAACTGGATGACATATTCTTGTTCTGTATTAAGAAGTTAATTACTAAATTGCTCTGGAAAATGCAGGAAATTTATTCCTGGTCTTTTTTTCTTTTCTTTCTTTCTTTCTTTTTTTTTTTTTTATTTTTCCTGAAGAACAAATCCAGCTAAATTATGAGTTGTGAATCTGCTTGTTTCCAATGTACAGTATTTGTATTATAGAACACAGTATAGTTTATATTATTTTTCCCTAGATAAATTATTCAGATTAGGAGAGGGGAGTAGTACCAACCTCACAGATAAGCAGTTTTGCCCTTAAAGCTTTCCTTCATTTAAAGTCAATACTAAGAAACTGCCCCAAATGCCAGGTAGTGCTCAACTGTGGATGCAAGATAAAAATAAAATGATTTCTGACTGCTGGTACTGGATCAGACCTAAGAAGTGCCTTTCCCTGGACCCCATTTTGAAAGCTGGATGCTGGGATGGTGATGGACAAACATGTCCTGGACACGCAGGTCTGCCCAGGAGGGCCCAGTGTGCGGGCTGTGCTGCTGCCTGGGCTCTGCCCTTCCTCCACTGATTTCCATCTCTCAGCCCACATCCAGTGCGGGGGAAGCACTCAGCTAGGCATTGTGTCTTCTGAGCTGCAAGGGTGTGGGTGGTGAGAGGGTTTCCTCCAGCTGCTCCTTGCTCTAGAAGATGGAATGCTACCCCCATGGTGATTTCCTGGCTGACAATCTCAGATCTACCAGATAAGAATATAACCAGAGATCACAGAGCAAACAAAACTGTTCTTATAGGTTCCTATAGGAAGAAACTTATTGTCCCTTAGGCAAAAAAATGGCAACTGCTCTCCCCCACCCTCTGCTGGGAACTCTTACTCGTCCTTGTCCTTCCAAGAACAATTTCTTCTTCCTTTCAAATATATCATTTATTAAGAAAAAAAAAAAGTTGTTCCTTGTCAGTATCTCCTCAAGCAATCAATTATTTATTCCCAAACTTTTTTTCCTATTCTCTGTTGCATTTTATATGATGATAAGATACCTGTTTTCTGTGACAGCATCTTGCTGTAAGAAAAGAAAATGAAGTTGAATGAGGGCCAGACTGGCCTCAAGAAAACAGAACTCTGTCTTTGGAGAGGAAGGTAATAGCTCAACTTTTTGCCATATCCCTTTTTCTCTAGTGACACAACCTGGTTTTGGTTCTTGAGGTATTTCTAGCTTTACCAAAGTACCAATCTTGTGCACCTTACGGAGATAAGGACCAGTTCATATGAAAGAGTACTATTCTCTATTTCTCTTGGCATTTCAAGCTGCTGTGTTACTTTGCTGTTTTATTATTTTGTTTTGACTGACTGGCTCCTCCATGTGTCCAGCTCTAAAAAAATGGTGTGGAGCATTTGTTCTCCAGATCTTCCTTTGTTCAGAAACATCCTTCCCAGTGATGTGAGCCCCAGAAAACTAATTATAACTAGGTCAACAACTTGCAAATGCATTCAGTGATGTTAACAAAGAGTCAATGACAAATTACATGAGTAAGTTCTGAATAATTTGCAATTGAATCAATGTTATTGAATATATCAGAGGAACACAGTACCATTGTCATTGTTTTTAATATTTTTCCTTCAAAATTTTGGAGACCTGATAAAGGTATCATGTGTTTAGGTCATTTACCCCTCCCAGTCTGTGAGTGATTTTCTTTGTGAATCAGGCAGGAGGCTGGAGGTTCTTCTTTCCCCAGTCTGGTCTGCAGTCTCTGCTGAAGTTGTCCACTTTGTGGAAAAAGGGTGGGATGCATGCTTAGGCCAGGAGGTTTGGTATGTCTCATGCAATTCTCATCCAGAAATAATCAGGAATCGACACCAAAGTAAATACACATTGTATTAAGTCCTCCCTATGCCTTGGCTGTATGCTGGAGCTGCACTGCCAGGACTAAGAGAGAACCGCAGGGAGTATGAGTAGCACAGAGGCTTTGGGTTTCTAGGCAGAAATGCCTGACCTCTGGCAGATCCCCTGAGATATCCTGGTTCCCAGATCCGAACCGCTTTGCCTGTTCCAAGAAGAACAGGGGGAGGCAAGAGATAAATATACACTTAATGCCTTCCTGATGGAACTGTCTGTAGAAAATTCCTCGAGGGAGTTTCCTGTCCTTTTTTGCTGGTTGTTGTGAGCAGGGAATGAACTGACCCATTGGTAGAGTTATTAGAAACCTTCTTCATCCAGAAAGCTTAAATGAATACTGAAAGTTATTTACCGGCTGTCTTGATGCCTTAAAATAATATTGCAAATAAAAGAGTTATTAAAATAACAATGAACCATAAAGAGAATGAAATTGAACTAACAGCATTGTTTGTGAACATCAGTGTGCCTCAGACAAGGCCAAAACTTGCCTCTCAAGGTACAGCAGACACTGAGTATGAGTCTGATTCTGTTTACTGCTTTTTTCCAGTACAAAGCAGGGGAAAAAAAAAAAAAAAAAAAAAATCCCAAGCCTTCTCTCCTGACACATTTCAGTCCAGCATATACCACAATATAACTACTGGCCTGTGTAGTGTTAGCCTGTATGAGAGCTATAACTATTATACTCTCGTAACGGGAATCCTGCCTTGCTCCCCCATCACAGATGCAAACACATCAGATATTAAACCTGAGAGGATAACGCTGATGCCCAGCATTGCAGGCTTCCTTTGATGGCTCCAGGGAAAATAAAGGTATTTTGCTGTTTCCTCTCCAGAGGCATCTGGTTTAGTCAGGTGGTTCACAGTGCACATGGTCACATTTATTGTTTGGTTCATTCTCCATTGTGCTTCTTCCCCCTCCCCAATTTTTTATCTGTCCTGGCTTTTCCCAAGGACTTTTTTTATACAGAACTGAAATATTTGTTTATTTCTGGCATTTCCATCTGGTGTTAAGAGGATGAGAAACAGGCTCATGTCACCAACACTCCCTGACCATCAGAAAGACTGTTACAACATCCAGCAGATCTGGGGTTTTATGTATCTCCCCACCTCTAATGCCTTATCAAGCACAAGTGCTACAAGATCCTGATCAAGTTCTGGTAAATATCCCCCTGCAGAGAAGTCATCTCTTTTGTGAAGGTCCACCATTTTCTAAATGCATACATCCATTGCCACAACCACCAGGTTCTGCAGACCCAGGAATGTTACAAACAAAATAAAACAGGGCTCAAACCTTAAAGAGGGTTAATATCCTCAGTAAAACCCTACTTCTCAACTGACTAAGCAAAATAGAAAAACAGATGATATTTTTTGTTGTCTGAAAGCTTTTTTTTTTTTTCTTCCTGTTACCTAGTGGTCTTTCTGTCACCTCCTTTAGACTGTGCTGTATTTCATACACTATTCAAAATAACATTAAGTATTTCTACCATTGTGTTTCTTATCTTCAGTAATGCCAGGTAATAGCTAATAGAGCTGTATAGTCCCCAGCTTTAGGTTACCTTCTACTATAAACAGGATCCATTTTTTCAGTCAAACTTGTGATTCCAATTAGATGTTGTCTGTGCTGGCCCCAGGAAACTATATTTCCCCAGTGACTATACTTATAGAAGTCTCTAGATGAGATAGCAGTTGCACATCTATTGGTGAACTACTTTATTTCCAACAACAACAACAAAAAAAATCTTTCATACCCCACTTATAAAATACCATTTTAACATTGGATGATCTGGGGATGTACTGGAGAGATGCTGGAGATCAATTCTGTGTCACTGAGTATTTACCTCTTCAGCCTGCACTAAAGATACCAACTTCTAACACCTGTGTGAGCTGAATGTGGGTTACAAGCAGCACCTAGGAACCAGCGTATTCAGAGCCTTCTGTAGAACCACACCAAGATTTTCAGGTATGAATCGTCTAGGACTCCTCCAGATGTGAGCTCTTCCCTTCCATTCAGTTTGTCATCTCACCGAAGTTTGTTTCCATCTGTCAAGCCACCTTTGGCAGTCAGTCAGGATTTACTAGAAAAATTTCTGCTGTATGGCCTCTGAAAGGCAGTGTAAGAAAGTCTTCCTACATTTTCTAGCTGACATACAGAAAACAAAACCCCTTTTCATGAAGTTTTGAATAGACTAGGGTCTTAGAATTTTCCTTTGCTCTCTCAATGTAAATAATAGGTACTCATACAAAATAAAGGAAATATATTGCATATCATTTTTTATAAAGTAATAACTAAAGTTCAGTGTGAAAGAAAACACAAAATAAAACTAAGTATCGTTGTGAGAATTGTGGAGACACACATCACCTTCACTGTTCTACTTAAAAGAGTCTTTTGTTAAATGCTTAGTGCCTGGGAAGATTATGTGTAGATCAACAGCCTCTGAAAAGGCCTATGTACTGTCTGTTTTTCAACAGACAGTTTCTGATCCTACAGAAGATGGCCCTGAAGGCCAAGCACATCCAGAAATGCTGAGATTGTTTAGAGTTAACATAAAAACACTAAATGATCCTTTGTCTGATGCCAAGCCTAGGAAGAGTATGTTACTTGTTGATAAGCATGCAAGAATATCAGCTCTCGTGGCATATCACTTGTGCTGGTGAGTCACTGTGGCTGGGACTTTTTCCTTCCTGGGGGCACGTCCTTTCTACTCTTTCATGGCCAAATCTGAAGTGGGCTTAAACTTTACAGTATTTTCTTCCATTCGCTCAAAAGGTACTTTTTCCACAAACTTTCCTGGCAACAAAGGAATTCCTTAGAGTAGCAGAGGGAAATGTAACAGAAAAATGGGCAGGAATACAGGCAAAGTTACATCAGCTCTTAGATTCTTCCAAAATTGAATTCACACAAACAATAGTGAGTTGGTTGCCAAGCCCAGGTTCAGAATTACTGTAAATAAAATGGATTCTATGCTAAAAAGAAGTATGCTGGGGATATGTGGCATATTTTTGTGTTGAAATAGTAGACTACTGCACAATAGTAATGTATAACAATTACATTTACCTTTTATCTTTGCATTTCCTTCTACGAACAGAACAGACCTTATAAATATTTTTGTTGAAGAAAGTGTAAAGTGATGTCTCCCTTTTGCTGAGAAAAGTCTCAGTTAAGTTAAACAGATCACAGTTTGATCCACAATTTAATCATTTAACAGTAGACCTTTGTACCTGAAGATGATTGTATAGAAAGTAAAGAAAAGTGTCATTGGCTTGAGGCTACTGAATAAGTAGAACCACTAGTTGTATTATTAAAAGAAGTAGTGTCTCTAATTTTCTCCTGAGGCAGGTAAAACCAAAAGATAACTCTCAAATGTCAAAACGCCAGTGTTAGTGAATGTAGTGCAGGAGACAAAATTCCCAGTGCTGCTACAGGTAAAACAAACTTTAAGGAGGATTCTAGCACTTTTGTAATGATGGAATACAACCTTAGGCAATATAAATTCATAATCTCTCAGGACGAATGGCCTTTAAAAATGCAACAGATTATCCAATTCACCACAGAAACAGGATTTGCTCTGGCAGCCTTACAATGTGTGTAATAGATACTACAGAACTGCATATTGACATGATACTTGCCTTATCTTTGAATTTTCCATCTAAACCTGATACACTGTCAATAAAATCATGACAATAATAACCAGTGCATTAATTTGGGCATCTGAGTCCCCACCATTCTCTTTCTCTCTCCCTCCTCACTTCACCACATAGCTGGTCTGTGAGAGCCAGGTGGAGCAGAGCAGCTGGGAAGCTGCCTTACTCAGGTGCATGGGAGTTTCTTTCTCTGCTGTTACCAAATTGCACAATGCACAAGACATCATTGTTGCCTCCACATCCCCACCCTGGTGCCTGTCACCACTCCTGAGGGCCTGGGGATGAGAATCTGGAAGTGGGGAGCAGGATATAGCCAACAGAGGGATCAAGAGTCCCAGCACTGCAGCTGCCATGGGAGGATGCTCTGAAGGATGCAGCTGTGTAGTGGGGAATGTAGTGGTGAGGGTAGAAGAGGCTGGGGATGGGTATTTCAGCAATGGGTCTTCATGCTGCTCCCTAGTTGATTTGGTCCTACCTCTCCACATTTCTTCATGCTGTCCTCAGCCGTAACAGGCTGAGGCATCACCCCAGAATGAAATGAAGTATTTCTCCCACTTAAATTAATTTTAGCAAGCAAAGTTTGATTTATTTATTTATTTTATTTAAGTAAAACAAATGACAAAGCTCAAAGTCTTCTGGATAATTGTGACTAAAAGGCACTGCCACTGGATGGATGGTTGACAGCCTGTGTGAAATAGGTTTAATGGTTCTGCTTTGGTTATAAAAGAAAAATGTTCACCTCACACCACCACTCGAGTGCACAGCACAAATTAACATTATCTTTATAAATATCACCATTACTTTTTATTATTAAATTTACTATTTTTTCTAAATCTCGTCTGAAAGTAAGAAGGATGAGATGAAACCCAAACCTGTTTTATTTTGTAACTGTCTTTTACTAAAAGCACAATTTACCCAAATGAAACCTTATTGCATCTGCTCCAGGAACGCTTATGCCAAATAGCTGATGAGACTTATATAACAGCCATGATGTTAAGTCTTCAAAAACAGTCATAAAGGAACAGATTCTTAATTGAAAGCAAGCTGCTAATAACTGTGCTCTTTCAAATAAATGTTTGCTATCAAAATAAGGGGTAAAATAATGATTTTTCTATGCATATAGATTATAAATTTGATAGCTTTACTCATTTCATGGTGATTCAATAGTGACGAATTCATATTTCTCCATTTATCGTTCCATAAGAGATGTGGTCGTTGCACAGTATGCTTTGAAAGAGTTAAGATTAAAACATGCAGAAGATAAAGCAGTCAAAGCTGCATTCAGTCTACACAGAGCAATATGAAATAAAACCCTAATATGCTCCTCTATATTTTACCTTTGCTCTTCCGCCTGGAACAATTTAACCAGATGCTCTGCTGATTACCTTTACCACTGTATAATGAATTTTACTCTACTATCCATTGTGGACGTTCAAGACTTACTAAATCTTCAGAGAAAAGTCTGGGTCAAAGTCTGTGCAACACAGATTTAAAGTTCTTTACGTGGAGTCCTGGTTAGCTTTCTTAAGATGCTCATTCACTTATGTGTGGCTTGGACTTTAATGCCATGACTGTAGAGCACAGCTTAGCTTGCCTGCGTAGAGCCAGCCATCTCCTGAGGTTTCTCTTGCAACTGCTGGAATCCAATTTGCCTCAGTCACTCCAGCTCCTCAGCTCAAACTGGCAAACTGACTGGTTCATATCACAAGATGGCTTTATTTTTTAATAGCTTGTTCATGAGAATAAAATATTAGGTGCCTTAGGCTTGCTTCGTGTTTGTCTGTGTGCATGTGCATGTGTGTGTGTGTGAGTGGGCGTTTTTTCCTTATATGCTCCCATATGTACAGAAAACAAAGGATTTTGACTTTGACCAGCAAAGACATGCAAATTCAGAGAGCTTCAAACCCTTCCCCTACCACACACCTCAGGGATGAGCAAGCCAAAGTCATTTAGGAAAAATCACACATGGGAAGGGATCTTGAATTTTTTAAGACATTTTGCAGTTATCTTTTAGTAATCATGCTTGCCTAATCCCTAGCTAGCACAGGCTGTTGTGCAAAAGCCAGTCTTGGTGACAGCACACAATAGTGAAAAGCTTTGGACCAAACTTAGCATGGTTGTATTGAAGTGTCCACCAATCAGCCTGCACTAAAACCAGCCTGAGGATACTGAAACATTTGACAATATTTGTTCACTTATTTTTGACTAGAGTTAGCGCCAGCACAGAAAGGTTAAAATGTCTCTGCCCACCTTGTTTTCCTCTGCAAGTTCTAGCCTGACATTAGCTCATTTCAGCGGTGTGTGGGGACAGGATCTGGATCTGCCTGAACTGTGGTAGACAATCTGGGGAGGAACAGATTAGTACAGATATAGCAAAAGACAGAATATGATCTTTCAAAGTGACAAAAATGGGCATGAAGTTGCACTGCTCCAAGTTTGAAACATTTGACACAAATGTTAAAAGGAGATATTTCCATGGCATCTGCATTTAGGAGAGTTATCTCCATGAATATTTCCACCCTTATTTAGTATATTTTTCATAGTAGAATGACATTATTCCCCTTGGGCCCTCAGGTTTTAATGTTGCATTGAAGGTAGAAGTAAAAGATTAAGAATCCCCTTAACACAAGTAACTTTGCATAGAGCTGGTGAGAAACAAATCAGCACCAAACAAGCGTATAGGTAAAACTGGATTATTATTATTATTATTGCCAATGCAATGTATTTTTTAAAGATTTTCTGAATTGAATCTGACAAGCAGTTTTAGCTCAAAAAAATAAATCTTAAACCTGGGAGAATCAACCAGTTCACAGGAGCAGAGGACTAGAGAAGACCTCTTTGGTCACTAAACCTTATCATCTGATATAGCATAGGTGGCTATTGTCATGTAATCCCATTTCATAATTAGGTTCCCTACCCCCCCTAATAATATCTGGCTGTTTTAGAAGCTCAAGCCTTTCATGGTTAGAATCTCTTTCTAATATTCAGCCTAGAATTATTCAATTTATATATATGTTTATACTTGCCCTTTATACATTGCCATTTAGGTTAAATAGCTGTTTTTCCTGCCTGGCGTTTACCTCCTTGATGTTTTTACAGCGAACAATCATATTCCCTGTCAGCCTGTGCTTTACTAGCCCGTACAGGTGACATTTTCTTATGCCTCCCTGGTCAGCTGGGTTCTCATTTCCCCTTGTGCCTCAAGGCCTTTCCATGCCCCTCTCTCAGGTGGCAAGTGTCCGTCCCGGGCATGGTGACCCAGAGCTGCTCACTGATCTGAGGGGAGGGCCCCTTGTAGAGCTGCTGACACTGCTGTGCCTCCATGGGAACCATCAACCACCTGGCTGCCATTTTCATCAGTCTACCATTTTATATCCAGCGTGTGACCAACAGGGACACCGCAATCTTCCCTCTTCCCACACCATTTCTAGCTGAAGAGCAGAAGTTTGTGTAATAATGACCTCAAAGCATAAAATCCTTTACTTTGTCAGGCTTTGTTCTTCTAGTTCTTTCTGCAAGTTTGATGTCTCCCAGATTTTTGTGACCAGTAACATTTTTTTTTCTAGCACAGTCCTACTTTTTGCATCACAGGTTCAAAATGAAGCTCATAAATAAAGGCTAGGTCCTAGTAACCTCGTAAGCCCAAATGCTTGCAACAAGTAACCTCATTCCAGGACTGAATCTCCCTCTTCAACACAAGCGGTTGACATCTCCCTTTAGTTAGTTTTTTATTCACGTTATACTTTTTGAACTAATTCCCATCTTCCTCAGCTTAACTAATAATTTCCCATGTGGCACCTTATTACCTACTTTTCAGAAGTCTACAGAGATGAGACCTACTGCATTTCTTTAGTCAAGAAAATCTGTCATTGCAGGGAAGAAAACTATCCAGGTACTTTGCCACAATCAGCCTTTGGCAAACGTACATTGCAGTCTGTCCCATCTTCCACTTACCTCAGGACCTTCATCCTACAGAGTTGTATACCTTTGAGCTTATATTAAAACAGGGCATGTAGTTGCCACAAGCACTTTCTCCACTTTCTTAAAATGGCTGTTATGGCTATTATATTTGTCTTCCTTCCATTGTAAGGCATGTGAGGGTACAAGTTAATACCTTTATTTTGGGACACGGGCAAAGATGGCACCTACAGTTAACCCCATCTCTGTTGATGGACAGTAAATTAGCAGGAACTATTTTACCTATTGCAATTTTCCTTAAGTCCTGGGAAATCCCTCAAAACATAAGACATTTGTAAATACCTTCTGGATGGACAAGTTGAGAGCAAATGCAAGGAATGCTTGCTGGAAACTCTAGAAAGAGATTTTCGGCTGAAGTTTCTCTTTTGCTATTTATTATTTGGGTTACTAATAAAGCCAAGCCCTCAGAAGGGGTAAGTTTGACCTTATAGTGTCATGTTGAATATATTTGAGGCAGTGTACAAACACCACCTGCTCACACAAAGAAATTCAAAGCCAGCCTGTCCTAAATCATGCCACTGTGTTCAGTTATTGCATATACATTCCCCAGCACAGCATGATCTTATGTATTATATATATTGCAATTAGACAAAATGGTGTGACTTAGGAATGAAGTGGCAGCTTTAATTGCTGTTTTCATTTGTTACAAAGTTGTAACTTGAACAAGGAAGGTAACTTTAACTCCGGCAAGCCAGTTCAGGCAGAAAGGAGAGAAAGTAGAAGGGAACAAGGTGCCTCCTTGCTTGTGGGCATTGGCAGCTTTTGCTCCTTTCTGTGGAAGTGGCACAGGTGAGGAAGAGCCTTGATGGGGAGAGACAACTATCCCCACAGGCTGTCAGCTGAGGGGACAGCTGAGAGAAGAGCTTATTGAATGGAAACTAAAATAAGACTCCTGTCCCAAGCCCTCTTCTGCAGAAGGCACCGAAAGACGATAAACATGCCTGCAACCCAAAGATTTTGCAAGAATCACTTCCATCTGGGGAAAAGATTGGGTGCAGAATTTAGGCAGTGGTAATGGCAGGAGGGAGCCAAAGAAAAAGGATGTGCCTGGAGGAAAAGGAGAGTTTGTGCTAGGAGTGCACAGTGTGTCTTCCCTGTGGACCATGGCTGGACTGATAAACAAGGTTGTGGTTGCTGTGTTCTGCTCCTGGTCTTGGCTCTGGAGCAACACAGCAATGCAGTATCTTGTTTCTTAAGGGTCTTTGGCTAAGTCACTGTCTAAGCCTTTGGGCTTGGATCAGTCCTTAACCTGATTGAAGTTCGTTCGTCTCAAGGTAGAAGAAGGGCCCCAGGATTTGGCCCCATGTTAATATGGTGGCTGATACTGAAAGTATGTTTTCCCACAGAGTGCCTCACAGTGAGCGTATTTCTAAAAGCTCTGCAGAAAATGTAAACAAGGTAGAAAAGTCAAGTCTGTAATGAGCATTCTCTCTGCAGAAATGATGCTCATGCAGTGATGAAACTCTTCCTTCATTTGAGCTCTTTTCACTTTGTGACATGTATTTCTTCTTATGGCACAGCTTCTGTAAATCCATAGCAGTGTCACAGCATATGCACATTAGACATTAGCTGCAATTGAATCTGAATTTTGTCATATAACAAAGAGAAGAATAAGTTTCAGATAAAAAAATATATATATAATGGTATTAGAAAGAACTACAGATATTCTTTGTTATTTTTTATGGTTGCACACTGTGTCAAGAGTTTGGTAATTTATAAAACTTCTTGATAGAAATATATGAATATACCAGTCAAAGTAATAATTAATTCCCTCGAGAAAATGCTCATTAAAAAAAAAAATCTGTTACAAAAAAGAAAATTCTAAGAAGCTAGGAGATCACAATGTAAGCTAGCTGCCAATTAAGCCTTCATGGGGTTGAGAAAGGAAAATGAAGGCAACAATATAGCTTTCTGACTGGGGATTTGATCTTCAGGATAACCTCTGAATTGCAATGTTTCACTTACTTAAAGCTCTGCTGAAATACATCCTAGCTGATTATGCCATAATACTGTACATTTATCCTCACATGTAAGGAAGTATTCTATTACTCATAAATGCAGTTAGTTATGAATGGTAGACAATAGTACCCTTTTAAGAAACACGTCTGTTAGGAAGACAGGATATTTTTTTCTCCATCATATATCCCAAGAATGTCTTTTTTTTGCCATAAATACAGGACCACTTTTCTGCATTGAGTTAACATCTATTATACTTTGACTATATATCATCAAACATTTTTAGAACCAACGAGGAGGATGTATTATATGAATACACCGCAGAACCCGTGCCAGCAGAGCAGAACTCCAATCTAAGAGTAAATTGTCTAATAAATATATTTAGTTTGAGCTATTTAAATGTATTCAGTAATAGCCACTGTCTATGCCCAAATGGCCACTCTGCCTGTAGAGAGGACACCTTCTATGCCAAAGCCCCAAAGATGTGTGTGTCCCCTGAAGTGGATGGGTCACCCAAATCATGCTGTTGTCACAGTTCGTGCTGCTGCAAAGTACAGGGAAACTTGTACTGAAAAAAAAAAAAAAGGACTTCGTGCTGCTGCAAAGTACAGGGAAACTTGTACTGAAAAAAAAAAAAGGAATTTGTGCTAAAAATTTTGTGTTCAGAATTATGTTACAGAGTCCAGATGGTTCAACTTTTCATTTATTAGTAAAAAAGAAATTAAACTTTCTTTCTTTCCTTTTTTTTTTTTTTTTTTTTTTTTTAAGAAAGTGAAGCTTTTCACAAATGCTATGCAGACATAGGGTAATGTAACTTAAAAGCCTTCCTACAATAGAATCCAATTTTGCAACCTTCTCTGACATCAAATAATACCTCTTCAGAGAAGATTTTCCCCTAACATCTAATGGCTGTGACTCATGAGCCTTGGTGAATCAAATGGGGAAGAGGCAGGAACATGCCCCCAAGCCCCTGCCCCTCTCCCTAGCTGGAGGGTCCCTCCAAAGGGGCAAAATGGCTGTGCCCTTCCTTCCTCAGCTGTTGCAGTTCATTGCCCAATTTGCTCTTTTAAACTGCTGTTGACTGAAATTTACCTTAATCTGCCGGGATGTGACTTGTGATTTAGAGGAGGTGGGTGAGGGGCTGACTACGCAGCTGAGGCTTGTTTCTGCTGCCACTTTCTCAAGTACAAATTTAAGTCAAGTGAGGCAGAGTAATGTAGAAGAGGC
Source organism: Oxyura jamaicensis (assembly GCF_011077185.1). Taxonomy (NCBI): domain Eukaryota; kingdom Metazoa; phylum Chordata; class Aves; order Anseriformes; family Anatidae; genus Oxyura; species Oxyura jamaicensis. The sequence goes on along the minus strand of NC_048894.1, from coordinate 111,013,890 downwards.
CTGGGCATAGCAAGAACCAGTAGCCCTTGGCTATTAAATATGTGTGTATAAAAGTGCACAAAACCTAACACTGCAAATATCCTGCCAACAGCACAGATGCTTTCACATAACAGGGCAGAAACTAACAGGTTAAGTTGGCCAAGCGCAACAGAAGGCCATTTTCCATTCGTTTTTAATTCCGCTACCTATTCTTGGAGGCAAAATACACATCGCTGGTGGAATCATCTAGATACAGGTGTAGATAACAGCTTATTTTGCTTGTGCTGATGCATTTTAAGGCCATCACACCACCACCCCAGTGGGCTCCTAAGCCTGCAGAAGCCCCTAAGCTGCAATGGTGGAGTCACAATCCTGCTACCTACCACACATGTGAGACAAGGAGATGCTCCTGTGTGTTCTCACTTTGGGCAAGTCAAAGTCAGGAGAAAGGTTCTAATTACTAAGTGTCAGGATCTGGTGTTTCATTTCCATATGGGATGACTTTGCCATTTTTTGGTAGCCACATAGGAGCTAGCAGGATTTTATTCTCCATATTTATTTATCTTTTATATGGAATTATTTTCCCCTTTCAAAAGTAGAGCACAATTTATGACAATGAGAGCTGAGTATGTTACATAGTAATAAAGGTAAGCACTAACAGAATAAAGCTGTCTAAAGGGTGCTATAAATGTATCTCATTAATTTGTATGCAAAATATATTTTGGACTCTGCTCAGTGCATTGCAGGTGAAGGCTGTGTGGGAGCCAGAAATGATGCTGTGCTTCCTGCCTCCCTGAAGCAATGTTGGTTTGATCCTGGACTTAATCTGAGATTAAGCATCATTATAACCATTGGAGAGACCGGTAGCTCTCTTTTATACTACAGATGGTAGCTGGTGCAGAAGGAGCATCACCTGCTTGAAGGAAAAGAGGAGAGAACTAATTATTCCAGTCGTTTTGCCCCACCTCACTGGCACAAAGAGGCTGCCTTTCAGTATAGAATTATAGAATAGAAATTTAGAATTATAGAATAGAAATTTCAGTATAGAATTATAGAATTATAGAATTCAGTATAGAATTATAGAGTCATGAAGGTTGGAAAAGACCTCCAGAATCATCTGGTCCAACCATCCCACTACCACCAATGTCACACACTAAACTATGTCCGTAAGCACCAAGTCCAACTTTTCCTTAAACACCCCCAGATGATCAAGCTCTTGATTTCTTTCTCCATTGCTCAAGGTACAACATTTTGCTGTTCCAGACACCCCTGTAAGGTGCAGTGCGCCTGGTTGTTGAGCATGCAACATCATCAAGGGAAAGCAGATTTTTCGTTAGTTGCCAGGAGTAAAGTCACTGAAGCAATACTACGATTAATATCTAACACTACTTAGATGTATATTGGTACTAAAAAATAACACATTATGTTAAACCCCAGAGAATTATGAGCTCTTTGTGTAAATCAAAATTTTCGGGAGTCTTATTTCCCCTCTATGGAGTTTTGAGGCTGACTCAGAACCCAAAATATTCGTGAATCTTTTGGAATACTTCAGTCATATCACTTAGAGATGTACCCACAACAACAACAATGCTTGCATAGTGTTTGGGATAGTGTGTGTGAGCATTGTGCAGAGGTGAAGATGGCAGAGAGAGGATCCTTCTGCTACATTGTTCTTTATTTTGCCCCCTCCCCGTGCCCCCCCCCCCCCCCCCAAAAAAAAGTCAAACTGGCTTTCTTCCAAAGGGGATGGGGTGGAGGGTGAAATGTTTATCCCTGTTTATGTCATGAAACTCCTAATTTTGTTGTGAATATACAGTACACACCCCCACACCTGCACATATACATACACATTCTGGTCTCAGTCCCACAGAGGAGATATGGCTGAGCAATTATACGCAGACACTTGGAAGACAGTGGAAAGCACCCACTGAGTTCAGTGAGGATTGCCCAGAGGACACCTCAGCAGTTCATCTCCTACTGTCCATGTAGAATTGGTCGTTCCATGACTCCGGTGTCTAGCAGGAGCAATACGATTTCCTTCACTTTTAGCTCCTCCATCAGCTGGCTCACAAACCTAGGTGTGAAATTGTGGCCCAAGTCTTCTGCCATGAGCACAGACACACACTTTGTAGAAAGTTCTGTGTTCACATTAGGGGAAAGGTCACTGTGCACATGGACGTCCATGGCATACGGAAATACAGTGTTTGCTGTGCTAAAGGAAACTATGTCACTCTTTGTATTATTAAATAGAACTCACTAGCCCTAAAATGAGATCTTAGAAACAAGAGAAGCACAGGTTGCAATGTTCAATGCTCCATAGCATATCAAGGAATGCAAGCATGTCCCTAACCTGGGAATGATAAATCACAGCCAAATATGTGTCTTGAGAGAAGCTTTTCATTCTGCAGAGACATACGACTCATGCCAGCGAGTGCCACAGTCCAATTCTCACTGTTCATTATTTATTTCCATTTGGTTCTTTTCTTCTCCAACATCTTGAAAAAAAAAAAAAATCCCAGGAAAGGCATTAAAAAGCATGTTGTGTTTTTGCAAATATGTTACTGTCTTATTCTAAATATACCCAGCTTATTTGGTGAATATCTGATAATTAAAACCCCTTATCTTAAATACTGACCATTTAAAAATCATGCAGATTAGCCATCTAAGCTTTAGATTATGGAACACTGAAAAAACGACACAGCTCCAACGATTTTTCCTGCTTTGCAGTTCCTTTCTGATGGAGTTGCAACTCAAGTAAAATCACACAGAGGCACAACACCTTATGTCATTCTGCTGGAAAAGGTTAACGTGTTTTCATTGTTTGCACAGAGTGAGTTGGACTCACGTACTGTTGTTACTGACAAACACAGCGACAGGCAAGTAGGATGATTTAAATTTGTAAATTATAGTCATATTAGGATGTTAGGGAGTGTTTGGTAAGTAGGGCAGTGTTTATATGTTGCAAATTCATTCTAATATTTGGAAGTATCTCAATTCAAAACAGAAGAAATAGCTGAAGGGTTAAAAACAATAAGCAATGGGTGAGCAGCAGCCTGACAGTTCCAAGCAAAAGGATAGGAAAAGAGCAGAAATGGCATTCATCTGTAGGTGTTTCTTCTGGGGAATTATCTCTAGTCATCGCCTAGTCATGAGACAAGTTTTTGCCATAATTACAAACCCAGGCCACTGTGGCTGGGCATAGTCCAGGGAGAAGGGCACTGGAAACAGTGGTTAAATGATATGAAAAAAAAAAAAAAAAAAAAAAAAAAAAAAAAAAGTGCTGAAAGACAAAAAGAAGGAGATTTGTTCATAAAAAAATATTGGGGAAATGGCTCCTTCAGGATCAGGAAAAAACAGCTCTGGAAATATAAATTATGTGCCAGTTCCCATGTTATCAGAATCAGAGTGCCTAAAAAGTATTTTTATTACAGGAAAATCTGACTAAATACACAGACACTGACACAATTCCCCAGTGTAAAATCCCTAATGCCTGGTTTCTGGCAGGAAACCTACTTGGAGCTGAGGACCTGTCTGGTTCTGCATCAAGTATTTGTCTCCTCTGTGCCACCCTGGGGAGGAAGCCCCCTGTCCTCTCTGTGTCCCTGCTCTCTCCCATGAAGACAGCACCTTCTAGGTTGTCCAGTTTTCTCTCTTCTTACTTGCTTATGAAGGAGAAGTGTCATATTCTCCAGACATCAGTACCAGGGTGTATCAGGTTAGCCCATGCTACCAAATCTCACAGGGTACTCAGACACATAGCTCAGCTCTACCCATGACCTCCAAGGGACCTCAGGCACCCGTGGTGCAGCAAGGAGGCAATAAGATATTGCCCCTGGTGTCCATGCCAGCTGCTGGGAGATGGTGCCATGCTGCTCTGCCACCCATTGCCAGCTTGCAGGCTCCACAGAGTTGCAGTGAGGTGGGAGAGCAGCTCTTCTGAAGACTGAAGCTCTTCTGTCTGTTAACTCCACCACTGCTCCTCCTCTCCATCACTGATTTCCCTAACCACCCTGACACCTGCTCCTCTGTTGTCACTTCCCACCTCCCAGGCTCCCATATCTGTGATATACACCCTTGCATGTCCTGTTTTCACCCTGTCCCACCTTCTCCTATCCACAAAGAGCCTAGAGTCCTTCTCAGAAGAGAGGGCTGCTGTTGAATCAGCAGCTCTCTTGTCCAAGTGCTCATTCTTGGCATCTCAGAGCACTACCTGGTGCTCCAGGCCCCACCTCAGACTCCCATTCACCCAGATGCCTTATTTCCCTTTTCCCCTGACTGTCCCAATCACCTCTGTGTTCTTTCAAATGTCTAGGAACACAGGAAACCACACACAGGAGCACCAGAAATCCAGCAGCCTGAGATGAAAGAAATGATGGTCCCCACTCCTGAAATCCTAAAACAATGAAAGAAAAAAAAAAAAAGAGAGAGAGAGAGAGAGAGAAGAAAAACAACCAAAACCAAACCCCAGCACCCCATCCCTGAACAATAATGGCTAACAGACATTTTTTACCAGCAGCCAGGGCACACTTCCTGGCTGCTTTAGGCTGTTTCCCATTTCCAAGAAGCCTAACCTGATGCCCTGCCCATCAGTGCAGAATGGTAAGCAGAACGAGAATTTAGCTGTGGTGGAATAGGGAATGGCAGCAGTTGTATCAAACAACAGACTGCTGCACTGGAGTGAGTAAATACTACGTGCAGATTGATAGAGCAGGGAATTAGCTGGGTTAGACGGTGCCAAGGTCATGCACCCTGGATGCAAAGGAGTCCTGGTCTTCCACCCTGTCAGGATTCCCTGGTGATGGACTATCTTCTTTCCATGCCCTTGGCCACTCATTTCAGATGCTGAGTCAGTTAAATGGTTTGTCATAAAGTGGTCTTTGTTCTGTACCGGATTATGACAAGATATGTCACAGCAAAGGTCAGCAAGCATGAAGAACATCCACAAAACCTGTATGAGGAGTCTGTTCCGGTAATAATGATTCCTGGACCAATCGGTCCAAGAGGTGCTGCAACAATACAAGACAATTTCTTAGATTTTCCCTATCACTAGCATTAATTCAACTAATAATCTGACATTTATCTTCTGGTCTGCCTGCTGTGTTTGGGACTATAGCTACTCCATTACTGTATGTGAGCTGCAACAGTTGCTGTTGGTTCTTACTTATTCTTCCTGGCTCCATCCTCGTCACGGTGTAAATAAGAGTTTCAGCTTGGTTTGTAGTCTTCCTTCCATTTATTGCTTTGCCAAGACAGGAATAATTTTTGGAGAGATGAAGCTGGGCCTCTTTCCCTTTTCTTTTTATCCTCCTTTGCTTGTGTCTTACCCCTCAAGTATCTTCCATAAATGGTCTCATTGGCATAAACTACTCATATTCCTCTGAAAAGCTGCTCTCCCACCAAGCCAATTTTAGCCAAAAGCTTAGAGTTTTGCCTTCTCTTTCACATAATGGCTTGCATAGCATGAAGAGACGTCCCTGCTTAAATGTTTCCCTTTTCTTTTAAGTTTCTTTCTCTCACTAAGCACAATAGCAGCATCAATGTCAATGGTACAAAATAGTCACTAATCCCTTGGAGACAATTCCAGAGTTGAGAAAGTTAATGTATAATTTGAGATAGAATCTCAGTCATACATAGGCTACAAACTCAGCACCTAAAAAGAGAAACTTCACTTACCCTGTAGTATAAAACCTGGTTAACTTGAGATTTTCTTGAGAGACATATTACTTAAAAGGTAGTGAAACAAATGGTTAGCTCATGTGAAAAACAAGTATTTTCAAACTTGAGCTTGCTAGCTAAAGGTATTCATAGATTTGGTCACTAATTTCTTTAAACTCTGGCATACCTGGAATTAGGATGAGATGCATTCTACTTTGGTTTTGACTTGTTCTTATTTCTAAGGTAATTTTATTTAAAAAAATACTATGCCATATAAAAATATACTTGTCCTCCAGCTATAGAGCCCAGCTAACCAGCATTTGAGTTCTCTATCCTATACACTTCAATATTAACAATATTATGCAAGAAGCAGAGAGACTGCCAGCTATTGTGATTGTGGTTGCTGACATATTTCATGGGAAAATCCTATTTTCATTTGTCATTTCCAACTTATACCACTCCAGGTAATTGCAGGGCTGAATTATTTTTTGAAAATTTCTGATGACTTTGTAAAGCTATAGATGCTGTTGAAGCTAGGAATTTATGTATATTTGCATATGTGCACATATTTGTGTACATTTTCTTATTATCCCTAGTCTTTTTTTTTTTTTTTTTTTAAGTTCCGCTATCCCTCTGTTTTTGAGCTGCACTAGGATTTTGGTAGAGGAAGGTGTCTTGGTGTTAGGAATGTGCTTTTTCCTGTTTTTATAGGAACTGGGGTTAATGGCTGTGGATGAAGGGAGGGAAGCTGAATGGGTTTTTGAGTCAGGGCCTGGCCAAGCAAGGAAACTGGAGCTATGAGTCAGCTGGGAGGAGACTGGTGCTGGCTGGGCTCAGAAACTGGGTTAGGAATTGTTGGAGAGAAAAGGCAGGATCACGGGGAACACTCGACTGCACGGCACATCCATGTTGTCAGAGCTGGGGATGGCTTAGGGGTGTTCCTGACAAGGACCAAGCACTGGTAGACAAGAGAATTACCTTTTCTGACCATACACCTTGACATGGCCTCTAACCGCACAATTTCCTACTGTTTTCTTCATCAAGCACCTACCTCATTCACCGTGCAGAGTGGATGTTATTCATCGGCTTCATTCTCATTATTCAGTGTAATGGCCCTACATCCTATTTACTGCTCACTATTCAAACCCTGTTCCAAAGATAGAATAATTAATTTCCTCATGGGCTGTTCCTCATGGGCACTCATCATTACCGTACTTCATAAATAGTAATTCATTCATTTTCACAACACTCATGTGAGAGGTAGGTTGGTGCTATTCCCATTTTTCAAAAGGGGAACTGAGGCAACCAGACTTTAACTAAGGCCAGCATTTACACTAATTATAGGTGTCCAGGCTAAGTCTCCACACCCTGGTTTGTCAGAGTGTTCAGTATTAAACAGCCGTGTGTACTATCAGCGCACAGCTCAGTTGCAGTCATGAGCAACAGGCACTTGGGAAGGCAGACTGCTGCTGAAGTGTCAAGTCAGATGCTCACAAAATATAGTAAGTAACCACATATGAACAGCCTGCCTTTCCCCACAGCAATGCGGATGAGGAAAAGGCAAGGACAGACCCTTCTGTGGATGACATTCAGCTAGGAGGCCCTCCTTTCTCTTCCTGCACATTTCTTCCTAATGCTCTAACCTTGCCACACATCATGTGTTGGTCCTTCTCTACTACATCTCCTAACTGATTCTCAGCTGAGTTCATCCATATCACACTGAAGACAGACAACACAAGGAAGGCAAATTAGGACTTCATAAGTGATTTTGTTTGTGTATTTTTAAATTAGGACTTCATAAGCTAATTTAATTCTTCCTATAATTTGAATACCTTACAGTGTGATATCAACGCTGTTAAATTTTGTGTGTGTATACTATCCTATATCTTTCTTTAAAAAGGCAATCTAAATATCCCACAGAATTCCCATCACGATGGGTCAAAAGTGGGACTGACTGAGCTTGGGCACTTGAGATAGGAGAACACATGTTAATGCTACTCTATATGCACACCAATGCTTCAGGGAAATAAGGCATTTGCTTTGTGAGTGGTTTTGCAGGTGTGTGAGGGATGCCACCAGGTGCTTGGGGTCTATCCAAGGTCCTGGAGATGAGCAGTCAGTGGCCTGTTCTCTCCTAGCCTGCACCCTTTAATTTTCATCCCACCAACTCCTCAACCCAGAGGTCGCCAGTCTCATGACCGTGAATCCCAGTACTCCGTCCTAGCTCCACCAGGCACTTTCAGACTTTCTCACTGCGTTTCTCATTTGCACCTTGTTTTCTGCTCACCTCAGTCCCAGCTACTGTTTCTCATCCCCTTGCTCCTCATCCTGGTTTCAGACTTCCTCCCAGCCCACAGCACAGTAAGTCCTTTTCCCAAGTTCCCCATCCTGCCTTGTATGTGCTTCTTGCAAAGTATGACAGTCTTTATTCCATGCTCTCAAATTTGCAGACATCTAATCTCAGGTTTCTGCCTCCATTTTCCTGCAGTCCTGCATCCCATTGGCTGCCTAGGGAAGTGGTGTTGTCCCTGTCCCTGGCATCATTTAAGAGACGTGGGGATGTGGCACTAAGGTTTAGGGGTAGGACTCGGCAGGTCAGGTTGATGGTTGGACTTTATGATCTTTTGCAACCTAGATGATTCTACGATTCTATTGTATGATTCTGTTGCCTGCTTGGTTCAGGCAGAATCTTTGAAGGATGTCACTGCAAAATTCCTGAGAAGTATCTACTGAACTTAATCAAAAGCTTAGTACTTGTCCAAATTTGGTCTGCTTTCACATTCATGATATCAGGTTAGCCCCTCTTCTATGCCCAAAGTAATGTCTGTACTCCAAAGGATGGATATATTAATCTATCAAACAGTTGCAAAGACCTTTTTCTGATATGGGCAAAGTAATATATTTTCTATAATCTTGTTCTTGGAAATCGCTGAACTATTTTTGCTAAGATTTTAAAACAACAAATAAATCCAAGCAAGGCACATATCCACCATGGGGAGTTTTAGTTGAACACTTAAAGTCTGGCACAGTTATATGCAACTGAAAAAAGGGTCTTATAATGGGAAGTGTCAAGCATTAAGTATAGGTGGCACTTCCAACTCTGCCTATAATATAGATTGGATTAGATGCCTGGTTCTGTTCCCAGGGCATTCTGGGTTAAAACAACTAATTTGCAGTGGACTAGGAAGAAGTTCATATTTTTCTCAGGTTAAAATGTTTATATGGCATTATTGTCCTTAAAAGAAAAAAATGAAAAATTCACGACATTTATCCAGAAGATTTATTAATTTACTGGTATTGGCGAGGAATGCATAATTTGCTGACAATATGGAATGGATGATTATGGCAACCAATTTTATGAGAGTCATATAAAAGAGAGGCTTAATAATAAAATGTTAACAATTATAATTTAAAAAATGAGTCAGCTACAGAGAAAATAAGACAAAGGCAAAAAGAAAAACCTTTCAGAGAAAAATGTTTTATTTCCATTTATTTCCAATGCTTTGCAGATGTGTGTGGGGCAAGTAGGAGGATAATATATCTCACTTTAGCAGTACTAATTGTTTGCATTATCACAATAATCAAATGCAACCATATTAATCTCTGTGGTTATTAACTTGATTTTTACACATTAAGATTTAGATTTAATCCCCTGGGACCATCTATTAATGCTTTTAAAGTTGAAGGGTTTCAACAGTTTTAAGTTTTTTTTTTCCTCTCTTTTAGCTGCAGGCAGTAAAATTTGAACGTGTGTGGAGTTTTGTATTTTGCATTCCTGTGGGATTTTCAGAGACACTGCTGTCAAGGACCATGAATCATGTTAATACATAGCAACCTCTACAGCTATTAAAATGTCTGCAATAATGTGATTATTTTAAAACGGAAAAACTAATATCATATGTATTACTTAAAGATCAACCTCTTTTTTTTTTTTAAGTCATTGTAAAGGACTGCTTTTGTGAGGGGGGAATGGAAACATTAGTGGTAGTCACTAATGTCTAAAATGTCTAATCTGCTGAGAAGAGAAACTTCAGTTCCTTTTAAGAAACACATCCTTACTGAGCTTACAGTCAATGAAGCATAAAAATGGCAAAAAAAAAAAAAAAAAAGAAGATCGATAAGCATAGAAAGCTATTTTATTTTTGTTTAGCCAAATTGTAGCTGCTCTGACCTGCTGGAACAGTATCCAGTTTCATGCTTTCATGGTCACTGAGTGATGACACCCAAGCAGAAAACTGGGCATGGAGGTGTTTTTATGAGACCTTAGTGCAGAAAGCAGTGCTAGTATTGAATAATGACATGAACTGGTTAAAAAATCATTTTTCAAGGTAGATTTGCCAGATGCATCTTTTACAACTTATATGAACAAGAAAACATAGTGAAGTGACCCTATGAAAGGAAATAAGAAAGTGTCTTCGAGTGTATTACAGCTCTAATCTTTAAATATTAACTCCAAAGACAGAAACAGTGAAATGCTGTTTTCAGCAAGAAAGAATATAGTTCCTCAGATCATGTATTTTGATTGTAGCTGTGCATATCTGTGTTGCCTTGTCCTCAGCAAACTCTCCCTTGGCTGTCTGTTTTGCTGGGCAGCCTTCAAGCAGCCACCCCTTGACTCCATCTCTCCAAGAGAGAAGCATGGGAATGTCTACAGACTCTATATGTTTTCTGTGTATGTGTTCTGGAACGTGGCCTTCTCCTCTAAGTACTGTAGCATCTCAGGTTGTTTGAGAGTTTAGAAGTCTGTGCCTCACCCTAACATCACAAGGGGAAAAAGGCCACGTCCCAAATAATAGCTGAAAGACACAGTGGGCAGGACGTGCCTGAGGAATTGCTTTTCCCTTGTCCACAACCTATAACACAACTCAGAAATTTATTACACAAATCTGTTTTACAATTTATTGTATTCTCTGGGTCTGGATCACCTCCCTAGAACCTGAGCTCTACTGGGAGTAGGTGGAAGAGGCTGCTGCTTGACCGATGCAATGTTCACATCTAATCACTTTTGTAGATAGGAATTTAGATAGTCCAGAGTGGTTGAACTTTTTTTACAGTCCAAAATACAGTGCTCTGGTCTTTCAGTACACAGGTGGCCAAGAACAATGTGGTATTTGGTACTGGCTGGTCAGAAGGTCTCTGTCATGAAAGGAAGGCCTCAACGTGCCCCTGCTGAAGGTCATGTGGGTGCCTCAGACAAGCATTTTAGCAAGCCAGTTATTGGCACCACACCAAATAATTTTAGATTATGGAATATAGGCGCTCCATTAGCATTGTTTTAAATTGCACTTTCTGTTTTGTAAAATCAAAAAGGAAATTTCATGGGGAAAAGAAGTCTCGCATTCATGCAACATTAATGTTTAGGGAATAATGTGGTGTTTTGCCATGTTAAAAGAATTATTACAAACCCTTCATTGAGAAGCTCTAGAGATCTCATACTTTGGAAAAGAGACTTGATAATTGGATGTGCAGGAGGGGGAGGGAGATGTATGTGGAGGGTGTCACTTTTGGTGACAGCAGTGAGCCTTTTTGTGTTTCTGTGGAAAAAAAAAAAAAAAAAAAAAAAAAAAAAGAGCCAAATCTGGCCAAACTAGAAGCCTTTGAAAAATGTGAGGAGAGGGTAGCTGCAGGTCAGCATCGTACAAGTAACTGGAGATCAGGGCCGAGAGATTCACTCCTGGCCTCTGAGCAGGAGAGATTACAACAAGCTCACGTGCATGCAGACAAAAGTGCTCAGAGAAGGCAAATTAAACGTGTGCATGCAACTTCCAGAGAGAGTATTTTTTCACCTGCATGGCTCTTTTTCACATTATCTGAGCACCCTGGAAACCATTAATAAAACCCATTGGTACAATATAGGCTCACATCTCCTAGACCTCCAAGCAGAGACGACCTGTCCTGTGCCGGGCTGAGTAGGCCGAGCACTGGCAGCTGCCCCCAGTGCTGCACCTCACGCTGGGAGCGGGGCTGGGGACCCCCAGCAGGGGAGCGGGCAGCCCCTCCGGCACCCCCTGCTCTTGGCTGGCCAGCCTGAGCCCGGGAACAATGGTGCAGAGCTGCCGAGGCACCAGGGTGAGAGGTCACGGCATCCCACCGATCTGCCAGATTTGGGGGCAGATCCCACGGCCTCTCCCGCCCTGAGCCAAAAGCAGGTCCTCTCTTGCCCTCCCTCCCCCCTTGCAACCCTGGCAAGGGGAGCCTGGGAGGGGTTTCTTCCCCAAAACTCACCTTTCAGCCTTTTTTTTTTTTTTTTTTTTTTTTTTCCACATAAAAATGGACGAGACCGTATGGAAAATTAACTAGGCTGGTTTACGGGTCACGTGTGGGAGAGACTGTGAGCGTTTGTGCATGGGTCATTGTTGGATTTCACAGCAGATGCTTTTATCCCTGGAACTGAAGCTGCCACGTATTTCGAGATACCTGCTTATTTTGTAAAGCTGGAGGTCTGGGCAGAAGAACCGAGGGAATCAGCTCCGCTGAAATACCTTGGACTTGGAGAGCTGAACTGAGCGACAGACTGAGAAAAAAAAAAAAAAAAAAAAGCAGAAAACATAAACATGTAAATGTGACATCTGTGATTCCACTTTACCCAGCGTTTTACATGTGTGAAAATAGCTCATTGTCTTGCAAAAGTGAGAACTTTGGGGCTGAAACTGATGACAGAAATGAAGGTGACTTAAAAGGAAAAAAACAGCTTTAGAAATGAATTTAAAAGAAAAAAAGGAAAAAAAAAAGAAAGAAAAAAAAAAAGGTTATGCCAACATTTTCCTCAATGATAGCAGAGATGTATGCTAAAGAATAGGTGTTGACAGAAAAGAAACACAACCCTTTAATAAAAGAGGTGGGCAGGCAGACATATGAACTGCTGAAATTTCAGCATTTCAGAGTCCTGTGGGTAGAGAACACTAGAACACACACACACAAAAAAAAAAAAAAAAAAAAAAAAAAAAGTAGAAAAGATCTTAGGAAATAGTCACCTCCTAAAATTTTTGATCATTTCAGATGCTGTTTCACTTGAGAAAAGAAACAATTCATATATATGAATTACAAAGGAAAAATAAGACAGGAAAAAATAGAAGAAAAAGACACATTAATGCTTTAGTTAGACTTCCCTTTCAGATATCCTCTGCACTGTGTCATAATAAATCTTGCATCTAGCTTCTCAGCTGAGGTCTCTGCTGCAACATTCTTCGGTCGCTTTGTTTCAGAGCAGTGTTTGTACTGAATTTGAGGAGTTCTCTAAGCAGCTGCAACAACAGTGTAGTATTTCCTCACTATTTCCTAGCAAAGCATGATCAGAAACACACTTTTGGGGAGGAGATTCTGGGGGAGCATTGCTTTGGGTCGTGGTGACTCCTGGAGTCTGACAGCCGCTTGACAGTTACTGATATCAGCAGAGCAAATGTGTGTAGCCTACTTGCAAGGTTTGTGATGTGTTTTTGATTTCCTGCCTCAAAAATGCACTTTGGCTAGAAAGCAAGTGAGGTACCCGATGCTCTCTCTTGCCGTACACATATCAGGAAATCATTACCTATGTGCCCAATTTACATTATGCAATGGGCTGCTAACATTCAGGGAGAGATTATTGCTTCTTGGCTATTCAGTCATGTGAACATGAGTAAAAATGATCATTTTTAAGGAACATGACTTCAGTGCGATTGTGACTTCACTGTGATTCTGTCCTCATCTAGGCTTTGCAAAGGGTGCTAATTCCCACTAACTATGCTGTATTTGTCTTTTGCTTAGCTACTTCTTTCAATGCCTTTATTCTCCAGAGGTCATGCCATTGTCTTCTAAAATCTTGAAAGATCTTGCTTACATGTGAAAAGTGGGTTTTTATAAGAAGCACAATTTCAGAAATTAAAGTTATTCAGGGCACCTTCTTTCAGAACAGCAAATTAGTTATGATCATTTCTGTTTATATTTCTTTTTCAATTTCATATACATAAAAACAATGGGAAGAGACTACATCAAATTACAAAAAAGTATTGATCTATGTTCATTCAGAGGGGCTGAGATTCGAGACATTTTAATTGATAACCCAATATTCTCACTGCCCTTTGCTATGCAACTTTTAAGTTGATGGTCTTATTTCCATGTCAGAATTCTCTTCTTAATATGCTTTTTTTCTTTTATTTTTTCCCTGAAAATTTTCTTACCGGTGATGAAAGATTTTAAAATATTTTTCAGAATATTTTCCTGGAATACAAATCCTTAAGATGAAGTCGTTGATTCTGCAGGAGGGTACAAACTTTGCCTGGAGTCTCCAAGTAGACAAGGGGCATTGCACAGCCACAGGCATCCAGCTGCCTGCCAGTCCTTGCTGACTGGGACTTCTATCAAAAGCAAATACGAATTCACATTTATGTTGATCAATAGTTTTATTTCTGTAGCAAGTGGGGAAGAAAAGGAGGTCACATTTCTATGTAAATATGAGTGTTTCTGCATGATATCCTGTGGTACAAAATGATGGCAGGTAGTTTCACTTATTTATTTTTGGGCTTTACCAGGACAAGATACTTGTTTCCATCAAAATTGGTACAATTGTTTATCTGAATATGACCTGAAAAATGCTGTAGAATGCCTTCCAAATGCTTTATGGAAGACTGTATTCATTAAATACATCTGTGTATATATATATACACACACATACACCAATCCTCTTACTTGGTGTAATGTTTTCTCTCTGGCTTCTCTAGGAGGGAGCAGAATTGGCTTACAATAGAAACCGGAAAGCACACTCTCAGGTAGTTTCCTTGAAACAAAAAGATATTTTGAAACATATTGATGATTCTGGCATTCTGATAATGTGTTTTAAGTTACAGAAAACCACTAAAATAAATTGAAATCAACTAATTAATTAGTTAATTTCGGTCCCAAATAGGAATGGATAGTGGATACCTATCCCTGACCAACTTTTAAACGTACAAACACCACTTCCAGATTTCTCCCTGTTAAAAGACATCTAAACAAGTGATTCTTCTTTTTAACATCCTAAGCCCCTAGAATATGGTCTTTATGGATACACTTCAGAGTTCAGCTAAAAGATCATATTGCTTTAAAATGGGCATACTAAAACGAAGCATGCCTGGAGGAGAATTTGTAAGCACAATTATGTTTGCCATAGAGTTGCTAGGTCAGTGGGCGGTATACGATGCACCCATCTTTCTAGGAGCAGTAGGATTTCCTGCTGTTTTTTTCAGTAGTGACCTAGAAGGAGGTTAATGATTCCAAAGAATGACTTTTCCCTTAGGGAAAATTTAATCTTCTGACCTTTTTCTCTATCTGTCCATTCCTTTTAAGTCACAGACCCCCTTCATTTAGCTTACATCAAGCTGTTTTATTTTCTTCAAAAACATGGTTGAAGTGATTGCTTTTGCTATCATTTAACCCTTGAACTGGATGCATTTCCAAACTAAATTATTGCCCAGAATATGGGATTGCTTGTAAGCATTTCCTTCAGATTCCTATATTTGTCTTAAATGTGATTGTCAACCCTCAGAATCACTTTGACAACTGACTAACTTCAAAAATGCATGCCTTTAATGTACTCTTGCAATCATCTCAGAGAGTTGCTTTAGAAAAAGAACATGACAGGAATAAAGCAGCTATTTTTTTTTTTTTCCTGAGTTCTATCAAAATGCTGATGGAACCAGAGTACTACAGAAATAAATTTTATTTAAAATACATTCACCAAGACCATCACGCTGTTTTTTTGGATTAAATTTGAGCTGATAAAAAAAATATCAGCATTGCACAGTCAAACTGTTGGAGTGCTTTGTTTTGTTTGAACTGTGCAGACACTATTGAATCAAATTTGTTGTCAGAATACTACAAAACAAAATCGCAATTACTTTATTATTCTCAGAGGTGTTGACTCTTGGGTGCAAGGAGCTCTGAAGGGTAACTGGAAACAGAAACTGCCTTGTGCTCGGAGCTGTCAACTTCCTTTTGCTCCACAGCAGACATTGTTTTTGTCCGTTCTGTACTACACACGGTTATTGCCAACATAATAATTTATGAATATTCCTTCATTTTCGGACTTATAATTAACGCTTGATTTTGACACTGACAAACTCGTGTAGCTCGGCAGCAGGGACATCCAGGCCCAGGAACAAAGGAATCGCCATGCTGGAGCAGGATGGTGGCCCATCCAGCTGGGGAGCTTTGGGTCTCCCAGCCCGGCCCATGCCTGAGGCAGTGAGGAAGGCATCGCCCCCCCAGCACACCTAATTGCAGCACTGGACCGCAGAGGGAAATTTCTTTTCGACCCCAGCTGGTGATCAGCTTATGCCCTGAAGTATGAGGATTGATAGCCCTTATAATTTTTATTCTTGCTAGTGCGGCTGCAGATGCAGTACTTAATCAAATAAACGTCTAATACTTTGGTAAAGCTAAGTAAGGGCTAAATACTCCCCTCTCTCGGGAGAAATCCTGAGGAAGGAAAAAGTGCTGAGAAATTCCATGAGGAGAATCACATCGAGTTCCCACTGCTCTCTCCCCTCTCAGGGGATTACCATCGGTATGCTCATGGAGCGGTGGGCAGGGCTGGAAGGGATGTCGAGCAGCGTGCATCCCAAGCTGCTGTCTGCCCCCCCCCCCCCCCCCCTCCAAGGGGGACCAGGCTCCTGTTCCCTCCTTCTGCCCCACAGCCCTGTCCGGGGGTGGAAGTCTGACACACTAACACTGAAAAGTGGGAGCTGGGGAGACATACAGCAGCACTTGTTTGGATTTCTGTCTGAAAATGCAATGATTTTAGAGAGGGAAGTGTGCTGTATAGGATGGCTGTTTCTTGGGTCTTTCTCTGCTAGCCGGGATGCCCTTTCTCCAAAACTGTGTACCGCTGGCTGCATGGTCTTTGTGCCAAGGGACAGCTGAAGGCTTTAAGGGAACTGGAGGGCATGACAAAGAGTTATTCTTCCTCCTTTCATTAGCTTCTGTTTTTTCTTTTCTAATCCTTTATTCCCTCCTTCTTTTTCATACTAAAAAATAGCATTGCCCCCAAAGCTGTTTTCCTCAATCTTCTGTAGCTGCAATAAATTTCACAATTCAGCTATATCTTCTAATAATATAAAAAAGTGCATCTCCATATATTCATTTAAATGTGCTTCCCACTTATTTTTTTAGTGAAACGAAGCAGAATAGACAGGAACATCCAAGCTCTTCTGCATCAACTAAAATTTTATGTGGTCCTAAAACTCCTCATCCTCTTCATGCTTCTAAATTAAATGAATTTTTCTTTTAAATCTACCTTCTAACTCAGTCCCATCTCCTGTTTCGTTAATCATGTTTACTGCATTTCTCTGAGTGTTTTCTTGCTATGTCTCATCTATAATGCAATGACAAAAATATGACAGAATGTCCAGAAATACAGCTTTTACTCATGAAATCACATAGTAATATTTTATGTTTAACCATCTATTTTGTTCTTAATGTATCTGAGTGTCTTGCTTTTGTATGTTTTCTGAGCTATTGCAATATGCTGGCTAGCATTTTTCAGTGAAGGATGCTTACAATTTCCCCTGCTAATTAATTGCCAACAGTTCTTTAAAATATTTTCCAGCATGCACTCCTTGGCACTAGTCTAAGTCTACCTACCATCACGTTGCCATGTTATCTTAGTACACTGGCTTACTCTAGAATTTCTTTAAGCTTTGCCTAAATTCAGCTAACTGAAGAAATGGCCAAGTGCTGTCATGAATTTTCCTGTTTAGATCAACGGGCACCGGGTCTAAACACCAGAAAGCAAGCTGTGGCTAGTGCAGTGAAAACAAATTTTACCATTTTCACTTCTAAAGCTTTTTTAAAGATAGTTAATGACCACATTGAACAAGACCATCCTCACTGCCACTATCAGTCCCAGGGGTGTTTCTCCCTGCTCCCACTAACCAGGGATCCTTCTGCAGTACCTGCAGGAGGGGACACTGTGTAGAGAGCTCACCACGGCTCTGGAACCTGACCTCTCACAATCCAAAATCCTGGTTCTGCCACAGCTGCCCTTCACTATTCTAGGTAAATTCCTCAACCTCTGATATAACCAGATGGTAAGGAAGCAGTGGTCAACTGCTAGACTTTGTAAAATGTTTTTGATGGGTAAAATTCTAGGGTTTCTGATGTTTTAGGTTTTTTGGTTTTCCATTCTAAGAGTTCTGATGTTTTTGGTTTGTTTTGCGTTTTTGGTTTTCCATTCTCTATCCAATTTTTCAGCATAACTGGATTCTAATTCTGGAGCTGCTTTTTTTTTTTTTTTTTTTTTTTTTTTTTTTTTCCTTGTGAGAGACCTTACTGCACGCTTTTGGAAACACTAAATAAATTGGGTCTTCTGGTTCTACTTTATTGGCTGGTTAATTAACTCTTTCCTGTAGTTCTAAGAGAGCTGAGAGGATTTAGGTAGGAGCACTGCAGCTTTTCCTTGCTATCTGTGTGCCTGGGCATATTATTTTTAGTGATTCTCTGAATAGTTTCCTAGTACTAAAGCAAGAGTTTCTGCTTTATAATTCCCAGGATCATCATTAGCACCTTTTTAAGAGATGGGTACAACCTTGGCCATTCTCCAGTCCTCTGGTACGGTAGCTGTTTTTAATGATAAATTACATATTTTTGTTAGCAGCTCACTTGTGCTGGTCTTCGGTTCCGTCAGAACTCTCGGATGAATACCATCTGGTCCGACTGATTGATTGCAGTTTAATTTCTCGGCTTGTTCCGTCACCTTTTCTGATACTCTTATTTCTGATAGTGTCTCACTTTCAACACCTAAAAAGAATAAAGCCTATGTAGTATTCATCTTCTTTGTTAAAGAACACCGGGAGGAAGCTATTTAGCTCTCTCTTTTTTTCCCCTTCTTTTTGCATTTTTAATTGTCTAATGCAGCTGAGCATAAGGAAAAAGGGGTTGACAGCAGATATCTTTTTGTTTGATTGTTTGTTTATAAACACTTTACTGAAAACAAGCTAAAGATGTGTCAGGTATTTGTAAGGGGATGATAGCGTCAGAAGCCCAGAACTGCAAGTTCTTTTATATTTTCTGTTAATTGTGAATTGTACTTTGCAGTAGTGAGTCACTGTGGATTGCTGTGGAAAAGCTGCCAAGGGAAGCATATATAACATTTTTTTGGATTTCAGTGTTGTTTGCTATGGCTGAGTAGAAGAATAAAGATGTACTTGTATTACCTATAGTACTAGAACCTAGAACAGGAAAAGAAATCAGAAGACAAGCTTCCACAATAGAATATCTCACTGACAAACAAGCAAATAGCGAAAAACAAAGCTATTACCATACTTACATGAAAATAGAGCAAGAAAGAAAAGTATCATAATCAGTGTCAGTTGGTAGAATATTTCCCAACTCTTCATATTTCTCTACACACCTCCCCACTCTTCCCACATACACATACATAACTCTCCCCTGTCTGCTTTTATTATGCACGGTGCTTTCTGTCTATTTTACACTATAAGCTCTTCAGGCTTGTCTTTTCATATGTCCATGATGTTATATACATGCCAGTCAAACTGTTTAAATTATAATTACTGAGGGTTTTTTTTTCTTCTTTCCTTTTCTTTTCTTTTTTCTTTTTTTTTTTTTTGAATTAATTTTCTCTCTCTCTCACTCTCTCACATTTTTTTTTTAACAAATGGTAAGTTAAAATCAAAGGTAATAATTAGTTTAAAACAGCCCTCAGAGGCAGTCCCAGAAAAAGTGACCTTTTGAGCTACAACCTAACCATCCAACTTTATTGTGTCTTGAGGTCAAGGCTCCTATTTCACATGACTTCAGGGTTTTTACATGCATGCTACCCTGCAGTAAACCACACAGAAAGTTATGATCAAGTAGCTTTTGCACTTCAGACTGGGGAACAGCAACAAGGTTCAATTCAATCTGAGATGAAAGTAATCCAGAACCAGCCTCAGGAATGCAGTGGAAAATTCCTAAAAGATAAGAGATGAGATTAAAATGCAACAACAACAAAAACAGAAAAAAAAATGAAAAAGAATAAAATGTCAAGAGAACCAATAAAAAAAAAAAACTGAAACAAAAACAACAACAAAACAAACAAACAAACAAGCAGAAAAACAGCAGAAGACTGGGTAATGCAGAGCAAGACCATTGGTTTATTTTTGAGTGGGCTGGACCCTACAATTACAACTTTGTCACCGCAGTTTGAAATCTATTAAGGGGATTTATGGTTTGCAGCTGACATTTAAAATTAAGGATTTATTGGACTGAGAATGAATATTTCTTCTGCAATTAGTTTTCTGGAGGTCATGTTTCAGAAACTGTTATTTTTCTGTTTAATCTACTGTGGCAAGATTTTGTGTTGTTTGAACATCTGAAAAATACAAATACAGAAATCATTTTATCCATTGTAAAGAGACTCCCATCCTGAAACTGCTGGGGAGTTGCATCACATCACATTTTCACTATGTACCTAAAATCTCCCACTTGCATATGCTGTTATACTGGGGCAAGTGAAAGTGAGTGATATCCGATCCTACATAAATCACGCACCAATAACAAATGGAGAGTTTTAATTCAAGATTTATTTTTTTGCTTCTCTTCTATGTGGGCTTTTTAAATCTGCTTTGCTTTTTGGAAATTTATACACATATTTCTGGGTATTGCTGGAAGCCTCTGAACAGCTGCATGTTTTTCCATTCTTGTGTGTTTATAGAGATGGATTAAACTTCACTGCAGCTGAATTTTTGAATTCTTGAACTGAAATTAATTACTGGGAAAACGGAGGGTATTTTTCAAATTAGGAAAATGATTAATTTAAGACAGTTGTGTTCCTTTACCACTGTTCTAAACCAGTCTTCCCCAAAACAAAGAAATGAAAAAGATCATATAGTCATATATTTACACAGTTCCCTCTCAGCAGTCTTCTGTGTTGGAGCATCCGCACGCAGCAGCGGGAACAAAAAGCAGGATCTGTATCAGAAGTTGGAGTATGATTTCTTACAGGATGGCTGTATCATTAAGCAGCAGACCTGCAAAAATCAGATGCCACCAGTGTCTGGAAGCCTCGGGTTGTCATTTGTGCTGCTCTGACTGTGAAATCTGGCAGAGCCCATGCCCCAAGTCACCTCCGCAAAGGCATTATGGGTCCTGTGCAACTGCAACTTCATTTCACCAAGTCCCAACTTAAACTGCTGCAAGGTTCTTCCATGGAGGGAGTAAGAAAGGAGCGACAAGGTGGTCTAAAAACATTTTAAGAGCAGTGAATGCTGCTTGCTCTGGCTTTATTTTGCAGTGTGGCACAGCAGGGTGAGTAGAG